>NC_080172.1:114876499-115221499 GCF_950295315.1 Erinaceus europaeus
CATCACTCTGACACATGCAATGCCAGGGATGGAACTCGGGACCCTCGTGTCTGAGAACTTAAAGCCTTATTCACTGAGCCACCACCCAAACTGCTTTTTTTCTTTTTTACATCAAATCACTGCTCAGCTCTGGCTTATGGTGGCGCAAGGAACTGAACCTGGGACACTGGAAATTCAGGCATGAGAGTCTTTTGCAGAACCATTAAACTATCTCTCTGGCCAAACTAACTGCTTTCATAAAAACAAACAGCGGGAGTCGGGCGGTAGCGCAGCGGGTTAAGCGCAGGTGGCACAATGAGCAAGGACCAGTGTAAGGATCCTGGTTCGAGCCCCCGGCTCCCCACCTGCAGGGGAGTCGCTTCCCAGGGGGTGAAGCAGGTCTGCAGGTGTCTGTCTTTCTCTCCCCCTCTCTGTCTTCCCCTCCTCTCTCCATTTCTCTCTGTCCTATCCAACAACAACGACATCCATGATGACGACAACAATAAAACAGCAAGGGCAACAAAAGTGAATAAATAAATAATTAAAAAAATTAAAAAAAAAAACCAAAAACTAGGTATTCTAGATTCCAAGCAGATGATTCCTAGGTAATAGTCATGATTCTGAGTAAGCTGAAAGCAGTGATCTGGGGGTCGGGCAGCAGCACACCTGGTTAAGTTCACATAGTACTAAACACAAGGATCTGGGTTCAAGTCCCCACTCCCCACAGCAGGAGGGACACTTCACAGGCGGTGAAGCAGGTCTTCAAGTTTTTCTCTTTCTCTATCTAAATCTCCCTTCCTCTCTCAATTTCTGTCTGTCCTGTCCAATAAAATGGGGAGGGGGGAGGAATGGCTTCCAGGAGCGGTGGATTTGTAGTGTTAACACCCAGCCCCAGTGATAACCCTGGAGGCAAAAAACAAACAAACAAAAAAGCAATGACCCCATTGGGGTTGGATCTGCAGGTGTCCCCTCCTTGGGAAGCCTCCCCAAGTTGCCTTCAGGCCCCAGCCCCCATCGATGTAGAACAGTCTGCAAGGACAGCCCCCACGGCATCCCTAAGGTCAGGCCAGGTCTGAGCCCCTACCCTTTCCTTCCCTGCCACCTCCCCCAGCAGGGCTTCCTGGGCACGGAGAGGCTGCATCTGTACCTCTTGAGCCAGTTCTCGCTGGGCTGCGGGCTGACCTGTGGCCTGAGCTTCCTGCAGGAGGGCGCCCCCCACCGCACCTTCAACCTGCTGCTGGGCCTGGGCCTGGCCGCCCTGCTCAGCACCTGGGCCCGGCGTCTGCGAAGGCATGTCTGCAACCTCTATGAGCTGCACAGCAGTGAGAACTACTGTGGGGTCTGCCTGGGCCTGCTGGCCGGCGCGGACATCCTGCCCCGGCTGCTGGGCCACTCGCTGGCCGTCGCCTTCGCGGTGGGAGACCTGGCAGCCGTGGCCCTCATCAACCAAGACTTCCCGACCACCTCGGAGGCCGTGCGCTTCTGGGCACCGCTGACCATCTGCTACACCCTGCTGGTCATCTACATGCAGGGTGAGGGCTGCCACGGGCACTGCGCTGAGGCCTGAAGGGTGGAGCCAAGCGTAGAAGGGCCAGGCCCCTGGGGGGAGGCTGGTCACACCCTGCCACCCCAGCGCAGGTCACCTGGGGGCAGAGGCCACATATTATATGGTGGGACCCCACAGAGGAGGGTCTTCTGGTCACTCTGTGTGATGCCCAGGGGAAAGCGTCTACATGGGGTTTTTGGTTTGGTACTAAGATTTATCTATTATCTATTTATTTTTGCCTCTAGGGTTACCGCTAGGTCTCAGTATCTACCCTACGAATCCGCTCTGCTTGTTCATAGTCTTCTGGTGGGCGAGCTCCTGCGGGTTACCATGGGTCATGGGTCGCCTCCCTGGCATTTTAAACTATATATTAAGAAGGTCACTTTCGAGGGCCAGGTGGTGTCCATGTGAAAGATCTGTTTGAGTCCCCATTCCCCACTGGCAGGGGCGGGGGGCTTCATGAGCAGTGAAGCAGGTCTGTAGGTGTCTCTGTTTCTCCTATCCACCTCTTCTCAATTTCTAACCATCCTATCTAATAAGAACAGAAAGAAAGAAAAAGAAAGAGGGGGTCAGGCGGTGGCGCAGTGGGTTAAACACAGGTGGCGCAAAGCCCAAGGACCAGCGTAAGGATCCCGGTTCGAGCCCCCGGCTCCCCACCTGCAGGGGAGTCGCTTCCCAGGCGGTGAAGCAGGTCTGCAGGTGTCTGTCTTTCTCTCCCCCTCTCTGTCTTCCCCTCCTCTCTCCATTTCTCTCTGTCCTATCCAACAACAACGACATCAATAACAAGGATAATAAAAACCACAACAATGGTAAAAAAAAAAAAAAAACAGGATAACAAAAGGGAAAAAAATGGCCTCCACGAGCAGTGGATTTGTGGTGCAGGCACTGAGCCCCGATAACCCTGGAGGCAAAAAAAAAAAAAGAAAGAAAGAAAGAAAGAAAAGGAGGAAGAAAAAAAGGAAAAAGCAAGAAATGAAAATGGGGCAGGGGGCCAGGTGGTGGCGCACCTGGTTGAGCACACATGTTACAGTGCGCAAGGACCCAAGTTCGAGCCCCCAGTCCCCACTGCAGGGGGAAAGCTTCACAAGTGGTGAAGCAGGGCTGCAGGCGTCTCTCTGTCTCTCTCCCTCTCTATCAGTCCCTTCCCTCTCAATTTCTGACTGTCTCTATCCAACAAATAAATAAATTTAAAAAATTTTTAAAAGTTAAAAAAAAAAGAAAGAAAGAAAATGGGGCAGGAAAGGAAGGCAAAGGGGCCGGGTGGTGGTGCACATGTTACAGTGCGCAAGGACCCGGGTTCGAGCTCCCAGGCCCCACCTGCAGGGGTAAAGCTTTGTGAGTGGTGAAACAGTGCTGCAAGTCTCTCTCTCCCTCTCTCTGTCTCTCTCTTTCCCCCCTCTCTCTATTTATCACCTTTCTGCCCAATTCCTGTCTGGCTATCTCTATCCAATAAATAAAGATAATAACAAAAAAAAAAAGGGGGGGAGGGCAGACTCGCACTGGAGGGTTAGTAGTGGGAGGGGTCCTGGCTCCAGGCCGCACCCTAGTGGGCCTGCAGGTGTGGCGGCTGGGCCCTGACGCCCCCCCCCGCATCCCCCCCCCCCCGTGTCCCCCCGCAGAAGAGCAGCGGCAGAATCCGGGTCTACAGGGCCAGATTCAGACTGTGCTGCTGCGCATGGGCGGCCTGTTCATTTTGTTGCTGACGGTGGGCAGCTGGCTGGACCTGCTGGGCCTCTCCTTCTCCCTGCTGGGCGAGCTCTGGTGCCTGGTGGGCATCCGTACCCTGCTCGACCTTTGCCAGGTACAGGTGGGTATCCTCACCCTTCCGTGGCCCCGAACCCTGTGGCCTTGCTGCAGACCATCCTAGGAGCCGCCAAGACCCAAGTGGAAGAGCGTCTGGGAACCCCTCTGCTGGGGTGGGGCAGAGCCCTCTCCCACCTGTGTGAGCCCTGGTGCCCTCCAGCCAGGGCCTCTAGTCTTGGGGAAGTTGTTGAGTGCCCCAGATCATCTTTTTTTTTTGCCTCCAGGGTTATCACTGGGGCTCGGTGCCTGCACCACGAATCCACTGCTCCGAGAGGCCATTTCTCCCTTCTGTTGCGCTTGTTGTTTTATTGTTGATGTGGTTGTTGTTATTATTGTGGGATAAGACAGAGAGAAATGGAGAGAGAAGGGGAAGACAGAGAGGGGGAGAGAAAGAAAGACACCTGCAGACCTGCTTCACCGCCTGTGAAGCGACCCCCCCCCCCCCCGCAGGTGGAGAGCCGGGGGCTTGAACCAGGATCCTTACGCCGGTCCTCCTGGTCCTCGTGCTTCGCGGCATGTGTGCTGAACTGGCTGTGCAACCGCCCGGCCCCCATTCATTCTTTCTTTCTCTCCCCTTTTCAGGATTTTCCATTCCAGAAGCCCTTGGTGTCAGCCGCAAGCCAGCCACGACAACCAGCACCTGCTCAGAGCCAGGAGACAGACCCCTCCTGACCTGACTCTGGGAGGACTTGGCATCTGTCTCAGAGCCGCCCAGGCTCGCCGAGAGGTCCAGTCTCAGGACACAGCCTGGGTTAAGCGCGTGTGGCGCAAAGCACAAGGACTGGCGGCCTAAAGATCTTGGGTCAAGCCCCTGGCTCCCCACCTGCAGGGGAGTTGCTTCACAGGCGGTAAAGCAGGTCTGCAGGTGTCTGTCTTTCTCTTCCCCTCCTCACTCCATTTATCTCTGTCCTATCCAACAATGAAGACAGACAACAATTATAACTACAACAATAAAACAACAAGGGCAACAAAAAGGAAATAAAAAATATTAAAAAAAAATAATAATACTCTTGTTCTCCCCACCTGCAGGGGAGTTGCTTCACAGACAGTGAAGCAGGTCTGCAGGTGTCTGTCTTTCTCTCCCCCTCTCTGTCTTCCCCTCCTCTCTCCATTTCTCTCCATCCTATCCAACAACGATGACACCAATAACAACAACAATAAAACAATAAGGGCAACAAAAGGGAATAAGTAAATAAATAGTTTTTAAAAAAGAAAGAGATTAGAGGCTGGAAACACAGCATCATGGCTCTGCGAAACACTCTCAGTGTCTGAGGCTCTGAAGCCCCAGGTTTAATCCCCAGCACCACCATCAGCCAGAGCTGAGCAGGGCTCTGGTCTTTCTTTCTGTATCTCTCATTAATATAAAATGAATAGTAAGTTTTTAAATTGGGGGATGGGGAGGCTGGGTGGTGGCAGACTGACCAAAGTGCTCACATTACCATGTGCTGAGACCCGGGCTCAAGTCCCCAGTTCCTACCTGCAGAAGTGAAGCTTCACAGCTGATGAAGCAATGTCGGTAGTGTCTCCTTCTCTCCCTTCTCTCTGAGTTTCTCTCTGTCTCTATCAGATAAATATATATTAAAACATATTTTTTAGGGGGTAAGGCGGTGGCACAGTGGGTTCAGTGCATGTGGCACAAAGTGCAAGGACCGGCGAAAGGATCCTGGTTCGAGCCCCCGGCTCCCCGCCTGCAGGGGAGTCGCTTCACAGGCGGTGAAGCAGGTCTGCAGGTGTCTGTCTTTCTCTCCCCCCTCTCTGTCTTCCCCTCCTCTCTCCATTTCTCTCTGTCCTATCCAACAACGAACAACATCAACAATGGCAATAATGATAACCACAATGAGGCTACAACAACAAGGGCAACAAAAGGGGGAAAAAATGGCCTCCAGGAGCGGTGGATTCATGGTGCAGGCACCGAGCCCAGCAATAACCCTGGAGGAAAAAAAAAAGATTTGTTATTATTTTTTAAATGTTTTACTTATAATGAGAGGGATAGAAGGAGAGGGGGGGAGAGAGAGAAAACACCAGACATCACTCTGGTACATGTGAGCTGCCAGGAATCAAACTCAGTACCTCGTGCCTTGGGGTCCAACACCATATCGACTGAGCTACCTCCCAGACTTTTTTTTAAACTTATTATTGGATAGAGACAGAGAGAAATTGGCATGGGACGGGAGATTTTTAACCCCTCTCCTGGGGTTATACCCCAAGGACTCCATAACACCCAACCAAAAAGAGGTGTGTACTCCTATGTTCATAGCAGCACAATTCATAATAGCTAAAACCTGGAAGCAACCCAGGTGCCCAACAACAGATGAGTGGCTGAGAAAGCTGTGGTATATATACACAATGGAATACTATGCAGCTATCAAGAACAATGAACCCACCTTCTCTGACCCATCTTGGACAGAGCTAGAAGGAATTATGTTAAGTGAACTAAGTCAGAAAGATAAAGATGAGTATGGGATGATCCCACTCATCAACAGAAGCTGACTTAGAAGATCTGAAAGGGAAACTAAAAGCAGGACCTGATCAAATTGTAAGTAGGGCACCAAAGTAAAAATCCTGTGGTGAGGGGTAGACATGCAGCTTCCTGGGCCAGTGGGGGGTGGGAGTGGGCGGGAGGGATGGGTCACAGTCCTTTGGTGGTGGGAATGGTGTTTATGTACACTCCTAGCAAAATGTAGACATATAAATCAGTAGTTAATTAATATGAGAGGGGGAAATCAATTGTATGTCTCAAAGTTTCTCAAAAGACAAACTGAATCTTTTTAATATATAGGCTATGTATTTGATATGCGGACTCTCTCAAAAGCCTAGACCAAGTAGATTAGAAGCTTCCAATAGCACAGGCATATACAAGATACTGGGTACTGTACAGCAAACCATAACAAAGGGACTTTTCAAAGTTAACCCAATTAACAAATAATGTGATGATAATATTAACTATTGATTGTCTTTTTGAACCCTAAGACAGCAGGAACCTCACATATCCACTATAGAGCCCCTACTTCCCCCAGTCCTGGAACCCCTGGATAGGGCCCACTTTCCCGTATGCATCTCCCAATCCAAACCAAATAATATTGCATCCGCCGATCACAACCTAACCAAAGCAACGATTGTCATCTCAACATGCTTCACCTCAGACTGTATCCAGAGACTTCACGTGTGGAATGACAACCCTTCAGCTTCATTACTCGGGTGAGACCGTTCCTTTAATAATACACTCTAATTTCATCTCAGGTAGTTCACTTTCTAACAAAGTCCCATAACCTAGATATACACCAGTTTCTGTGAGAGAGAGCTTATGTGCACACGTATCCATAAACTACTGCAAAATATATACCTGAAAGCAGGATTACACTAGAGTTTGCAGTGAGTACCTCCCTAACACTTTCTCTCCACTATTCCAAGCTTGGGATCCATGATTGCTCAACAAATTGTTTGGCTTCATATGTTAACTCTCTTTTCAATCACCAGGTTCCAGATGCCACCAGGATGCCGGCCAGCCTTCCCTGGATTGAAGACCCCACCAATGTGTCCTGGAGCTCAGCTTCCCCAGAGACACACCCTACTAGGGAAAGAGAGAGGCAGACTGGGGGTATGGACCGACCAGTCAACGTCCATGTTCAGCGGGGAAGCAATTACAGAAGCCAGACCTTCTACCTTCTGCAACCCTCAGTGACCCTGGGTCCGTGCTCTCAGAGGGCTAGAGAATGGGAAAGCTACCATGGGAGGGGGTGGGTTATGGGGATTGGGTGGTGGGAATTGTGTGGAGTTGTACCCCTCCTACCTTATGCTTTTGTTCACTAATCCTTTCTTAAATAAAAAATTAAAAAAAAAAAGGGGGGGGAGTCGGGTGGTAGCGCAGCAGGTTAAGCGCAGGTGGCGCTAAGCACAAGGACCAGCGGAAGGATCCTGGTTCGAGCCCCCGGCTCCCCACCTGCAGGGGAGTCGCTTCACAAGCGGTGAAGCAGGTCTGCAGGTGTCTGTCTTTCTCTCTCCCTCTCTGTCTTCCCCTCCTCTCTCCATTTCTCTCTGTCCTATCCAACAACAATGACATCAATAATAACTACAACAATAAAAAACAAGGGCAACAAAAAGAATAAATAAATAAATAAATAAATTTTTAAAAAAGGGAAAAGACAGAGACACTTGCAGCCCTGCTTCACCACTCATGAAGCTTCCCCCCCCCCCACAGGTGGGGACCAGGGGATGCACCTGGGTTCTTGTGCACTGTAATATGTGTGATTAACCAGGTGTACTAGAGTCTGGCCTCTCCCAAAATTATTTGTTCTCTTCCTATGAGAGAGAGAAAACCAGAGCATCACTCTGGCCTATGGGGGGCCGGGCTTGGGAGTCAGGACCCCACCCTAGCAAGCCCAGTGATCTTCCACCATTGTACGTCTGGGACCACTGTGACTGCTTCTTGTGTGGGGTATTCATAACCCACAGGGGCCCCAGTTCAGGGCTCTTCCCAGGAGAGGGTCCAAAAGAGGCTTGAGCCAGGGGGCTTCCCCAGGTCCCCAGGGCCAGGTTGTTTGGGACGGCAGGTGCCTCACCGCATAGGAGGGGCTGAGAGGACTCCTGGCTCTCTGACAGGTCCCCACACCTCAGCAAAGGCCAGCATGCTTATCCAAAGACGGCTTCAGGGCGGGTCGGTGCTGGTCTAGGAATCTCCCCTCCTCAGTCCAGGGTCCACCTGGAAGACGGGCTCCCAGGCTGTGCAGGCAGGCTGGCCTCAGTTCAACCCTCAGCACACAGCAGGAGCCCAACCTCTGCTCCCAAATCCTGGCCAGACCCAACCCACAGCAAGGCCTCCAGACCCAGGTAGCTAAGAGTGGGCAAAGCCTGAGGACATCACGTGCCTATCTGTCCCAACACAGAGCTAGCCCTCCTCTGCCTGGGAATGTGTGCTTGGCCAGGAGACTTGCCCCGTCTTGGAGGAAATGGCTCCGGTGGTGGGCACCAGGCCAGCTCCTCTCCAGACCCAGACGGGGCGCCTGTTTCCAACCCTGGCCTGCTGTTTTTGCTGGAAGGGGCCCCAGCCTCCTGGCCTCGGCAGAGCTCAGGGCCTGGTGAGGACAGGGCTGGGAGGGGACTGGGTTCAGCACGTCTTTCCTTTTTATGGGCACAGACACCATTTCCCCAAATGAGAGTTGGCCAACATGGGCCTGAATTAGACGCTTTTCTTATCTATTCAATTATTTTTGTAAAGTCTGACAAGGGTATAAAAATTAGATCGGTCTACGTGAGGCGCTGAATAAGTCTCCAAACCAAAGAGAAAGAGGCCTGAAGTCAGGAGGCAGAGAGATCTCAAAGGTTGTGGTCCGGATGAAGGAATGGTGCTGGGACTTGCTCTCCTACAGAAATAGGGAATCAGCACCCTTCCCAAGAGGGGGACACAGAGCCGCCAGTCCCTACCTAGAGGGGACAGTGACCCCTGGCCACCTGGGGCTGGGTGAATGAATGGCTTCCTCTTTCCTGAGACCCCGCCCCTTGGAGTAGCTCTGAGCTATGGCCCTGTCCTGGTTGTCTGTCCTGCCTTCCTTCCCTCTGCATTCATTCACAAGTGTAGAACGTCCACCTGTGTGGGGCCAGACTTGAGCCAAGCATGGAAGTGGGCACGGAGTGAATTGCAACTGGTGCAGCAAAGGAAAAGAAAGTGGGGTGGGGGAGGGGTAGGCAGAGAGGCACCTGGTTGAACGCACACATTACAGTGCACAAGGACCCAGGTTCAAGCCCCTGCCTCCCACCTGCAGGGAGGAAATTTCTCTAGTGGTGAAGTAGAGCTGCAGATGTCTCTCTCTTTCCCACTCTGTCTCCCACTCCCTTCCCAATTTCTCTGTACCATCATATCAATTAATTAATTAATTAGCTAATTAATTAATTATAAAAAGCTGGGAAAGAGGGGGCCAAGCAGTAGTGCAGTGGGTTAAGCGCACATGGCATGAAGCGCAAGAACCAGCGTAAGGATCTCAGTTCAGGCCCCCGGCTCCCCACCTGCAGGGGAGTTGCTTCCCAGGCGGTGAAGCAGGTCTGCAGGTGTCTGTCTTTCTTTCTTTTTAAAAATTTAATTAATTTATTTATTCCCTTTTGTTGCCCTTGTTGTTCTATCATTGTAGTTATTCTTGTTGTCATCATTGTTGGATAGGACAGAGAGAAATGGAGAGAGGAGGGGAAGACGGAGAGGGGGAGAGAAAGTTAGACAGACACCTGCAGACCTGCTTCACCGCCTGTGAAGCGACTCCCCTGCAGGTGGGGAGCCGGGGGCTCAAACCGGGATCCTTACACTGGTCCTTGTGCTTTGCGACACATGCGCTTAACCCACTGCACTACCGCCTGACTCCCTTTTTTTAAAAATTATTTATTTATTCCCTTTTGTTGCCTTTGTTGTTCTATTGTTGTATTCTTGTTGCCGTCATTGTCGGATAGGACAGACAGAAATGGAGAGAGGATGCACGTGTCTGTCTTTTTCTCCCCCTCTCTGTCTTCCCCTCCTCTCTCCATTTCTCTCTGTCCTCTCCAACAACAATGACATCAATCACAACAACAATGACAACAATAACTACAACAATAAAACAACAAGGGCAGCAAAATGGAATAAATAAGTAAATAAATAAATATTTTTTAAAAAAAGAAAGAAAAAGCAAAGAGACAGCTTCCTGAGTGTAAGCTGGGCTTCACTCCCACCCTAGAACACTCCATGACTCCTAGCAGCCCCAGTGCTAAGCAGATAACTGTGTGGCAGGCCAAAACATAGAGTCATTCACTTCACCTCTGTCCAAGGGAGATGCAGGGAGGGGGGGACAGCTGGGCAACCCAGTGGGATCTTGCTGATGGAATGAGGCTTCTCAGGGCTTGGGGTGCCAAGACAGACACACAGCCACAGAGGCCAGGTGAAACGTGGGGTTTTATACAAATGCTACAGGTATGCAGGGTCCCAGAAGGGTGGGGGCTCAAGAAAGGAGGTGTGGGTGAGTTGAGGGAATGGGAGTCTTGGCCCAGGGCCCCCCCCAAACTGAGCAACATACAGAACTGCCACCTCTCTGCCACAGAAGAGGCTCTGAGCTAGAGGCCAGGGCTAGAGAGAGAGCCTCTGAGCTGTGGGGCCCCTCTGGGGTCCAGCCCCCGCTTTCTGGCCTGTCAGCAGAGCTGACTTGTTTATCAGGTAGCCTGGCCGTGGGAACTGGCAGACACAGCTTCTGTCAGCTCAGTCTGGGGGGATTAAGCTGCAGACACTGTTGTTTCAGCCATGTCTGGGAGACTGGGCCATGCAGACACAGTCAAGGGGCCCAGGACCAGGGCGGAGTGTCGGGGAGGACAGGACTCCGTGCTCTGCTGGCCTCCCCTTGGCCTTTGCATAATTCCCTGCAGACTTGACTTTGTCAGGTAAAGGGCCCTGGAGTGAGAGTCCCTGGATTTGACGTCCAGGAAGTGGCACAATGGATAAAGCAATGAACTTTCAAACATGAGGTCCCAAGTTTGATTCCTGGCAGAGCATATGCCAGAGTGACGCTCTGGTTCTCTCCCTTTCTTTCTTTCTTTCTTTCTTTCTTTCTTTCTTTCTTTCTCACTCATAAATTATTTTTTTAAAAAAAGGGAGGGGAGGCAGTGCAAAGGATTAAATGCACATAGTTTGAAGCTCAAGGACCAGGCCAAGGTTCCTAGTTTGAGCCCCACCCCCACCCACTCCCCAGCTCCCCCTGCAGGGGGTCATGTCACAGGCAGTGAAGCAGGTCTGCAGGTGTCTCTCTCTCCCTATCTCCCCTTCCTCTCGATTTCTCTCTGTCTTACCCAATAAATCAATCAATAGATAAATAAATAAATAAATAAATGGAAAAAACAGCTGCCAGGAGCAGTGGATTCTTAGTGTCTGCACTGAGCCCCAGCAATAACCCTGGAGGCAAGAAAAAAAAAAGACTCGGAGCTACGTAATGGCACACCTGGCTGAGAGCTCACATTATAATGCACAAGGACCCAGGTTCAAACCCCCAGTCCCACCTGTGGGGAGGAAAGCTTTGTGAGTGGTGAAGCAGGGCTGCAGGAGTCTCTCTCCCTCTTTATCACCCTCTTCCCTCTTGATTTTTGGCTGTTTCTATCCAATAAATAAATAAATAAATAAATAAAGGTAATACAAAAATTGTTTAAAGTAAAATAAAGCATTTTTTTTAAAGGAAAGAAAATAAAAACCACCTCCCTGGATTTGAAGACTGTTTACTGATGGGTGTGACCTTGAGCAAGTTACTCCCTGCCTCAGTTTCCCCACTTACTGAGAGGGTGAAACACAGTGATGAACATAGTACTCTTAGCCCAGAGCTGTGCACCCCTCCCCAGTACCCCTGCCCTCCCCAAGAAGGGACTGAATGTGGCAGGGAGCACATCTGAGTGAGGTGACCAGGAAGGTGGCACTGGGTCAGGTAGTAAAAGCAGGAGCTGCCTCTAGGGAGGGAGGTAGGGAGTGAAATCTTGAGGCTCAAAGAGACTGAGTAAGGAGCCAGCCGGTGGCACATCTGGTTAAGTGCACACATGACAATGCGCGAGGACCCAGGTTCGAACCCCCTGGTCCCCACCTGCAGCTTCACGAGTGGTGAAGCAGGGCTGAAGGTATCTCTCTCCCTCTCTCCCTCTCCCTTCCCTCCTAATTTCTGGCTGTCTCTATTCAATAAATAAATAAAGACAATAGAAATATTAAAAGAGAGAGACTGAGTGAATTCGCTGAAGCCTAGAGACCTAATAAGTGGGAGAACGAAGATCCAAACTCAGTTGGTTCTGATTCCAAAGCCTAAGCTCTTAGCAGCTCACTGCCTTCAACTACTTCTCACATGAGACGTGGTGACTTAAGACACTCCCCTGCCAAGCGCGCACGCGCGCGCACACACACACACACACACACACACACACACACTTGTACATTTATAGGAATTACTGGGCCACTGGTATGTGACAAGCACTAGGTGTGAAGACACAGAGCGTGGTGACACAGTCCTGCTTCCATTCTGGTGGGAAAACCATACTGGTGCAAGCCCGCAGCTGTAAGGCTTCGTCACAGGATGGCAAGTCCTCCTCAGCCTACCTGGAAGAATCACAGCAGGCATCTAGGGAGTGGTGATATGGGCTGCAGAACCTGTAATGGAGGAACTGCTTCACCACTGGTGAAAGCTTTCTCCCGTAGGTGGGGACCAAGGGCTTGAACCTGGGTCCTTACACGTGGCAATGTTTGTACTTAACCAGGTGTGCCACCACCTGCCCCCTCTCTCTTTTCTAATGTTATCTCTCTCTCTCTCTCTCTCTCTCTTTCCTTCTCTCCCCTCATACCAAAGCGCTGTGTCGGGATAGCTTCGTGGGTGGGAGAGAGAGACGACCAGGGACTCATGGCTGAGTGGTACACAGTTCAGTCTTTATTCATGTGGAACAGAGCACAATCTAAGCCATCTCTAATCACAATCCTGTCCTTATCTATCCTGAGGCAAAGTGTCAGGTCTGAAGAGGATGTACGTAGGATAGGGGGTGGGGAGAAGGAAAAAGCGTACAAAACAGTGAGGATTAAACCAATGCCCTGGAGGCAGGGCGGTGCTTAGTTAACAGTGGTTATGTAAACAGAATATAATGTTAAGCAGGGGGGATTAAACTGGTGAAACAGAAGGGGTCTTAGAAGCAGAATTTAGAAGCAGACCAACAGCACTGCTCTTTTTTTTAATTTGTTGATTTTCTTTATTTTAATATTTATTTATTTCCTTTTGTTGTCCTTGTTGTTTTATTGTTGTAGTTATTATTATTATTGATGTTATTGTTGTTGGATAGGACAGAGAGAAATGAAGAGGAGGTTAAGACAGAGAGGGGGAGAGAAAGACAGACACCTGCAGACCTGGCCTGTGAAGCGACTCCCCTGCAGGCGGGGAGCCCAGGAGCCCGAGAGCCCGGGAGCCCGTGAGCCCAGGAGCCCGGGAGCCCGGGAGCCCGGGAGCCCGGGAGCCCGGGAGCCCGGGAGCCCGGGGGCTCGAACTGGGATCCTTATGCCGGTCCTTGAGCTTTACACCACCTGTGATTAACCCACTGCACTACCACCCGACTCTCTGCTTTTTTTTTTTTAAAGAATATCATTTAAATTTTTTAATTAAAATTTGTATTATCTTTATTTATTTATTGGATAGAAACAGCAAGAAATTGAGAAGAAGAGGTAGATAGAGAGGGAAAAGAGGAAGAGAGAGAGATGGAGAGAGAGAGATGGAGAGAGAGAGATGACATGTTCTCTTGTCCTCCTGTTGGTCTCCCCCCACTTTGCTGTAAGGTTCACAAGGACAATGAGTCTGTCCTTGGTCACACATGCTCCTTTTAAAACTTTTTACTTTATTTTACTTTACTGCTCTCTCTCTCTCTCTCTCTCTCTCTCTCTCTCTCTTTCACCAGAGCACTGCTCAGCTCTGGCTAATGGTGGTACAGAGAATTGACCCTGAGACTTTGGAGCCTCAGGCATGAGAGTCTCTTTGCAGAACCATGATGCTATCTACTCCCGTCCAGTTTTTTATTTCTGAGTTTCAATCCCCAGCCACTATAAACCTGAGCTGAGTAGTCCTCTGGTCTTTCTCTGTATTTCAGTCTTTAAAATAAAGGGAGGAGGAGATAGCATAGTGGTTCTGCAAAAGACCCTCATGCCTGAGGCTTTGAGATCCCAGGTTCAATCCCAAGCATCACTATAAACCAGTGCTCAAGACTGAGCTGTACTCTAGTCTCTCTCTCTTTCTTTCTTTCTTTCTTTCTCTCTCTCTCTCTCTCTCTCTCTCTTTCTTCTTTTTGCCACTGCTCCTGGATGCTATTTCTCCCCCATTTAATTGAATAGGACAAAGAGAAATTGAGGGGGGGGGGATAAAGAAGGAGAGACACCTGCAGACCTGCTTTACCGCTTGTAGGGCGGACCCCCTGCAGGTGAACAGGGCTCGAACCCATATCCTTGAGATTACTACTATGTGCGCTTAACCAGGTGCACCACTGGCTGGCCCTTATTTCCCTTTTTCTCATTAAAATAAAATAAAATATTAAAAAATAAGAAAAAATAAATATATTTGTAAAGATTTTATTTATTAATGAGAAACATAGGAAGAGAGATAGAAAGAACTAGATATTATTATCACTCTGGTATATGTGCTGCTGGGGATTGAACTCAGGACTTCTTGCTTAAAAGTCTAATGCTGTATCCACTGTGCCACCTTCCAGATGACAATTTTTTTTATTTTTAAAGTTTTTTTATTTTATTTTATTATTATTTTGGCCTCCAGAGTTATTGCTGGGGCTCAGTGTAGGCACTACAAATCCCTTGCTCCTGGAGTCTATTTTTCCATTTTTATTGGATAGGACAGACAGAAGTTGAGAGAGGAGAGAGAGAGAGAGAGACAGAGAGACACCTGCAGGCCTGCTTCACTCGTGCTTGTGAAGCGTGCCAGCTGCAGGCGGGAAGCTGGAGGCTCGAACCTGGATCCTTGCACAGGTCCTTGTGCTTACTTCTATGTGTGCTTAAGCGGGTATACCAGGGCCTGGGTCCTATTTTTAAAGATGTATTACACAAAGAAAGTTTCGAGAGAGAGAGAGAGAGAGAGACATAAGAGCTCTGGAACATGTGATGATGACGGGGATCGGACTGGTCGCCTCAGGCATGGAACCCCAGCTCCCTACCAGCTGAGCTCCGCCTTCTCGTGGTGCATCCCCATTCATTGGGGAAACTGACGATCCTTCCTAGCCGACTGAATCCACATGGATCCCAGTCACTTTCAAAGCCATTAACTGGCTAGAAGAAGAAGTGCCCATTCCTGCCCGGCATGTAATAGGTGCCCAGCCAGTGTTTGTGGGGTTCAAGTCACCCACGCTGGGCACTAACTAGCCTGAACTGCAGCAAGTTTCTCCCACTGTCCTGAATCAGGCCCTCCCCCCCCCCCCCCAGCTCGGTTCTCTGTCACCCACGGTGTCCCATGGCTCACGGGCTGGGCCCAGGCTGGAGGAGTGGAGGAGGGGAGCCAGAGCCCGGCTCTGAGCAGCAGACAAAGGGCGTGTGTTCTCGCCCAGCGCCCAGCACACTTCCTGGGTTTCCATTGCAGGAAGTTTATCACCTGCTGAGGTGACACTGATATCCAGGCTGCTGGACATGCCTCTCCACCGTCTGCCTCAGACAGAGATGGTGGGACAGGGAGTCTCGGTGGTGGAAGGCAGGTAAGTTCTGGCCGCTGCTACACACACACACACACACACACACACACACACACTCCTCGTATCTCCCTTGCCCAGCACCCCCCACCCCAGTCTCCGATGGCTCTTAGCCAGGAGCAGATATGGGGAGAGCTGGGTCCCAGACTGTCAGGGTGACCTTGGACTTGGCCCCAAAGCAATAATTCCGTGTCTCGCTGTCCCTGCTGGGTAGGCAGGGAGGTGGCTCATGGATGTCACAGAGGTGGGGAGGGCAGCTCTAGTTGGATGTCTTCTGTCACAAAGCGCTGGAGAAGGGAAAAGGGGACGTCCGTCCAGAATGTCTGGAGACCCGGAATAGCAGTTTCCTCCCAGAGGTCCTTCTGGCCTCTGTGGTCAGCAGTTTCCTCCTGCTGCTGGCTGGGGGACGGGGCAGGCAGCAAGCTCCAATCCTTGCCACAAAGTGGGGGGCATTGTTGCCAAGTCAGGAGTGACCCTGGCCAGCGGCCCAGGTGTCCCTGAGTTTATTTTATTTTTAAATATTTTATTTATTTTCTTATTAGACAGAGACGGAGAGAAACTGAGAAGGGGAGATAGAGAGACAGAGAGACACCAGCAGCCCTGCTTCACCACTCGTGAAGCTTTCCTCCTACAGGTGGGGACCAGGGGCTTGAACCTGGGTCCTTGCGCACTGTAGTGTGTGTGCTAAGCCAGGTGCACCACTACCTGGTTCCTTATTTTACTTATTTGTTTATTTTATAGCTTAGCATGGTGCAAGGGATTGAACCTAGTATCTCAGAGCCTCAGGCATGGAAGACTCTTATTTTTCATAGGAAAAATACATCCTAGGGAGCTGGGCGGTAGTGCAGTGGGTTGGGCACACATGGCACGAAGCACAAGGACTGGCGTGAGGATCCTGGTTCGAGCCCCCAGCTCACCACCTGCAGAGGAGTCGCTTCACAATAATAACAACAATGATAAACAACAAGGGCAACAAAAGGAAAAAAGAAAACAAAATACATCCTGACTTTTCCAACAACCCAACATACAAGCATTACTTGATCTCACCCCACCCCTGGCCCCTGCGTTTGAGTCTTCTTCTGCCAAACAGAACAATCCAGAGCTCTTTCTTTCTTTCTTTCTTTCTTTCTTTCTTTCTTTCTTTCTTTCATTCCCCCCTTGTTACTGAGGCCTCATCACTCTTATTCGACTTTTTTTCCAGATAGAAAGAGAGAGAAGGTAAGATACCACATTTTGTGGAGATGACAGAGCAGGTGCACTATCCAGGTGAGTTATTTTGCCAGCCCTTCCTTAAAACTTTTTTTAGGCCTGGGGAGACACATAGTGGTTCTGCAAAAGACTTTCATGCTTGAGGCTCTGAGGCCCCAGGTTCAATCCTTGGCACCACCACAAGCCAGAGTTGCTGAGCGGTCTGGTGACACCCTCTCTTTCTCTCTGTTTGTGTACTGTTCTCTCTGTATCTCTCATTAAAATAAATAATATATATGGCAACTTTTTTTTTCTTTTTGCCTTCAGAGTTATTGCTGGGGCTCGGTGCCTGCAATATGCAGAATGAACCCACTGCTCCTGGAGGCCATCTCCCCATTTTTGTTGCCCATGTTGTTATTGCTATTGTTGTAGAATAGGACAGTCAGAAATCAAGAGAGGAGGGGAAGACAGATGGGGGAGAGAAAGACAGACACCTGCAGACCTGCTTCACCGCCTGTGAAGTGACCCCCCTGCAGCTGGGGAGCCGGGAGCTTGAACCGGGATCCTTCTGCCAGTCCTTGCGCTTTGTACTATGTGTACTTATCCCAGTGTGCTACAGCCTGGTCCCCATAACAACCTTTTAAAAAAAGTAATCCTCCTTAAAAAACAATAGTTTAGGGAGTCTGGCGGTAGTGTAGTGGGCTAAGCGCACGTGGCGCAAAGTGTAAGGAATGGCGTAAGGATCCGGGTTCCAGCCCCCAGCTCCCCACCTGCAGGGAAGTCGCTTCACAGGTGGTGAAGCAGGTCAGGTGTCTATCTTTCCCTCCCCCACTCTGTCTTCCCCCTCCTCTCTCCATTTCTCTCTGTCCTACCCAACAATGACAACAACAACAATAAAAAACAACAAGGGCAACAAAAGGAAATAAATAAATATTTAAAATATTTTATTATTATAAATGAGAGCGAGAAGAGTGAGATGGAACTGTAGCATTGCTCTGGTCCATTCAGTGATGGGGACTGAACTCAGGACCTGATGCTCTAACCACTATGCCACCTGCTAGGCTGCCCTAGAATTTTTTTGTTTGTTTTCTTAGGATTTTATTTCTTTGTCTCTTTGCATAGCCATTATGTTATCTTCTCCTACTCAGAAAATATGCTCTTTTTTTTTTTTTAAACTGAAGCACTGGTCATCTTTGGCTTATAGCAGTGCAGGGAACCTGGGACTTCAGAGCCTCAGGCATGACAGTTTGTTTACCAACATATAAGGGATTAAACCTGCTTTTAATGAATTAGTTAATATATGTTCAATACTTTCCTCTTTGATTTTTTTTCTATAGAATCCATGTAGCCAACATAAATAAAACAGATTAAAATTTAAAAAAAGATATTATTTATTGAGAGAGATAGAAAGAGAAAGAGTCAGATTATCTAGTACATGTATTTCTGCCAGGGATTGAACTTGAGACCTGATACTGGAGAGGCCAATGCTTTATCCGTTGCACCACCTCCTGGGTTGTAACCACACTAGAACTCTAGTCACCACTCCTGTCATCTTGAAAGGTGGCCGTCCCATCAGCCCCTAGGACCAGCGGGGTCCTGTGCCCCTTGCTTGGGGGGTAGCCAAGGGATCATCAACCCCCTGGGTTTAAAACCTCAGCTCTGTCTCCTGCCCATCACGGACGCGAGCAGCTCAGGGCCTCGTGTATGAAGCAGGAATCCTCATCCCAGCCAGCCACACAGGGTTCTTTCTCTGGAAGGTTCTGTGGGGCCAGGTCCCTCAAGCCTCTACAAGAGGGAACTCCAGTTACTGCCCTTGTTACTGAGGAATTCAAATGATAAAAATAAAAGTACAAACTGGGGTTTAGGACTTTAGGAGGCTGGAGGAGGAGAAGAAAAAGAAGGAAGATGTTATAGTGTGAACTCCAAGATCAAGAGCATCCCCCCCACCCCACCCCCACCCCTGGGCAGGGTGACTAGTGTGAGGTCTCGGGCAAGGGGAGTCGGACCTGCCTGGCCTCCCCTGAGGTCCAGCACTCTGCTGGCATCTGCCGCAGAGGCTTTAATCAAAAGAACAATCTGTTTGCCTCTGAACTAGACCCAGATTCCTTTCCCGGCTCCATTTCCCAGGCCTCTGGGGACCCCTAGGCCCATCCCTGTGTCCCAGAACCCCGTTCGCCTTCGCTTTCCACAGTCAGGTGGGGCTGGGGGGGGGGGTATTTGCAGGCTTGAAAGGGAATAAAATAGGTGAGCTGACTCCCAGCTGGGTCCCACCTAGTAGGCCACCAGGGGCCGTCTGTCCCCCCAGACCCTGGGAGCCCCCCGGGACCCAGGACCACAAATCCAGGAGCCCTGCCCAGCCCCTCAAAAAAGCTGCAGACCCCTTCTGTATTGACCAGAGTGTGTGCTGCTCACTGCCCTGTTATCCCCACACCGAGCCAGGAGGTGACACCCCCCTCCCCCATTTTTTAAAAATTATTTCTTTATTGGGGAATTAATGTTTTACATTCAACAGTAAATACAATAGTTTGTACATGCATAACATTCCCCAGTTTCCCATTTAACAATACAACCCCCCCCCCATTTTATAGAGGAAGAATTGAGGCTCAGAGACACAGAGCGATGGTGGGGGAACGGGGTGACCACCCCACCCCATGACTCAGGACGCGCCGGGCGGTCCCTCCCCGGCCACACCAGGTGCCAGCACCCTCCTGCACCCCACGGGACAGGTGGGGCCAGCACCCCAGGTGGCGGCGGGGGGGGGGGGGAAGAAGGGCGAGGGTTGTCCTAGGGTGCGGGGAGGACCTGGGGGTGAGCAGCAGGGGGAGGCCTCCCCCGCCACAGCCCGGGGCCAGGGGGAGGGGAGGGGAGTGGTCGAGGGAACAAAAGGAGGGGGAGGGGCGGCCGGGCAGGTGGGGGGGCAGGTAGGGGCGACTTCCGCCGGCGGGAATCCCGGCCCCCTCCCCCCGGCGTCACCTTTTATGGTCACAGGCGGCCGGGGCGCGGGGCGGAGGGAGCGAGGGGCGGGGAGGGAGGCTGGAGGGGCGGGAGGCTCTGCGCTCCCCGGGCGCCGCGGGCTGGGGCGGCGGACGCGAGCCCAGGTGAGTGGCGGCGGTGCGGGGTCCCGAACTCCCGGCCCTGCTCGGGGCTCACGCAGGTGACAGCGCGGGCGCCCCGGGGCTGCAGGCCGCCCCACCCCCTCCTCCAGCGGGGGACCCCACTCCCCAAGCCAGCCGAGGCGCTCCCCAGGGTGGGGGTGGGGGTGGGGGTGCTGTCCCCCAGGTGGGGGCGGCCTGGCTCGGGTCCCCGGCCCCGGAGTAGGGCGCCCGGGGAGCGGTGGGCAGGGCGGAAGCTCCCGCACATGGGTCCAATGAAAGTCCCCGCGCCTGGCCGTTTGCGGGAGGGCACCCGGGCTTTCCGGAGATGCAGGAGACCCCCCCCCCACCTCCTCCCCAGCCTGGACCCTGCACCCAGCCGGGGTCAGGACCCCCCCCCCACCTCCTCCCCAGCCTGGACCCTGCACCCCCCTCACCTCCTCCCTAGCCTGGACCCTACACCCAGCCGGGGTCAGGACCCCCCACACACACACCTCCTCCCCAGCCTGGACCCTGCACCCCCCCACCTCCTCCCCAGCCTGGACCCTGCACCCAGCCGGGGTCAGGCTCCCCGGGAGGGAGGGGACATAGAGCAGCCCGTCTCTGGGGCTCATACCCCCCATCGGGTTCTGAGAAGGGGTGTGGCAGGGAGACCCCCGAGGTGTGTGCCCTGGGGCATCCCAGCGAGGGTCTCATCCCCGATCTGAGCACCCAGGAAGAGCCCGGGCAGTGCCCACATGCCAGCAGCCCTAGGGAGCTAAGTCCTGATTCTGTCTGTCCTCCTGGGAGTCCCACCCTGGAGGAGAATGGGGCCACCTCCCCATTCAGACAGCTGGCCTGGTGGCAAGCCTCGGGTACCAAGATCTGAAGCTCCTCTTTTCTTTGATCAGCTCTGTCACTCTGCAGGACTCCTTAGTCTCACACACCAAAAAGTGGCCCCAGAGAGGTTTAGCGAGGAACCTGTTTGGGCCACCCACGGGGAAGGGGGTGGGAGCCCATCGTGCACAGTCCCTCCACGTCCTCGCAGCAGGATGGAGGCAGCGGGGACCCCCCCATCCCAGGCTGCAAGGTCTCCCCCAAGTAGGGGGCACACAGCCCCACCCTCAGGCCCAGCAAACTTTCTTACCCCAGTGCACGCAGACTGCATGATCACAGAATTAAAGAACAAATCTTAGACGTGGCTCCGCGGGGTGTTGGGGAGGGGGGTTAGTGGAAGAGGGGGTCACCCTGGGAGTCTGGAGCTCCTCCCTGCCCCCCGGCCTCTACCGCGCCGGGTATGTGACTGCCTGGATCCCAGCCTCCTTCCTTCCTTCCTTCCTTCCTTTGGACAGGAAATGACTTTCCTTTGTTCCCACTTTCTCTGCTTACCCAACTGGATCTCAGAGCCTCCCTTGGGGGTGGGGGGAGGGCCCCTGGGGGCCTCCCGCCGACTGGGAGGCTTCCCCTGCAGGGAGCTTTCTCGCCCATCCCGAGCTCCAGACTGACCTGGGGAGGGGGCCGTGGCACCAGTTGGAAGCCCAGACTCCCTTTCCCGCCCAGCCCGAAGCCCCTGCCACAGCCACAGAGAGGGATGGAGAGAGGGGGGAGGGGAGGCTGCCCAGCTGTGAACATCTGGCCTCGGTGCTGAGACCGTTTTCTTTGGACATTTTCTGAGAACTTGGCAGATCTGACTTCCTGCAGGGGTGGGCTGAGGTCAGAACCGGGTGGAAAACAGGCTGTAGGGTCCGGGTACGAGCTCAGCCTTCTTGGGGACCACCTAGAACAGAAGCTGATGGACTCAAGACTCCTGGTTACCACTGCGCCATGGTGGGGTGCTGCTAGGTCTGAAAACGTGAAGCTTTCCAGTTTCCACGCTGTGCCCTGTTAGACTCGGTCTGTCAAGAAGCCCTTATGTGATTTGTCTGTGAAGTGTGGCTACACTGACAAGGAAGTGAGCCTGGAGACTTGGAAAGTACTTGGCACGTAGCAAGAGCGTTATTAGGGTGTGTGTGTGGGGGGTAGTTCTCGTGTTCATGTCTCAGGTGGAATCTGAAAATCACTTAGGAAAAAGGAGCGGGGGAGCGGGGGTGACACACCTGGTTAAGCGCACACATTACTGTGCGCAGGGCCCTGGATTCAGATCAAGCGCCTGGTCCGTCCCCACTTGACAAGCAGTGAAGCAGGACTGCAGATGTCTCTGTCTCTATCCAATAAGATAAATAAATAAATAAGCAGTTTTTTTAAAAGGAGCCTTAAGCCTTTTTTTAAAGGACCAGGTGGTGGTGCACCTGGTGAAGTGCACACATTACAGTGCACAAGGACCCAGGTTCAACCCTCCCACTCCCCACCTGCATGGAGGGAAAGTTCCACAGATGGGGAAACAGGGCTGCAGGTCTCTCTGACTCTCTCCCTCTCCTCTCAATTTCTCTCTGTCTCTAGCCTAAATAAATAAAGATTCAAAGAGGAGCCTTAAAACATGTAACAAAATCGAAAAGCAAAGACTATGACAGCCAGGATAAGCATCTGTATTCCCAAACATCACTTCCAAAACAACAGGGAAGTACTTGAGAAAAATAACTTGAAGATTCTTTCATAGATTGATTTCTTACTCAGAGCAGAGCACCGTGTGACTAAGCTGCACATTTTAACCAAGCAGAAGCCAACTTAAAGGGAGGTTAGGAGTGTTTCCTTATTGTTATTTGCCAGCGCATCTGTGATGTGGAGGGTGCTGTGGGCGGCAGCATGAGTACCCCGCCCACCGGCAGGTCCCCCGGGTTCAAGCCCCCGGTCCCCACCTGCAGGAGGAAAGCTTCACAAGTGGTGAAGCAGGGCTGCAGGTGTCTGTCTCTCACCCTCTCTGTTTCTCCCCCTCCTCTCTCAATTTCTCTTTGCCTCTATCCAATAATAAATAAATTAAAATGTTTATATATATTTAAAAAAATAAACAAGACTTAATTTTTAAATAGCAAACATTGCTCAGCTTTGGTTTGTGGTGGCCTGTAACCGGGACTCCTGAGCTTCAGATGTGCAGGTCTGTTGCTTAACAAGTATGCTAGCTCCCCAGCCTCTCATAATTTTTTTAATTATCTTTATTTACTTATTGGATAGAGACAGTTATAAATTGAGAGGAAAGGGGGAGATAGTGTGGGAGAGAGACATCTGCGGCACTGCTTCACCACTCGCAAAGCTTTCCTCCTGCAGGTGGGGACCAGGGGCTCGAACCCGGATCCTTATGCATTGTAACATATGCGTTCAATCAGTTGTGCCACAACCTGGCATATATATATATATATATATATATATATATATATATTTTTTTTTTTTTAACTTCTTCTAGCGTTTGCCTTTTTTTTTTTTTTTTTACGTGGTGCTGGTGATTTGAACTTGTGACCTCATGCTTGTAAATGAACACTAACCACTGTGCCACCTCCCAGACCTTTTTTTTTTTTTAAAAATCTTTTTTTTTAATATTTATTCCCTTTTGTTGCCCTTGTTTTATTGTTGTAGTTATTATTGTTGTTGTTATTGATGTCATTGTTGGATAGGACAGAGAGAAATAGAGAGAAGAGGGGGAAGAGAAGAGGGGCGAGAGAAAGACAGACACCTGTAGACCTGCTTCACTGCCTGTGAAGCGACTCCCCTGCAGGTGGGGAGCCGGGGGCTTGAACCGGAATCCTTACACCGGTCCTTGTGCTTTGTGCCACGTGCGCTTAACCACCATCCAACTCCCCCTTTTTATATTTTCATGAGCTTCATACATGTGATGCCACCACCCAGTGGCTTCCCCAGCCCATTTTTTCTCATCCTTTTTCTTTTTGCCTCCAGAGTGTCACTGCTCCAGGTTGACATTCAGAGAGAAATTGAGAGATGGCTACCCAGGAGGTGGCTCAGTGGATAAAGGACTAGACTTGAGAGTTTGACCCACGTGCCAGGCTGACGCTCTACTTCTCTATCTCCTCTTTCACCCCTCCCCACTAAGACATAAATCTAGGGAGAAAGGGAGGGGGGGAGGCAAAGGGGCCAGAGGGTGGCCCACCTGGTTGCGCGCACATGTTATAACGTGCAAGGACCTGGGTTCAAGCCCCTGGTCCTCACCTGCAGAGGGAAATCTTTGCGAACGGTGAAGCAGGGCTGCAGGTGTCTCTCTGCCTCTCTCCCTCTCTGTCACCCCCTTCCCTCTCGATTTCTGTCTATCCAATAAAGATAATAAAAAATTAAAATGAGATAATAAAGAGAGTGAAAGAGAACAAAGGAAGAACACAAAAGCTTCCTCTACTGTGGTGGGGGCCAGGTTTGAACCTGGGATGTGTGCTTCATTCTCTGCGAGAGAGAGAGAGAGAGAGAGAGAGACCATGGAGCGCCTCTGGTGTCACCAGTGGCCTCCCATGTGGTGCCAAGACTCAGATGTAGGACCCTGAACGTGCGTCAGGAGGCCTGGGATCTGAGAGGTGAACCGTCTGCCAGCCCCTCAGCCTCACTTCTGGAGTTTCCATCACGTCATAGGTCTCTATCTGCTTCCTCCCCACGGGGCCGCGGGCTGAGGACAGGTGACCCAGCCGGGGAGTGAGATAGGAAGAGAAGGTCATGTTTTCACCCTGGACACCCGCCCTGGCTGCCCGCATTGCAGGTGCGTTAGCCGAGTGTGGTCACTTGCCCCGAACTGTGGCCTCACTTCTGCTTCAGATCTGGTGGTCTGCTGTCTTTCTCTGACAGCACCTCCCGCCCCAGGCCTCCTTGCTCCCAGATCCGTATTTCATTCCTCCATGGTGAGCTAGACTCAGGTCACCCAGAGTGCAGATACAGCCGAAGGCTCCATGCTCAGGTCATGTGTATGTGGGGAGCGAACGTGGTGGAAGGGAGCCAGCGTGGTCTGTGATGGGTCGCCACCACCCTGTACAGGAAGCAGGCAGACTGCCTCAGAGGAGGTCAGAAAACAAGGGTCCTGGTTCGAACCCCGGCTCCCCACCTGCAGGGGAGTCGCTTCCCAGGCGGTGAAGCAGGTCTGCAGGTGTCTGTCTTTCTCTCCCCCTCTCTGTCTTCCCCTCCTCTCTCCATGTCTCTCTGTCCTATCCAACAATGATGACAACAACAACAGCAATAATAACTACAACAATAAAAAACAACAAGGGCAACAAAAAGGAAACTAAAGAATAAACAAATATATTTTTTTAAAAAAATGAGGGGCCAGTGGTGTGTACCAGTTGAGCACACGTGTTACAGTGATTAAGGACTCAGGTTCAAGCCCTTGGTCCCCACCTGCAGGGGGAAAGCTTTGCTAGTGGTGATGCAGGGCTGCAGGTGTCTCTCTCTCTCTATCACCCCCTTCCCTTTCGACTTCTGGCTGTTTCTATCTAATAAATATTTTTATTTATTTAAATTTTTTATCTTTATTTGGTAGATACAGTCAGAAATTGAGAGAGAAGGGGGACATAGGAAGAGAGAGCCCTGCAGCACTGTTTCACTGCCTGCAAAGCTTTCCCCCTGCAGTTGGGGACTGGGGGCTTGAAGCTGGGTCCTTGCACATTGTAACGTGTGCTGAGCCAGATGCGCCACTCCTGACCCCATACATAAGTATTTGAGAAAGAAAGAAAGGCGGGCTGGGCAGTAGCGCAGCGGGTTAAGCGCACATGGTGCAAAGCACAAGAACCAGCATAAGGATCCCGGTTCAAGCCCCCAGCTCCCCACCTGCAGGGGAGTCGCTTCACAAGTAGTGAAGCAGGTCTGCAGGTGCGTCTTATCTGTCTCTCCCCCTCTGTCTTCCCTTCCTCTCTCGATTTCTCTCTGTGCTATCCAACAACAACGGCTATGATAACAATAACAACCACAACAAGGGCAACAACAAGGTCAACAAAATGGGAAAAATAGCCACCAGGTGCAGTGGATTCGTAGTGCTGGCACCGAGCCCCAGTGATAATGCTGGAAACAAAAAAGAAAGAAAGAAAGAAAGAAAGAAAGAAAGAAAGAAAGAAAGAAAGAAAGAAAGAAAGAAAACCAGGTTCATGCTCTGGACTGATCACTCCAGGGGGCCAGGCAGGAGGCGGTACCAGAGGCCCCTGGGGTTCCACTGCCAGCCCACATCTG
The DNA here is from genome assembly GCF_950295315.1 of Erinaceus europaeus. Classification (NCBI taxonomy): domain Eukaryota; kingdom Metazoa; phylum Chordata; class Mammalia; order Eulipotyphla; family Erinaceidae; genus Erinaceus; species Erinaceus europaeus. Next base: position 114,902,360 of record NC_080172.1, read on the forward strand.
TGCCTGCACCAAGGCTGTGGATTGGGGGGCACAGAGAGGTTGGGGCAATGGTAACAAGATGGGGCTGCTTATGGAGGGCGTGTTTGGAGCCAGAAATACTGGCAAGGGGGTGAGGGGGGAGCACGGCTCCGTGGCCAAGAATGTGGACCCCACAGTCAGATCCCGGCCCTGAACAATGGTCTCTTCCCCTTTCTGGGTCTCTGTTTCTTTTTGTATGGCTTCTGGTTTTTGGTTATTTTTTATGTGGAATTTTCTTTTTTAATTTATTTATTGGGGGATTAATGTTTTACATTTGACAGTAAATACAATAGTTTGTACATGCATCACATTTCTCAGTTCTCAACATAACAACCCATAACCCCCACTAGGTCCTCTGTCTTCCTTTTTGAACTGGTACTCTTCTCCCCCACACCTTTTTTTTTGTTGTTGTTGTTGTTTGTTTTGTTAATCATCTTATGAGGGGTTAGCGGTTCACAGTATAATTGTTGACGGCCAGGTTGGCTCTCATCTCCCCGTGAGGGGTGTCTGCAGGACACTCTCACTCCAGTTCAGGCCCTCTGTCAGCATCAAACTCCATCACTCTCCCCCTCCCTTCCCAGGGCCCTTGGCTTCGGTGCAGTGCAGAGTCTCAGCTTCTCACCCTGCAGGCTGGGCAGACAGCACAACCTCTTGGGGCGAGTGAGTGAGGGCAGACAGGCTGGCTTAGGGTGGTGCCTGGCTCGCCAGCTGCTCTGCCCCTCGAGCTCTCCGCTTCCAGGGCTCCAGACGCCCTGACCACCCTCACTGTTTCCCTCCCACAGCAGAGCCTCCTGAATCCCGGATCCGGGACTTATCTCTTCTCTTCCGGAAGAACCTCAGCTGAGGGAGGTCACTGGGTGAGGCCCTGGGGTCAGCTGTGCTGGGGGCGGGAGGCAGGGCAGAGGACCAGCTCCTCCTTCCTGAGGTTCCCTGAAGGAGGGAAGTCAGTCACTTGTTAGGAAAGAGGGCTGGGCTGCCCTTTGTTCTCCTGGACGTGCAGGTTGGGGGCCGGACGGTCAGAACTATGTACCCCGCCCTGTGACTGAGTCACCTGTGGACAGCCGCCCTCCCCTACTCCCCCCCTACTCCACTGGACTCCTCCTGCCCCTTTTCGGGCCGGGGTGGTGAGTCCGGCTGGCACACTGGAGTGGCGACTGCCATCTGGGGCCCGGGAGGTTTTAGGCCCCTCCTGCAGGAGGTGGTTCTGCACACCCAGTGGAGAGCACCCCAGCGTCCTGAACCCCACTTTGTCCCCAGCTGCCCCCCCCCCAAGAGTGAGGGTGATGGCCACCCAGCCTGAGAAGAGAGTGGCGTCGTCTGTCTTCATCACCCTGGCACCCCCACGCCGAGATGAGGCCGCCGAGGAGGTGAGGCAGGCAGCTTGCGAGGCCCGGCCCGGCAGCCTCCGGGAGACGCCAGCCCCCGTGAAGGCCCCGGGCACCGGGTCGGCAGCGAGGCCCGGCACCTGGAAGCCTCCGGGCAGGACTGCAGCGGCTTCACCAGCTGTGCCAGCTCAGCTCTCCAATGGAGGTGAGAGGGTGAGGGCCGGGTGGGAGATGGGGTCAGAGGCTGTGCCCAGGTGGGGAGCTGTGCCGGGTGGTAGCGCAGCGGGATAAGCGCACATGGCACGAAGCGCAAGAATCGTGGTTCGAGGCCCCAGCTCGCCACCTGCAGGGCGGTCACTTCCCAGGCGGTGAAGCAGGTCTGCAGGTGTCTGTCTTTCTCTCCCCCTCTCTGTCTCCATTCCCCTCCTCTCTCCATTTCTGTCTGTCCTATCCAACAACAACGACAGCAATAACACCAATAACAAAAACAGGGGCACAACAAGGGCAACAAAAATGGAAAAAAATGGCCTTCAGGAGCAGTGGATTTGTAGTGCAGGCACCAAGCCCCAGCGATAACCCTGGGGGCAAAAAAAAAAAAAGGACACATAGTGGCCGGACAGTGGCACACCCGGTTAAGCACACACATTCCCAAGCTCAAAGAGCCAGGTTCGAGCCCCTGCTCCTCCCTGCAGTGGAGGAAGGCTTCACAAGCGGTGAAGTAGGTCTTCAGGTCTCTCTCTCTCTCTTTCTCTCTCTCTCCCTCTCTATCTTCCCCTCCTCTTGCAATCTCTCTATCCTATCAAAAGAAGAAGAGGGAGAAAGGAAGGAAGGAAGAAAAGGGAGACAGAGAGTGGAAGCTATATGAACCACCTTTCCTTGACCTTGAACTAGGCCTGAGTTGGGCTGCTGCCATGGTGACAACCCCTCAGCCCTCTCTCCCTGTCGCTTCCATGCAGATCTTGTGTGAGAAAGCATGGCATTCCAGGGGTTGGCTGACCGGCTGACGGTGCTGAGATGCTCAGGCTGAGAGGCCAGCCCAGGATGGGAGTGGAACCTCCCAGCAAACCACTGGTTAGACACCCGGCTTACAGTCCAGGACGGAGCCGGAGCCGTTGCTATGGAAACCACCCAGGGGCAATGGGAGAGGGTACCACAAAGGGGCAGGAGACGGACACGTGTGAGAACATACAAATATGCATATGTGATTGCTTATTTTTGTTTTATTATTATTTTATTGTATTTTTATTTTTAAAAGTTTTTTAAAAAAATCTTTATCTGTTGATAGAGACAGTCAGAAATTGAGAGGGAAGGGGTGATAGAGAGGGAGAGAGACGCCTGCTTCACCACTTGTGAAGTTTTTCCCCTACAGGTGGGGACCAGAGGCTCGAACCTGGGTCCTAGCGTACTGTAACATATGCGCTCAACCAGGCGCACCACCACCTGGCCCCAATTTTTTTTTTTTTAATCAGAACACTGACTAACTCTGGTTTGTGCTGGTGCTGGAGATTGAACCAGGGGCTTTTGGTGTCTCGGGCATGAAAGTTTTTTTGCAGAACCATTATGCTGTCTCCCCAGTCCTGTGACATGCTGGCTTTTTTTTTTTTTCCCTCCAGTATTACCTCTGGGACTCGATGCTGGCACTACAAATCCACTGCTCCTGGAGGCCATTCTTTCTTTTCTTTTCTTTTCTTTTTTCTTCTCTTCTCTCTTTTTTCTTTCAATTTTTATTTGACAGGACAGAAACTGAGAAGGGAAGTGAGGTAGGGAGAGAGAAAGAGAGACACCTGCAGACCTGCTTCACCGCCCACGAAGCATTCCCCCCTGTAAGTGGGGAGCCGGACCTCCAAGCCAGTTTCCTCGCACTTAGTTCCACATGCGCCTAACTGGGCATGTCACTGCCAGGCTCCCTGACGTGCTCCTTCGTTGCAGTGTAACCGCCTAGACTGATCTTTCGGTCAGGAGCACACACGGCAGGCACGCCTCCTCCAGCCTCGTTTATGTAGACAGCCGGGACCAGGGGGGCTGCCAGAACACTCCCATCGGGACGTAGGAGCTGACGATACCCTTTCCGGGCAGGACAAGGAGCCTGGGAAATTTTAATTCAGATACCCAAATTCCCAGGACATTTTCCTGGGCTCTCTTGGAATTGCGGACAGGATTGCCTAGGGAGTGCAGTAACCAAACCCGGCCTTCCCTGGACAGCTGCTGGTCAGTTTGGCAAACGTGATGCAGAGTTACAGGGACTCTAGACGTGAAGCCTGGCTGCAGTGAGATGAGTTCTAGGTGGGCAGTGTGGTCCCGAGTCTGGCCCGAGAGAGGAAGGAGGAGTAGGAAGGCCGGGCCTGGGTCCTGCTGCTGCCCGGAGCCACCCTGTGGCTGGCTGTCCTCAGACTCCACGTTGCGGCTTGTGCTGCTGGCGGTCTGTGCTGTTTCCACAGTCCACACTTGCCGGCACCTTCTCTTTCCTTCTGGTTGGCCACTGTCACTCACAGCCGCACCGCCTCTCCCATTCATAAACTTTTTTTTCTCGTGGGTTTTTTTTAAATTGTATTTTCTATTGATTTATTGTTGGATAGAGATAGAGAGAAATTGAGAGGTGAGGAGGAGGTAGAGAGGGCCACCTGCAGCCCTGCTTCACCACTCATGAAGATTTTTTTCCCTGCAGGTGAGGGACCAGGCACTTGAACCCGGGTCCTGGTGGGTTGTAATATGTGCGTTCAACCAGGTGTGCCACTGCCTGCACCCCTGTTCTCTCTTTTTTTTTTCCTTCCTCTAGAGTTATCACTAGGGCTCGGTGCCTGCACGCCACTGCTCCTGGCAGCCATTTTCTCCATTTTATTGGCTAGGACAGAGAAATTGAGAGAGGAGGGGGAGCTGGAGAGGTGGAGACAATTGGTAGAGCAGCAGACTAGCAGGCCTGAGATTCCTGGCTGGGTCCCCCGCGCCCGCCGCGTGCACCAGAGTGGTGCTATGGCTTCTCACTCTTCAAACGCTCCCCTTTGTGATGAGTGAAATAAAGCCTTGGGGGAAAAATAAGCAAGAAACCAGGGCGGCAAACTTGCCTGGATACTGCACCCACTTCGTCATGTGCTCGACCCAAGTTCGCACACCCCTACCTTGAACACCCCTACTGTACTGAAGGAAGTGTAGTCTGTCTCTCTCTCTCTCTCACTTTCTTTCTCCCAGGAAAAAAAAAGTCAACCTAGAGTAGTGGAGCCCATCTGTAACATAACAGCAATAAGAATCAAAAAGCCTTGAACTAAAGAGAGAAGCACACACGCCTTGCCATGCACATGGCCCAGATTCAAGCCCCACCACTACATAGAAGCACTGTGGGATGCTCTGGCGCTGTGGCCTGTCTCTCTCTCCCCCCCCTCCCGTCTCTGTGTGTGTCTCTGTTGGAATGAAAAACTCAAAATCTAGGAGCAGTGAAACTGCCCATGTGTAAGGCTCTAGCTCTACCCAAAAATCAACAGAAAGCTGGGGGAGATCGTGCTGTCTGTCCTTAGCCCAGAAGACATTCATGTCTGAGGCACCAGGATCTGAGGTTTAATCCCCGACACCACCATAATCAGAGCTAAACACACACACACACACACACACACACACACACACACACACACACACACACACACGGGGTGCTGTGGATAAAGCGCCTAATTCGGTCCCTGATATCACACTTGCTGGAGAGATGCTCAGCTCCTCTCTCTCTCTCTTTCTCTCCCCCCTCCCCCCTCCCCCATGCTCAGCTCCTCTCCTTCTCCTCCCCCTCCGTCTCCATTTCCCTCCCTCACCTTACTAAACAAATAGATCTTTGTTTTTTAAAAGCTGCTTTCCTTCTCTTGGCCACTAGATTCTTATCATCCTCATTCATTTCTGTCCACCTGTCCTGTGTCCTCATGTCCCTCCCTCTTTGGGACCTGCCATCTGCCACCATCTACTGAGACTGTGAAGCAAAGACTTAGCGGAGGTTCTGGGAGAGGTGGGAGAGGCTTCAACACTGTTTCTGCCTCTCGCAGACTCCTGACTCACATCCGGCTTCTGGAGCTTCGTTCTCACGACTCACCTGGGGGCTTGTCCAGACACAGCCAGCCGGCGCCCCACCCTGGATTTCTGATTCAGCCGGGCTGTGGTGGGGCCCGGATAGTTGGCCTTTCTTAGACAATTCCCCCTCAGGCTGATGCTCTAGTCCGGGAACTCAACTTTGAGGATGATCCTTAAAGAAGATAATGTTTACGCAAAAGATTTTCATGCCTGAGGCTCCGAGGTCTCAGGTTCAATCCCCAGCACCCCCATGAGCCAGAGCTGAACGGGGCTCTGGTCTTTCTCTTTGTATCTCTCTCTCATTAAAATAGAATGAATGTATTAAAAACAACAGATTTGAATATTTATAGGGGGAGGGGTAGGAGGGAGAGAGCCAGAGCACCATTCTGGCGCATGTGATGCCAGGGATGGCACCTGGCACCCTGTACTTGAGGGTCCAATACTTCATGCCCTGAGCCACCTCTCTGCCACGAGTGATTATTCTAGTCCAAAGGCCTGAAGTAGGTGAGGTTTGGGGCCTCGAGCCATTCTCAGATGGACATCTAGGGAGTGGGCACAGTGGATAGAGCATTGGATTGGACTCTTGGGGCCAGCTGGTGGTGCACCTGGCTAAGCGTTCACATTACAGTGCTCAAGGACCCAGGTTCAAGCCCCTGGTCCAAGCCGTTGGTCTCCACCTGCAGAGGGAAAGCTTTGCAAGTAGTGAAGCAGGACTGCAGGTGTCTCTCTCCTTCTCCACATCCTCCTCTCTGTTTCTCTCTGTCTCTAGCCAGTAATAATAACAAAAGCTTTGGACTCTCAAGCACGAGGTCAAATGGTGACTTTTTTAAAGGAGAATAGACCTTCTCTTTGTCTCTTCTCAACTTCTCTTGCAGAGATTTTCATTTTAATATTTATTTAATATTGGATAGAGACAGATAGAAATTGAGAGGGGAGGGGGAGACAGAGAGAGGGGAGAGAGACAGAGAGACACCTGCATCCTTGCTTCACCACTCGTGAAGCTTTCTCCCTGCGGTGGGGACCAGGGGCTTGAACCTGGGTCTTTGAGCGCTGTCATGTGAGGGCTCAACCAGGTGCGCCACCACCTGGCCCCAGGTGGTGACCTTTGAACCAGCAGCATCACCCCACCCCCATTTGCAAACACATGAATCCTCCAGTCATAGGAGCCAGACCTTCCAGTCTGCAGACTCCCCACAGCCCCCACCCAGACTCTGGCCTGTTCACAGGCCTAGAACAACCTTGCCTCTGTGCAGTCCCGGCTATTTCGGGGGGGGATTGTCTCTTTCAATGGAGGAGAAACCTGAGGCCTAGAGAGGCCGCTGGGGGCAGGGCATGTCGGGCAGTCTCACCTGGCTGGTGCTGCTGGTGGCAGGAGGGAGGTACCCCGCACCTCCTCCTGGCACCACTTTACTGGTGCCCACCCTGTGTGGGACAGTGGACAGTGGATTTCCCCAACTCTAGGGAAGCTGTGAAGCCCCTTGGTGGGGCCACCTGAAGGGGTGAGAGTTACAAAATAGTGACTGTTGGGGGCCGTGCTGGCAGCGCAGTCGGTTAAGCACACGTGGTGCTGAGCACAAGGACCGGCCTAAGGATCCCAGTTCGCACCCCGGGCTCCCCACTTGCAGGGGGGTTGCCTCACAGGCGGTGAAGCAGGTCTGCAGGTGTCTGCCTATCTCTCCCCTTCTCTGTCTTCTCCTCTCTCCATTTCTCTCTGTCCTATCCAACAAGGGCAACAAAACTGTGGAAAATGGCCTCCAGGAGCAGTGGATTCGTAGTGCAGGCACCGAGCCCCAGCGATAACCCTGGAGGCAATAAATAATAAAATAAAATAAATAAATATTAATAGTGCCTGTTCCCGATTCAGCTTCTAGCCCACCGGACAGCCCCCTTGCTTCAGGAAGTACCCAGATGTCTGTACACAGGGCTTGCAGAGAGGACCTCAGGCCACTCCCATGCCCCTTTCTCTGTCAAACCCACTTCTGGGAGCAGGAGTTAAACTATGCTGATACTGAAAAATGACTTTATGCCAGTTTTTCTCTCTTTTTTTTTATATTTCTTTCTTTTCCCTTTTGTTGCCCTTGTTGTTTTTTGTTGTTGTTGTTGTTGTTGTTATAGTTGTTATTGTTATTGACGCCATCATTGTTGGATAGGACAGAGAGAAATGGAGAGAGGAGGGGAAGACAGAGAGGGGGAGAGAGAGAGAGACACCTGCAGACCTGCTTCACCGCCTGTGAAGCGACTCCCCTGCAGGTAGGGAGCCGGGGGCTCGAACCGGGATCCTTACACCTGTCTTTGTGTTTTGTGCCACGTGTGCTTAACCTGCTGCGCTACCACCCAACTCCCTATGCCAGTTTTTCTTATGCTGTTGAGCTGTTTTCTCTTTGTTTTGTTTTTAATGAAACTTTCCCATGAGTTGAACATTTTTTAAAAAATTTTATTTATAAAAAGGAAACTCTGACAAGACCACAGGATAAGAGGGGTGCAGGTCCACACAGTTCCCACCACCAGATCTCTGTATCCCCCCCCCCCCCCCCGATAGCTTCCCTATTCTTTATCCCTCTGGGAGTATGGACTCAGGATCATTGTAGGATGCAGAAGGTGGAAGGTCTGGCTTCTGTAATTGCTTCCCTGGTCGTCTGTCCAAGGAAGTCTAGTTGGCATCATGGTGGCATCTGGAACCTGCTGGCTGAAAAAAGAGTTAACAGATAAAGCCAAACAAATTGTTGACTAATCATGAACCTAAAGGCTGGAACAGTGCAGATGAAGAGTTGGGAGGGCTCCGTTTTGTAGATAGCTAATAGGCCTATTTTATTTTACTGCAAAGGGCCCGTGACTATACTAGTTGTTTTTCTATTTGTGAGCCTGATATGCAGGTGGATCTAATTATTGTTGGGGAGATGATGTCATGGCTGGAATGAAAGAGAAGAGAGAAGAGAGAAGCAAAACATCACTGGCACATGTGATGCTGAAGGTCGAACTTGAGAGTCTAATGCTGAATCTACTGCACTACCTCCTGGGTCACTTCTCTCCCTCTCCTCCTCCCTCTCCCTCTCCTCCCTCTCCCTCTTCCTCCCTCTTCTTCTCCCTCCTTCTCCCTCTCCCTCTTCCTCTCTCTCTCCCTCTCCTTCCCTCTCCCTCTCTCTCCCTCCCTCTCTTTCCCTCTCTCCCTCTCTCTCCCTCTCTCTCCCTTCCTCTCCTGCCCTCTCTCTCCTTCCCTTTCCCTCTCCCTCTCCCTCTCTCTCCTCTCCCTCTCTCTCCTCTCCCTCTCTCTCTCCCTTTCTCCCTCCCTCTCCCTCTTTCTCCTTCCCTCTCTCTCTCCTTCTCTCTCTCCCTCTCCTTCCCTCCCCCTCTCCCTCTTTCTCTTCCTCTCCCTCCCTCCCTCCCTCCCCTCCCTCCCTCTAGCTCCCTCTCTCTTTCTCTTCCCAACTAAAGTGCTGCTCAACTCTGGTGGTTCCAGAGTTAGAGCCTTAGCCTTCAAGCCTCAGGCATGAATATCTGTTGCATAAGCCGCTGTGTTATCTGCCCCATCTTTTGTAAAAATATTTTAGAGGACACATCAGTAATCAGGTCATTCCAGGCCTGCATTTCAGGATGCGTCTCTAAATATGGCCGTGTCCTCACACAACCGCAATCTTGACCAAACAGTGACTAACCAATTCAGTACGAATGCCTTCTGGTTATCTAAAGCTCTATCCATACTTGATTTTCCCTAGTTTTCATGAGAACTCACGGATTCTAATGAAAGAACTGATCTCAGCTTGCCTCTTTTTTTCACCTGTATCCTTCCGTGAAATAAATAGCCTGAATTTTCCTTCTTTTTTTTAGATTTCTTTATTGGGGGATTAATGTTTCACAGTCAACAGTGAGTACAATAGTTTGTACATGCATAACATTTCTCAGTTTTCCACATAACAGCACAACCCCCCCACTGTCATCCTTTTTTGTTTTTTAATATTTATTTATTTATTCTCTTTTGTTGCCCTCGTTGTTTTATTGTTGTAGTTGTTGTTATTGATGTCGTCGTTGTTGGACAGGACAGAGAGAAATGGAGAGAGGAGGGGAAGACAGAGAGGGGGAGAGAAAGACAGACGCCTGCAGACCTGCTTCACCGCCTGTGAAGCGACTCCCCTGCAGGTGGGGAGCCGGGGGCTCAAACCAGGATCCTTCCACCAGTCCTTGCGCCACGTATGCTTAACCCACTGCGCAACCACCCAACCCCCCATTTATTTATTTTTTTACTGCCACCAGGGTTATTGCTAGGGCTTGGGACCAGCACTTGGAATCCACCATTCCCAGTGGCCATTTTTCCTTTCTAATTCTTGTTGTTGTTGTTGTTGTTGTTAGGACAGAGAAAAATTGAGAGAGGACAGGGAGATACAGAGAGAGGGAGAGAAGGGGCTGGGAGGTGGCATACCTGGTTAGACTCCCCCTCTGTTATCCTTTTCCAGGACCTATACTCTCCCCCACCACCCACCCCAGAGTCTTTGACTTTGGTGCAATACTGACTTTTCCTTATGTGCAAAATAAGGAAAAATTTGGTGGTATGGGATCCTTTGAATTGGGATGCAAAGAAGTTTATGCCAGCGCTGTCTGGAAAAAATACAGTGCAAGGCACACATAATTTAAAAAAAATGTTAGCATTCTCTATTGAGAAAACAACAGAGGCCACAAGCTCTTTAGCCAGGTGTGCCCAGAGACACCAGAGCCTTGCCTGGTCCTTCGCTGGGTGCCCGGCTCAACGTGCATGGCAAAGCATTTTGCCAACCCGTGGGGGGGCCAGGTGGTGGCGCAGCCGGTTCAGCGCACATAGTACTATGTGTAAGGACCCGGGTTTGAGTCCCTACTGCCCACCTGCAGCAGGGAAACAGGTCTGCAGGTGTCACTCTCTCTCTCTCTCTATCTCCCCCTCCCCCTCAATTTCTCTCTGTCCTATGGAATCAAATTTTAAAAAAGGGAGGTAGGGGAGTAATGGCCACCAGAAGTGGTGGATTCATTGTGCAAGCTCTGAGCCCAGTGATAACCCTAGAGGCAAAAAAAAAAAAAAAAGGGAAGGGAAGGGAAGGGAAGGGAAGGGAAGGGAAGGGAAGGGAAGGGAAGGGAAGGAAAGGAAGGAAAAAGAAGCCAGAGAAACACAACACTGGCTTATACTGGGCTGAGGAGTGACCCCTGGGCCTCGCGCTTGCAAACCTGAAGCTCTGCTTCTGCCCGGGACTTCCTGTAGCCCAGTTGGACTGGCTGTGGGCACTGGCCAGGCTCGCCCCTGCCTCCCTTGGAGGGATTCCCAGCAGCCTGTAGTCACATCTTATGCCACCTTACTACTTGTTAGTGTTTTGAGGAGCTGGGGTCTCACACGGGCATGATCTCAGCACCCTGGGCCACTTTTTCATTCGGATAGAGACACACAGAAGAGGGGAGAGACACCACAGACCTAAGTTTTTTTTAATTATTATTATTGTTATCTTTATTTTTTGGCACTTTCCTATTTTTTATTAGGTGGGACAGAGAGAATAGAGAAGGGAGGAGAAGTTAGAGAGAGGGAGAAAGACAGACACTTGCAGATCTGCTTCACCGCCTGTGAAGTGACACCCCACACCCCACAAGTGGGAATTATCTTTATTTCTTTATCAGATAGAAACAGCCAGGAATCGGGAGTCGGGCTGTAGCGCAGGTGGTGCAAAGCACAAGGACCGGCATAAGGATCCCGGTTCGAACCCCGGCTCCCCACCTGCAGGGGAGTCGCTTCCCAGGCGGTGAAGCAGGTCTGCAGGTGTCTATCTTTCTCTCCTCCTCTCTGTCTTCCCCTCCTCTCTCCATTTCTCTCTGTCCTATCCAACAACGACAACAACAATAATAACTACAACAATAAAACAACAAGGGCAACAAAAGGGAATACATAAATAAATAAAATAAATATTAAAAAGAAAAAAGAAACAGCCAGGAATCAAGAGGAAAGAGGGTGATAGAGAGGGAGAGAGACAGACACCTGCAACACTGCTTCACCACTGGCAAAGCTTTCCCCCTGTAGGTGGGGAGCCGGATCTCAAACCCAGATCTTTCTTTGCTCAGGTCCTTGTACTTAGCACTATGTGTGCTTAACCGAGTGCAACCGACACCCCCCCCCTTTTTTTATTTCTTTTTTTATTTAACAGAACACTGGTCAGATCTGGCTTCTGTGGTGCTTGGGGTTGAAGTGGGTTGAACCTGGAGCTTCAGACCCTAAGGCATGAAGATGCTTTGCGTAACCATTATGCTGTCTTCCCGACATACTTCCAGGTGCTGCTGCTGGACCAGAGGTCATCCTTTGAGAAGCCAGGACGCATTGGTTATGCATTTCAGCCGCTTCGGGCGGGGGTGGGGCTGGGGAGATAGCATAACGGTTATGCAAAATAACCGTTTTGCCTGAAGCTCCAAAGTTGCAGGTTTAATCCCCTGCACCACCATCAACCAGAGCTGATAAGTGTTCCGGTAAATAAATAAATAAATAAATAAATTAATTAATTAATTAAATAAAATTTCAGCCACCTGCACAAGACCTGGGGCAGGTTGTCATGGGAGTGGAGGTGGGGGTTTGGGGGGGATCGGTCTCCATGGCTACTGTGTCCTGAGCCCTGGACCTGCGACATTTCATTGGATCCTGACAACTCCAAGCTTTAAGAACTTTTATCTTGGGTGTGTGTGTGTGGGGGGGGGGGAGGTCTCTCCTTCAGATGTGCTGCGGAATCATCGCTTTGTGTGGAGTATGCACGGTCCTCTATGTGTCCCCCCGCCCCACAACCCCACCTCCCACCATAACTGTGAGCTTCAATGGTGACTGCTGGCTCCTTCATCCCAGCAGACTGACTGTGACCCTGCCCTGCTGGATTGACAGAGTGCAGAGCTGTCCTGTCTCTTCTCCATTTTTTTTTTCCTCCAGGGTTATTGCTGGGCTCAGTGCCTGCACCATGAATCCACTGCTCCTGGAGGCCATTTTTCCCCCTTTTGTTGCCCTTGTTTATTATTGTTGTTATTGTTATTGATGTCATTGTTGCTAGATAGGACAGAGAGAAATGGAGAGAGGAGGGGAAGACAGAGAGGGGGAGAGAAAGACAGACACCTGCAGACCTGCTTCACTGCTTGTGAAGCGACTCCCCTGCAGGTGGGGATCCAGGGGGCTCGAACCGGGATCCTTATCACGTGCGCTTAACCTGCTGCGCCACCGCCCGACCCCCCTCCATTTTTTTTTTAAACAATGTAATTGTTTCTTGATAAGGTCCGAACATTATTCTAGTTTCATGTTTAATTTGAATTAAATATATTCTGTAGTTTATATGAAAAAAAAAAAGAGAGAAACCATTTTCCAGTCCATCAAACAGACTCAGAGAGATCACACAGCAGTCAGAGATGAGTCCCAGGGCTGGGTGGCCCCCAGGTCCTGAGCCACCCCGCAGTGCCCACCCTCTCTGCACACACATCCCCTCCCCCTGACCCCGGAGATTCTGGGCAACCTTCTCTCTCCTGCTTGCAGGGTGTCCGCCGCCCCTGCCTCCTCTGGCCGCTGAGGACACACTGCCCGACCTGGACCACCTCCCGCCGCCGCCCCCTCCATCATGCCTGCCCCTTCCTGAGGTGGAGCCCTGTGTCCCCGTGGGCATGGGCGCTCTCGTCTCGGACTTTGAACAGCTGCAGCTGCCCCCACCCCCGCCACAGGTAATGCTACACGTTTTGTGTCTCAGGTTTCCATTCTGAGAAGATGTTCCCTGGAGCTGCAGGGGGAGCTCACGAGGGGAACCAGATGGTGGATCACCCTGTGGGCACACACATGGCCGTGTGCAAGGACCTGCGTTCAGATCCCATCTCCTACCCGCGGTGTGTGTGTGTGGGGGTGCTTCTAGAGTTGGGGAGCAGTACTGTAGGTCTCTCTCTCTGTGCGTCACTTTTTATCTCTCTCTGCCTCTCACCCTCAAGCAAAAAGAAAGGGAAGGGGCCAGGCGGTGGTGCCTCTGGTTGAATGCACGCATTACAGTGCCCAAGGACCTTGGTTCAAGCCCCACCTGCAGTGGGGAAGCTTCATGCCCGGTGAAGCAGGGCTGCAGGTGTCTCCCTGTCTTTCCCTCCCTCTCTGTCTCCCCCTGCCAGTTTCTCTCTGTCTCTATCCAATAAATACATAAATAAAAATGTAACTTGAAAGAAAGAGAGAGAGAGGAGAAGGTGTTGGAGGAGGAGAAGCATCATATTTTGAAACCTTTGCTCTCGGTCCAGGTCATTGTAAACATGAGAGGGATGGGGCCTGGTCGAGCGCACATGTTACTGTGTGCAAGGTCCTGGGTTTGAGCCCCCATACCCACCTGCAGGGGGAAAGCTTTGCCTATGGTGAAGCAGTGCTGCAGGTGTCTCTCTGTCTCTCTATCTGCACCTTCCCTCTTGATTTCTTGCTATCTCTAGCCAATAAAGATAAAGAAAACAAACAAAGACAAAAGACAAAAAACAAAAAACAAAAAAAAAAAGGAAGGAGAAGTGGGAGGATTTCCAAAACAAGGGGAGACCTGATTCTAGGAATTTGCTTAGAAGTAGGATGCTGGGGCCCCATGGTGGTGTGCCTGGCTGATCTCACATGCCCAAGGATACAGGTTCAAGTCCCCAATCCCCACCTGTAGGGGGGAAGCTATACAAGTGGTGAAGCAGGGCTATAGGTGTCTCTCTCCTTTTTTTTTTTTTTTTTAAGATTTTATTTATTTATTAATGAGAAAGATAGGAGAGAGAGAAAGAACCAGACATCACTCTGGTACATGGGCTGCCAGGAATTGAACTCAGGACCTCAGGCTTGTGAGTCTAATGCTTTATCCACTGTGCCACCGCCCGGACCACTCTCCCTCTATTTCCCCCTTCCTCTCAGCTTCTGGTTGTCTCTAACCAATAAGTAAATAAAGATTATAAAGAATTAAGAAAATATAAAAATAAAAAATACATAAAATTAATATATATATATTTACAAAGAAGAAGTAGGATGCCTAGGACTGATAAAAATGGAACACATACATTACCAAGCACAAGGACCTGGGTTCAAGCCCCCACTCTCCACCTGCTTGGGGGACACGTCATGAGCAGTAAGGCAGGTCTGCAGGATTCTGTCTTTCTCTCTGTCTCCCTTCCCTTCTCAGTTCCTTTTAAAAGGCTGCTAGGAGTGGTGGATGCTTAGTGCTGGCACCAAGCCCCAGTGACAGCTCTGGTGGTGAAAGGAAGAAGGGGAGGGTGTGGGGAAGGAAGGAAGGGAGGGAGGAAGAACCAAAAGAAGTCCCAGTTCCATCCACAGGGGAGCTTCACAAGCAGTCTGAGAAGTGCTGTAGGTCTCTCTCTCTCTGTCTCTCTCTCATGAGCTCTGTGTCTATAAGAAAGAGAAAGAACGGGATTCGGGCGGTAGCACAGCGGTTAAGCTCAGTTGGCGCAAAGCGCAAGGACCAGCTTAAGGATCCTGGTTCGAGCCCCCGGCTCCCCACCTGCAGGGGTCTGTCTTTCTCTCCCCCTCTCTGTCTTCCCCTCCTCTCTCCATTTCTCTCTGTCCTATCCAACAATGACGACATCAGTAACTACAACAATAATAACTACAACGATAAAACAACAAGGGTAACAAAAGGAAATAAATAAATATTAAAAAAAAAAAAAAGAAGAAGAAAAAATGGCCACCAGGAGTAATGGAATTGTCATGCCAGTGTCAAGCCCCCAGCAATAACCCTGGTAGCAAAAATAAATAAATAAACGGGTCCAGTTGGTGGCGTACCTGTTTGAGCACGCACATGACAGTGCACAAGGACCCAGGTTCAAGCCCCTGGCCCCCACTTGCAGGGGGAAGCTTCATGAGCAGGGGAGCAGTGCTATAGAGGTCTCTCTGTATGCTTCTCTCTCTCCCTCTCTCTCTGTCTCTTACTCTCAATCAAAAAGAAAGGGAAGGGGCCAGGTGGTCCCTTCCCCACCTGCTCTTAACCTGCTGCGCTACCTTCCAACTCCCTGAATAAAAATATTTTTTAAAATCTTTAAAAATAAAATAGGGGGTTGGGCGGTAACGCGGTGGGTTAAGCACACATGGCACAAAGCACAAGGACCGGCGTAAGGATCCCAGGTCGAGCCCCCGGCTCCCCACCTGCAGGGGAGTCGCTTCCTAGGCGGTGAAGCAGGTCTGCGGGTGTCTGTCTTTCTCTCCCTCTCTCTGTCTTCCCCTCCTCTCTCCATTTCTCTCTGTCCTATCCAACAACGAACAACATCATTAACAACAACAACAATAATAACCACAACAATGATAAAACAGCAAGAGCAACAAAAAAAGAGGAAGATTAGCCTGCATGAGCAGTGGATTCGTGGTGTAGGCACGGAGCCCCAGCGATAACCCTGGAGGTAAAAAGAGTAAAACATAAAATAAAAGTTCCTGGAACAGAAAGGTATGTGCTTTGCCAGGTCCAGCCCCAGGGGATTGTGGGTCTCTGGTGTTACAGTGAGTTGCCTGCTGCTCTGTCGAAGGTGTGTGTGTGTCTAGGGACACTGGGGAGTTGGAGACCGAGAAACAGGAAGATTCCTCAGAAGGAAGTGGCTTTGACTGTGAAGGCAGGGAGCTGGAGAGCTGTGAGCACCTGCAGTCAGCTCTCTTGCTTCTCAGGGCCGTCTCTGCTGTGCCCTGCGCCACCCTGTGAGGGGCAGAGCAGAGGGGGCCGTGCAGGGTTCCCACCGGGTAAGTCCTGTCCTGCCCCCGCCCTTCATGTCTCCACAGGCCCTGGCGGTGGGGCCGCCGCTCCAACCTCGGCCCACTGGTCTCAGGCCTGCAGAGGGGGAGCTGCTGCCTCCCCCAGAGGGGCCCCCCGGCTGCCCAGAGAGAGAAGCCTCCACAGGTATGGGCAAGGGCTGACCAAGTCCTGGGGGGTTTGGAGGGGCGAGAGCCCAAGGGGGTTGGCTTGGACCTCCAAGGTGGGAGCTGGAAGGGCAGGGCCTGGAGGTGGGGGGCTGGGTAGTGTTTACTTGGTAGAGCGCACACCTCATCATGCACCAGGACCCAGGTTCAAACCCCCCATTCCCACCTACAGGAGGGAGGCTTCACAAGCAGTGAAGTAATGCTACAGGTCTCTCTCTCTCTCTTTAACAATCTCTTAAAAAAAGATTTATTTGGGAGTCGGGTGGTAGCGCAGCAGGTTAAGCGCAGGTGGCACAAAACACAAAGACCAGTTAAGGATCCCAGTTCAAGCCCCCAGCTCCCCACCTGCAGAGGAGTCACTTCCCAGGCGGTGAAGCAGGTCTGCAGGTGTCTTGTCTTTCTCTCCCCCTCTCTGTCTTCCCCTCCTCTCTCCATTTCTCTCTGTCCTATCCAACAACAATGACAGCAATAACAACAACCACAGCTACAACAATAAAACAACAAGGGCAACAAAAGGGAATAAATAAACAGATATATTTTTTTAAAGATTTATTTATTTATTTTGGCTCGAGGCAGAAAGAAATTGAGAGGGGGAATCTGGAAGTATAGAAGGGGAGGGGCCAAGGGGTAGCGCGCCTGGTTAAGCACTCACATTACAGTGCACAAGGACCTGGGTTCAAGCCCCTGGTCCCCACCTCCCAGGGGAAAGCCTCTCCAGTGATGAAGCAGGGCTGCAGGTGTCTGTCTCTCTCCCTTTCTCTCTCCTTCTCCCCTCTCAATTTCTCTCTGTCTCTACCCAATAATAAATAAATAAGGGAGTCAGGCGGTAGTGCAGCGGGTTAAGCACACGTGGTGCAAAGTGCAAGGACCGGCATAAGGATTCTGGTTCGAGCCCCCAGCTCCCCACCTGCAGGGGAGTCGCTTCACAGGCGGTGAAGCAGGTCTGCAGGTGTCTGTCTTTCTCTCTCCCCTCTCTGTCTTCCTCTCCTCTCTCCATTTCTCTGTCCTATC
Source organism: Erinaceus europaeus (assembly GCF_950295315.1). Classification (NCBI taxonomy): domain Eukaryota; kingdom Metazoa; phylum Chordata; class Mammalia; order Eulipotyphla; family Erinaceidae; genus Erinaceus; species Erinaceus europaeus. The sequence continues at coordinate 114,919,631 of NC_080172.1, forward strand.
CAACAAGGATGACATCAATAACAACAACAGTAGTAACTACAACAATAAAACAACAAGGGCAACAAAAGGGAATAAATAAATAAATAAAAATATAAAAATATTTTTAAGATAGTTTTGAACAAATCGACAAGAGGAGGCGCTGAGATCACAGGGCAGATGCACCTGCAGGTTTTTTTTTAGTTTTATTTATTTACTTTCCCTTTTGTTGCCCTTGTCTCTTTATTGTTGTTGTAGTTATTGATGTCGTTGTTGTTGGATAGGACAGAGAGAAATGGAGAGAGGAGGGGAAGACAGAGAGGGGGAGAGAAAGATAGACACCTGCAGACCTGCTTCACCGCCTGTGAAGCGACTTCCCTGCAGGTGGGGAACCGGGGGCTCAAACCGGGATCCTTTTGCCGGTCCTTGTGCTTTGTGACACCTGCAGTTCTGATGTCAGTGCCAAGTGTCCCCTGCTGGCCGCAGCTCCTCTCCTGGCTGTTAGCCCGCAGCGTGTCCGCACGGGGGCGTGCTGTTCCTTTATTTAGCGGTGACGGAGCACTCGGCACGTGCCCAGAGAACTTCTCCACCCCGGTTATAAAATCATTCTCTGGTTCCTTCTAGTGTCCTGGTTCCATTTTACACACTGAGGCTGTCAGTCACCACAATTCCTTTGAATTGCTTCCAGATGACAGCCTGGCTGTCCCAGCCCAGCGGCTCCTCATTTTAGCTTTTCAAAGGCCATTCACATTCCTTTTTTTTTTAAGATTTATTTTTATTTGCAGCCAGTAGTGGCGTACCCACTAGAGTGCATATATTCCCATGCTCAAGGACCGAGGTTCAAGCCCCCAGCCCTTCACACGTGGTAAAGTAGTATTGTAGATGTCTCATTATCTTTATTTATTTGTTTGTTTATTAGAGATAGTCATAAATTGAGAGGGAGATACAGACAGACAGACAGACAGACACCTACGGCACTACTTCACCAATAGCAAAGCTTTTCCCCTGCAGGTGGGGACTGGGACCTTGAAACCAGGTCCTTGCCATGGTAACATGTGTACTCAATCAGGTGCACCTCCACCCAACCCTTCAATTTCTGGATGTTTCTATCCAATAAGTAAAGATATTTAAAAAAATAAATAAATAAATAAAAATAAATAAATAGGGCAGGGGTCAACAACATAATGGTAATGCAAAGAGACTCTCAGGCCTCAGGCTCCAGAATCCCAGGTTCAGTGCCCTGCACCACCATAAACCAGAGCTGAGTGGTGCTCTGGTAAAAACTAAATAAATAGTGGTCCGGGAGGTGGCGCAGTGGATAAAGCATCAGACTCTCAAACATGAGGTCCTGAGTTCAATCCCCGGCAGCACATGTACCAGAGTGACGTCTGGTTCTTTCTCTCTCTCCTATCTTTCTCATAAATAAATAAATAAGTAAATCTTAAAAGGGGAAGCAGAAGAAGAAGATGGGAGCATGAACCAGAGCGTCACTCTGGCACATAGCCATGTCAGGGATGAAACTTAAGACCTCGTGCTAGAGAGTCCAGCACTCTCTGTTGTCGCTCCGCCCAGACCTTTGCCTACCCCTCTTTTTTTAAATTATTATTTATAAAAAGGAAACACTGACAAAAACCATAGGATAAGAAGGGTACAACTCCACACAGTTCCCACCACCAGAACTCCATATCCCATCCCCTCCCCTGACAGCTTTCCTATTCTCTAGCCCTCTGGGAGTATGGACCCAGGGTCATTGTGGGATGCAGAAGGTGGAAGGTCTGGCTTCTGTAATTGCTTCCCCGCTGAACATGGGCGTGGACAGGTGGATCCATACTCCCAGCCCCCCCCATCCCTCTTAACGTCACACTCACAGCCCTGAGGTCCCAGGACAGACCGGGCACTCTGGGCATCTTCTGGGTGGTGACTGGGTCCTGCACTCCCAGGCTGGCCAGGTCACAGCCCGTGTGTGTCCTCCCCACCCCAGACATCTGCGCCTTCTGCCACAAGACCGTGTCTCCCCACGAACTGGCTGTGGAAGCCATGAAGAGGCAGTACCACGCACGCTGCTTCACGTGTCGCACCTGTCGCCGCCAGCTGGCCGGACAGAGCTTCTACCAGAAGGACGGGAGGCCCTTCTGCGAGCCCTGCTACCAGGTAAACTGAGGCAGGCTTCTGGGTGTCGCATTGTGTCGGGCCCGCAGCAGTCACGGGACATAGACGCGTTGGCCCACTCCCCGGCGAGGCTCAGCGAAGCTCAGCCAAGCTGTGGCTGTTCGTAGCAGGGCGTGTGAGCCCCTCTGCTTCCCCCCCCCCGGCCTCCTGAGCCCCTGCGGTAGCTGGCAGATGGCCCTGGTGCTTGGGACGGCACTGAGGCCGTGCGCTCTGTCCCAGGACACCCTGGAGAGGTGCGGCAAGTGTGGCGAGGTGATCCGGGACCTCGTCATCAGGGCCCTGGGCCAGGCCTTCCACCCCACCTGCTTCACCTGCGTGAGCTGCGCCCGCTGCATCGGGGATGAGCGTTTCGCCCTGGATGGCCAGAACGAGGTGTACTGCCTGGATGACTTCTACCGGTAGGACCACCGCGGCCTGGCTGGGGCAGGGAGGACGGAGCCTCCCCGCAGACAAGTACTGGGTCTTCATCTCCCATGCACCCTGTATGCGACTGTGCACTCTCTGAGGCCCTGTGCTGTGCAGGGTACCCCCTTGGGCTTAAACCACTGCATCCTTACAACCATCCCATCTGCTGGAGACTGGTCGGGGCTGTGCTTTACCAGACGTGGAAACTGAGGCACACAGCAGACAGGGAAGCTTCCATTTTGAACCTCAACTCACCTGACAGTAGGGCCTGGCCCTCAGCCCCTCAGACCACAGGTCCTCACCTCAGACACAGACGTGTATGAAACAGTAGAGACACATAAAACTGTGGGCAGTGGGCCAGGCGGTGGTATACTCCATCGAGCACACGCGTCACCCTGCGTAAGGACCTGGGTTCAAGTCCCCAGTCCCTACCCGCAGAGGGAAGCTTCATGAGGGGTGAAGCAGTACTGCAGGATCTCTCCTCCTCTCTCCTTTTTCTTTTTCTTTTTCTTCTTTTTTGCCATGGATCTTTTTTTGTTGGATGCTTTACATTGGGTTTTTTATATTTTATTTATTTATTCCCTTTTGTTGCCCTTGTTGTTTTATTGTTGTAATTATTGTTGTTGTTGTTATTAATGTCGTTATTGTTGGATAGGACAGAGAGAAATGGAGAGAGGAGGGGAAGACAGAGAGGGGGAGAGAAAGACAGACACCTGCAGACCTGCTTCACCGCCTGGGAAGCGACTCCCCTGCAGGTGGGGAGCCAGGGGCTCGAACCAGGATCTTTAAGCAGGTCCTTGCACTTTGCGCCACGTGCACTTAACCTGCTGCACTACCGCCTGACTCCCCCTTCTCTCTCCGTTTCTATCCCTCACAATTTCTTTTCTTTTTTTTAAATTTATTTATTTATTTTCCCTTTTGTTGCCCTTTTTGTTTTTTTATTGTTGTTGTTAATGATGTTGTTGTTGGCTAGGACAGAGAGAAATGGAGAGAGGAGGGGAAGACAGAGAGGGGGAGAGAAAGACAGACACCTGCAGACCTGCTTCACCACCTGTGAAGCGACTCCCCTGCAGGTGGGGAGCCGGGGGCTTGAACCGGGATCCTTCCGTCGGTCCATACACTTTGCGCCACATGTGCTTAACCCGCTGCGCTACCGCCCGACTTCCCACAATTTCTATTTCTATTGAAGAGAGGAAGAAAGAAAGAGGGAGGGCCGGGGTAGATAGCATAATGGTTATGCAAAGAGACTCTCATGCCTGAGGCTTTGAAGTCCCAGGTTCAGTCCCGTGCACCACTTTAAGCCAGAGCTGAGCAGGGCTCTGGAAAAAGAGAGAGAGAGAGAAAGGAGCAGAGGAAGGAAGAGAAAGTAGCTACCAGGAGCTGTAAGTGTGTTGTGTGCGCACCAAACCCCTGTGATAACTCTGTTGACAAAAATAAATAGAGTGATTAATTAATTAATCAATTAGAATAAATCTGTGAACTTTAGTCCCTGCCCTGGAGAGGAGAGGTGGATGTACCTATTGAGAAAGAGGAAAGAAAGCAGAGCATTAGAGACTCACCCAGAGTAAGTGTCCTCCAGCCTCACTGAACACAGAGATTTCTCCCGAACGCCTCCCGCTCACTCCCTCGCCAAGAGCTGATCACAGCCTCCCCATCTGCTCTGGCAGGAAGAGTTAGGCATTCGTGCTCCTGGCTCCCCTGCAGCAGGAGCAGGCTGGCAGAAATAGTGCTGAGAGGTGAACGGGGGCAGCCTGGGTCTGACCGTTGATTCCTGCGGCTGTCGCCATGGGTGCCTCCCATGCACGGCTTCCTCTCCCTGCAGGAAATTTGCCCCCATGTGCAGCATCTGTGAGAACCCCATCATCCCCTGTGATGGGAAGGACGACTTCAAAATCGAGTGTATGGGAAGAAACTTCCACGAGAACTGCTACCGCTGTGAGGTGAGCGGAGTGGAGCTGCCTCTCTCCAGGGGCCGGGTCTGGGCTGGGTTCTGGGATGTGGCTCCGGGCTGCTGTCAGACTGCTGCTTGCTGTGCAGGCTGAGACAGACATGACCGGGGTGAGTACAGATAAGATCCAGTAAGCTGGTGTCTTGCACCAAAGTAAAGGACTCTAGGGTGTGTGTGTGTGTGGGGGGGATTCAGGTTCTGGAACATGATGGCAGAGGACCTAGTGGGGTTGTATTTTTGTTGTTGTTGTCATAAGAAAAACTGGGGGAGTCGAGGAGTAGCTCAGCGGGTTAAGCGCAGGTGGCGCCAAGCACAAAGACGAGACTAAGGATCCCGGTTCGAGCCCCCGGCTCCCCACCTGCAGGGACGTCGCTTCACAGGCGATGAAGCAAGTCTGCAGGTGTCTATCTTTCTCTCCCCCTCTCTGTCTTCCCCTCCTCTCTCCATTTCTCTCTGTCCTATCCAACAACAACGATATCAATAATAACTACAAGAATAAAACAGCAAGGGCAACAAAAGGGAATAAATAAATATTTAAAAAAAGAAAAACTGGGAAATGCTATGTATGCAAAAGTTATTGTATTTTACTGTCGACTGTAAACCATTAATCCCCCAATAAAAAGAAAAAAAGAGGGAGCCAGGCGGTAGTGCAGCGGGTTAAGCACACGTGGTGCAAAGCACAAGGACCGGCATAAGGATCCCGGTTCGAGCCCCCAGCTCCCCACTTGCAGGGGAGTGGCTCTCCTGGAGGGTGGACGCCCATTTCTCACGTCCTAGACTCAAGTCCGACCCACAGGAAACTGCCCTGGAGGAGGCTTTGGTGTCTTCTCTCTCTCCCTCTGTTTCACTGTGTTCATTTGTTTTAAGGTTTTATTTCTGGGGCCAGGTGGTGGCACACCTGGTTAAGTGCTCACATTACCAAGTGTGGGGTCCTGGGTTCAATCCCCTGGTCCCCACCTGCAGGACGAAAGCTTCACAAGTGGTGGAACAGAGCTGCAGGTGCCTCTCTCTCTCTCTCTCTTTTCCTTTTTTTTTCTTTTATTATTATTAAAATGTATTGGATAGAGACCGTCAAAAACTGAAAGGGGAAAGGGAGATAGAGAGGGAGAGAGACAGAGACAGCAGTACACTGCTTCACCCCTCGCAAAGCTTTCCCCTTGCAGGCGGGGACTGGGGGGTGGGGGTGGGGTTTGAACCCAGGTCCTTGTGCATCGTAACGTGCTCTCAGCCAGGTATGCCACCACCCGGCCCCTCTCTCCTTCTATTTCCCCTCCCCTCTCAATTTCTCTGTCTCTGTCCAATAGTGAATGTAGAATAAAATCAATCGATCAATCAATCAAAGGAGTGTTGAATGCCACAGGGTATGGTAGCAGTGTGGACCAGAGAGGACAGGGCTCCCCAGCCAGTCTAGGAGACTGGTCCTCTGGCTGCAGGAAGGGGGGGGCCGGGGCCCCAAGGTCAGGGGTTGCACGTTCATCTTAGCACTCTGATGTCATCCTAGCCAAACTCTTTTTTATTTTTGTTTCTCTTTTGTTGCCCTTGTTTCTCATCATTGTTGTTGTTATTGCCATCATTGTTGCTGGATAGGACAGAGAGAAATGGAAAGAGGGGGAGAGAAAGACAGACACCTGCAGACCTGTTTCACTGCCTGTGAAGCGACTCCCCCTTGCAGGTGGGGAGCCGGGGACTTGAACCAGGTTCCTGAATCCAGTCTGTGCTGCACTTTGTGCCATGTGTGCTTAACCCGCCACGCTACAGCCCGGCCCCCAACTCTTAATTGGAACAGAAGCTCTGCACCTAATTCATTATGCTCTGGATCCTGCAAATGATATACTTGCTTCTGCCGGGGAGACGCCAGGAGTCCTCCATCCTCACCCCCGTGCCACAGATGTTTCTGTCTGTTCTAGTTGTAGCCACTATGGTATCGTGGGTGATCCCAGGGCGGCTCTCTTAGTGAACGAGGAACTCTAAACATCTTTTCACACAGACACAATGGGAGGCGGGGCCACATGGCAGCGTACCTGGTAGAGTGTGCATGTTACCAAGCCCCCACCCCGTCTGCAGGGTCAGCTTCACGGGCAGTGGAACAGTCCTGCAGCTCTCTTCCCATCTCCTTCTCTCTGTCTCTATAAGAAAAGAAAAAGAGGGGCCGGGTGGTGGTGCACCTGGTTGAGTGCACATGTTATAGTGCACAAGGACCCGGGTTCAAGCCACTGGTCCCCCCACCTGCACGGGGAAAGCTTCATGAGTGGTGAAGCAGAGCTGCCGGTGTCTCTCTCTGTCTCTCTCCCTGTCTCCCTTCTCGATTTCTGGCTGTCTCTGTCAGTAAATAAGTAAAGATTTTTAAAAAAAGAAAAGAAAAAGAAATTGCCACAGGGAATGGTGGAATGCAGACACAGAGCCCCAGTGATAACTCTAATGACTTCTCCCTACCCCAAATATCAACTACAAGGAGCCAAGAGGTTTTTTAAGAAAAATCTTATTTAGTGGTCCGAGTGGTGGCGCAGTGAGAAAGCTTTGGACTCTCAAGCATGAGGTCCCAAGTTCGATCCCTGGCAGCACATGTGCCAGAGTGATGTCTGGTTCTTTCTCTCTCCTCTTATCTTTTTCATAAATAAATAAAATCTTTTTAAAAAATCATATTTATTTTTTAAATAATTATTTATTTAATTCCTTTTGTTGCCCTGTTGTTTTTTGTTGTAGTTATTATTGTTGTCATTATTAGATAGGACAAAGAGAAATGGAGAGAGGAGGGGAAGACAGAGAGGGGGAGAGAATGACAGACACCTGCAGACCTGCTTCACCACCTGTGAAGTGACTCCCCTGCAGGTGGGGAGCCGGGGGCTCAAACCAGGATCCTTAAGTTGGTCCTTACGCTTTGCGCCACGTGCGCTTAACCCGCTGCGCTACCACTCCACTCCATTTATTTATTTATGTATTTATTATAAAATTATCTTTATTTATTTCTTGGATGGAGACAGCCAGAAATCGAGAGGGAAGGGTGTGGTAGAGGGAAGAGAGACAGAGAGACACCCGCAGCTCTGTTTCACCTTTTGTGAAGCTTTCCCCCTGCAGGTGGGGACCAGGGACTTGAACCCAGGTCCTTGAGCACTGTAATGTGAGCGCTTAACCAGGTACGCCACCGCCTGGCCCCCCTTTATTTATTAATTATTGGATAGAGACAGAGAGAAATTGAGAGGGGAGGGGAGACAGAGAGAGAGACACCTGCAGACCTGTGGGGACCGGGGCTTGAACCTGTCCTTGTGCATTGTAATCTGTGTGATTACCCAGGTGCGCCACCACCTGCCAACACGCCGTCACCCCCCACCACAAAGAGGCCGTTTTCACTGAAGGTGACAGTGGAACTTGGTGGCGATGTCAACAAATAGCTTTATAATTATGTGTCCTTGTTGGTTCTAGTTCAAAGTCCAGACTGATGGTGCATCTTAAAAGAACGGTAAGGAAGTTCAGGAGTTGTTAGCACAGACATAACTGAGGGCCCAGTGGCAACTAACATGTCCCCCACCTGGCTGGTGAGGACATAGAGGCTTCTCAAGAAAGCAGAAGAGGGAGTTGGGTAGTAGCGCAGCGGGTTAAGCACACATGGTGTGAAGCTCAAGGACAGGTGTAAGGATCCCGGTTTGAGCCCCCGGCTCCCCACCTGCAGGGGAGTCGCTTCACAGGCGGTGAAGCAGGTCTGCAGGTGTCTGTCTTTCTTTCCCTCTCTCTGTCTGCCCCTCCTCTCTCCACATCTCTCTGTTCTGTCCAACAATGATGGCAACAATAATAACTACAATAATAAAACAACAAGGGCAACAAAGGGAATAAATAAATATTAATAAAAGAAAGAAATCAGACGAAAGGCTAACTGGCAGTGTGTGTGTCAGTCCTACTAGCATAAATCGTCTTAAGTGTACGAGACAATCCTGATCCACATAGAGCCATGCTGCCCAGACATGTGTTGTCCGAGGCTCCGCTGGCCATTACCTCACACTTGGTGACTTTGCAGGCCCTGAGCCGTTCTCCCCACTTAAGGTGAGCACTGAGGCTGGGAGAAGTGGCCCTGGCCCTTGTCCACCTGGCCTGATTCCATTGCAGCAGGGCTGCTTGTTGGGCTCTGATTTCAGAGAGGTCACACGTGTCACTCTGGGACGTCAGGTTTGACACTTGTGCTTTTAGGATGTCTTCTCCGGTAGCTAATAGGCATTGCACAGATCAGGGCTGAGGAGACAGCATAGTGGTTATGCCAAAAGACTCGTGCCTGAGGCTTCGAAGTCCCAAATTCAATCTTCAGCAGCACCATCAGCCGGAGCTGAGCAGAGCTCTAATTACATAGGGAGTCGGGCGGTAGCGCGGAGGGTTAAGCGCAGGTGGCACAAAGCACAAGGACCAGCGTGAAAATCCTGGTTCGAGCCCCCGGCTCCCCACCTACGGGGGAGTCGCTTCACAGGTGGTGAAGCAGGTCTGCAGGTGTCTGTCTTTCTCTCCCCCTCTCTGTCTCCCCCTCCTCTCTCCATTTCTCTCTGTCCTATCCAACAACAGTGACATCAATAACAATAATAACTACAACAACAATAATGACAAGGGCAACAAAAGGGAAAATAAATAAATATAAAAAATTAAAATAGATAAATAGGTGATCCGGGAGGTGGTGCAGTGGCTAAGGCACTGGACTCTCAGACATGAGGTCCTGAGTTCAATCCCCAGCAGCACATATACCAGAGTGATGTCCAGTTCTTTCTCTCTCTCTCTCTCTCTCTCCTATCTTTCTTACTAATAAATAAATAAATAAAATCTTTAAAAATAAATAAATAGGAGGGGAGTCGCTTCACAGGTGGTGAAGCAGGTCTGCAGGTGTCTGTCTTTCTCTCCCCCCCTGTCTTCCCCTCCCCTCTCCATTTCTCTCTGTCCTATCCAACAATGACGACATCAGTCATAACTACAACAATAATGACTACAACAGTAAAATAACAAGGGCAACAAAATGGAATAAATAAATATTAAAAAAATTAAACAATAAAAGAAAAAGAAAGAAAGAAAGAAAGAGAGGGTACAGAGCCTTGATATTAAAGAGCTTAGAGCTAGGGACCAGGCAGTAGCCCAGCAGGTTAAGCGCAGGTGGCTCAAAGCACAAGGACCGGCGTAAGGATCCTGGTTCGAGCCCCCCGGCTCCCCACCTGCAGGGGAGTCACTTCACAGGCGGTGAAGCAGGTCTGCAGGTGTCTGTCTTTCTCTCCCCTTCTCTGTCTTCCCCTCCTCTCTCCATTTCTCTCTGTCCTATCCAACAATGATGACATCAAGAACAACAATAACTACAACAATAAAACAACAAGGACAAAAAAAGGGAAAATAAATAAAATATTTAAAAAAAGACACATGCGGGTAGGTGTCCCTCCTACCTGGCCAGGCCAAGTCAGGATGGTATCTGTGACCCCAAAATTCTTTCGCGTGTGTGTGTGTGTGTGTGTGTGTGTGTGTGTGTGTGTTTAGGCGGGGGGGGGGGGGGAGGGGGGGAACTTCACCACACCAGGCTGATTTTTTTCAGATAGAGACAGAGAAAAAGGAGAAACACCGCGGCATTGTGCGGTGCTGGGGGCACGGCAGGCCATGCGTCCACAGCCACACGGTGCTCGTGAGCGTCATCTCCCCCGGCCGGGGCTGTCGCAGGCCTGCGCCCCTCCACACGTGTCCTCTTGTCTCCTGCAGGATTGCAGTGTGCTCCTGTCCATCGAGCCCACGGACCAGGGCTGCTACCCGCTGAACAACCACCTCTTCTGTAAACCATGCCACGTGAAGCGGAGTGTTGCCAGCTGCTGCTGAGGGCACCCCTGGCCCTGGGGCCCGGGAGCTGCCCGCTAGCCTGGGATGGGGGTGGGGAGCCTATCCTGACTCAGTTTCCCTTCCTGATCTGCTCTTGCATCCGGCCTGCAGCTCTGCCCACCACACCCCAGATGTGGCTAAGCCAGCCCTTCACGGAGGGTGTGACGGGTGACTGGCAAACAGCACCTCTCGAGCCCTCAGTGCCTCCCCTCTGAGCTCTAGAAGGTTCCACACCGTGAGCATCACCCCTGGGTTTCTGTGGCCCCGGACCTGGCCGTCCCTAACAGCAGTGACACCAGGTGGCCAGGCGGGGGCGCTGGGATCAGCTCTGGCTTGTGAGACTGAGCAATTGGGAGTCAAACTCCAAGGTTCCTTAAGCAAGCACTTTTTAAACAATTTGAATTTTAAATGATGGGAGACATTCTTTGAATATTTGGGGGGAGGGAGGTGGGGTTCTAAATAGGAAGTGCCTCCCTGTGTTCGGAAAAGTGCAAGACTGACCAGGGATGACCCAGCCATGGATATGCCATCTTGGGACGTGCATGTCACACGCAACGTGCTAATGCAGAAGATGCCAGCGATTCCGTGCGGCACAGCCGTGTGAGACAGAGACGCAGCTGAAGGGGCTGTTGAGTGCCAGGGGCAGGGGGCTGTTACTGCAGCCCTGAGTGGGGTGGCGCATATGTGACCCCCTATTCATGCACTGTCCTGCGTGTCCCTCCCAGCCCCCCTAACTAACCCTCAAGTCCCCACTAGGACCCTTCTACCCAGGCTGCCCTGCGACCACCAACTGCCTCCTTAAAGCCACACTGGCAAGGACTTTGTCTCATAAAGAGAAAACCTCGCTTTCACTGCTTGGTGCCTCTAAGGCATTGGGTAAGGTGTGAACAATCACAGCATTCTTTCTTTCTTTCTCTCTTTCTTTCTGCCTCCAGGGTTATCGCTGGGACTCAGTGCCAGGACTATGAATCCACTACTCCTGGTCGCCATTTTATTGGATAGAATAGAAGGAAATTGAGGGGGGAGGGAGAAATAGAGAGAGGAGAGAGACACCTGCAGATCTACTTCACCGCTTGTGAAGGGTATATATACTCTGCAGGTGGGGAGTCAGGGGGCTCGAACCCAGATCCTTGTGTTTCATACCTAACCTAGTGTGCCACTGCCCGGCCTCACAGCACGCTTTTTTCCCTGAGTCATCCTCTGCATCTTCTGCTCCCATGAGTAGGTCGGGGGTCGACGAGAGAGAGAGAGAGAGAGAGAGAGAGAGAGAGAGAGAGACTATAGAGCCCCCTAGGGGTGAGACAGCTTCCTGCCAGGAGCTTAGCGCAGCAAGTCTCAAACTCCAGGGTTCATGCTCACCTCCCCACCACAGTTTCTGCCATAAATGTGGACCCACTATTCTGTTCCCTTAATACTTTCTTGAGAGCAATATCCAAGACTTTTCTTTTACTCCTGTCTTTGTTCTAAGCAGTGTATCCGCGCAGTCACATGCCACTATACTAGCCGAGTTTTCCCTGCACCACTGAAGAAATAAATGAGTAACCAAGATCATTTGTGTCCTGTCTAAGTTCTCCCACAGGCTAGCTCGGGCTTCTGGCAGTGAGCCCCGGGTAAAATGTTGGGGAGAGGGGCTGGGGAATCTGCTTGTTGTGGTGTGAGTGTCTAGAGAGAGCCTATACTGTTAAGTTTTATTTCTGGCTGTACCCATTACAGACTAAGACAAACTGAGGCCAACACAGGACATAGAGGAAGATGAAGTATTTATTCACACCAGCACATAGAATAGCCAATATAACAACTTACACATGTAAAGACACAGGAACTGACACACAAGGATCTCAGGAGAGCTGAGGGGTTCCCCTCCCCCCAAGCTATAGTGCTCAAAATGGCCCCATCGACTGGGAGAGAGAGAGACTGAGAATCTTCAAACTCATGTCTTTTTTTTTTTTTCCCTCCAGGGTTATTGCTGGGCTCGGTGCCTGCACCATGAATCCACCGCTCCTGGAGGCCATTTTTCCCCCTTTTTGTTGCCCTAGTTGTTGCAGCCTCCTTGCGGTTATCATTGCCATTGTTGACGTTGCTTTTGTTGTTGGATAGGACAGAGAGAAATGGAGAGAGGAGGGGAAGACAGAGAGGGGGCGAGAAAGACACACCTGCAGACCTGCTTCACCGCCTGTGAAGCGACTCCCCTGCAGGTGGGGAGCTGGGGGCTCGAACCGGGATCCTTACGCCGTCCCTGTGCTTTGCGCCACGTGCACTTAACCCACTGCGCCACCGCCCGACTCCTAAACTCATGTCTTTTTATAATGGTTGGGAACAGGATGGTCACTCCTATCCGAGGGACAAAGAGGTGTTATTTGGTGAGTTCTGTAGTCTCAGTCTTTGTAAACAGTTGTCCTTGGGGCGATCAGCAGGAGGGAGTCTCTTAACATCTGAAGAGCCAGTTGGCCTTGGGTGCTCAGCAAGAGGGAATTTCCCAATGTCTGAGAAGCCAGGTGGCCTCTGTCTGGCTGCCTGAAAAAAAAAAAAAAAGAGAACTTTGAAAATGAAGGAGCTCTGAGAAAAGCCTCAGGGTAAACTCGCTTTCTCACAATGCTCCCTTCTGCCTGGTGTGGGGCTCAGCTTGGCATAGCAAGGACTTCACACCAACAAGCTCACGTGCACGCCAGGCCTGGAGATATATGACCATGAGCAAAAGGATTGGCCACAGCGTGTGCCTGGAGGCACCTTGGCTGTGGAAGGGTGCTGGGTCAACAGATCAGGGCTGGGGAGACAGCATAAATTATAGGTTCGTAATTTATAGGTTCATAATACAGGTTCTGCTAAAGGCTCTCGTGCCTGAAGCTCTGAATTCCCAGGTTCAGTCCCCTGTACCACTGTAAGCCAGAGCTGAGCAGGGCTCTGGTAAAATAGAGATGGGGCTGGGTGGTGGTGCACATATTACCATGTGCAAGAGCCCAGGTTCAAGCCCCTGCTCCCCACCTACAGGGGGAAAGCTTTGCAAATGGTGAAGCAGGTCTGCAGTTGTCTCTCTGTCTCACTCTCTAACTCCCCTCCCTTCTCAGTTCCTCTCTGTCCTGTCCTGTCAAGTGTAATAAAGGAAAGATAGGAGTGGTGGATTCATAGTGCTGGAGTTCCGTCGCCAATCCTGGTGGAGAAAAAAATACACACACACACACATATATATATATATAAAATAATTGGGCTATCACAATAGAGTTTGCCCAGATGACATAGATAAGCCTATACGTTATCTATAGTTAGTTAGTAGAATGAAGTGGTATGATGTAGGAGTGCTGAGAGGGGGACTCCGATTGGAGTCCTGGGAGACTGGCCTCTTTCATTGCTGGGGAGCCAGAGACGACCCGAACTGCCCCTGCGGCTCCAGACAGACTATGACCCACATAGTCAACGAGTGCCACCTCTCCAGATTCAAAGGAGGTCTCGAAACTTTACATCAGGCTCAACCTGACGCTGTTGACTGGCTACGGAAGAAGGGCAAACGCTAGAAGAAGAATCCAAATCCTGAAAAATGCGAGGGGGGGGGGGGGGGGGTCGGGGGGACGACCTGGGTTTCCTGGAGGCAGGTGCTGTCAACAGCCACTAGAGGGCAGCATGGCCCAAAGAACCAGGACATGGAGTATTTCCCCGCTGCCATCAGCTCCTCCACGCAGCTGGGTGCGAGTGCTGAGCACGCCTGTACTTGGTTGCAGTGAGGATGACAGAAAAGAAATTGGAGGGTCTGGGAGGCGGCACGGTGAGGAGGGTGCTGAACTTGGTAGCTAGAGGAAATAAATTCAACCCCATGTGCCAGAGTAGTACTCTGGCTCTTTCTCTCCCTCTTATTTTGTGTTTAAAAATAAATAACGGGGAGTTATTTATTTTTAAATAAATAATTTAAATAAATTAATTAATTAAGCGCACGTGGTGCAAAGTGCAAGGACCGGCCTAAGGATCCCGGTTCGAACCCCGTCTCCCCACCTGCAGGGGAGTCGCTTCACAGGCGGTGAAATAGATCTGCAGGTGTCTGTCTTTCTCTCCCCTTCTCTGTCTTCCCTCCTCTCTCCATTTCTCTCTGTCCTATCCAACAACAACAACAGTGGAAAAAATGGCCAGAGGAGCAGTGGATTCCTAGTGCAGACACCAAGCCCCAGCAATAACCCTGGAGGCAAAAATAAATAACTTTGTAAAAAAAAAAATTAACTGGAAAGGGGGGGTGGGCAGCAGCACACCTGGCTAAGTACATATAGGACTAAGCAGCCACACAAGGATCCTGGTTTGAGCCCCCACTCCCCACCTGCAGGAGGGAAGCTTCACAAGTGGCGAAGCACATCTGCAGATGTCTCTCTTTCCCCCTCTTCTCTCAATTTCTCTCTGTCCTATCCAATAAAATGGGGAAAAAAATAGTTGCCAGGAGCAGTGGATTCATACTGCCAGCACCGAACCCCACTGATAGCCCTGGAGGCAGAAAAGAAAAGAATTGGAGAGTGAGAAACATAACTGGAGTTTCTGCACCTGGAATGTCGGGTCTTAGAGGGGACTCCAAAGTGAACTCCGGCTCACCTGTGCTGCCTCCTGCAGGACACTCAGTGACACCCACCCCCACTCTGCTAGGGACAGAAATGGAAGTAAGACGAGGACAGAGAAGAGGAACACTGTCCTGATCAGCAAGAATGCCACAGACAAAAGTTGGGTGTTTTTTTTTTGCTTTTTTTTTTTTGCCTCCAGGGTTATTGTTGGGGCTCGGTGCCTGTACCATGAATCCACTGCTCCTGGAGGCCATTTTGTCCCCTTTTTGTTGTCATTGTTGTTTTATTGTTGTAGTTATTATTGTTGTTGATGTCATTCGTCGTTGGATAGGACAGAGAGAAATGGAGAGAGGAGGGGAAGACAGAGAGGGGGAGAGACAGACACCTGCAGACCTGCTTCACCGCCTGTGAAGCGACTCCCCTGCAGGTGGGGAGCCGGGGGCTCGAACTGGGATCCTTATGCCAGTCCTTGCGCTTTGTGCCACGTGCGCTTAACCTGCTGCGCTACCGCCTGACCCCGAGACAAAAAAAAAATTTTTTTTAATATATATCTTTTTAGATTTTATTGATTTATGAGAAAGATAGGAGAGAGAAAGAACCAACATCACTCTGGCACGTGTGCTGCTGGGGATCGAACTCAGGACCTCATGCTTAGGAGTCCAAAGCTTTATCACTGTGCCACCTCCCAGACCACAAAAAAAAAAAAAAAGATTTTTTTCTTTTGTCTTTACCAGGATTTAACCACTTTGTGCTCACTTCAGATAGAAGAGAGAGACAGGGGAGTCGGGCGGTAGCGCAGCAGGTTAAGCGCAGGTGGCGCAGGTTCCAGCCCCCGGCTCCCCACCTGCAGGGGAGTCGCTTCACAGGCGGTGAAGCAGGTCTGCAGGTGTCTGTCTTTCTCTCCCCCCTCTGTCTTCCCCTCCTCTCTCCATTTCTCTCTGTCCTATCCAATAACAACCACATCAATAACAACAACAATAATAACTACAACAACAAAAAAAGACAACAAGGGCAATAAAAGGGAAAAGAAAGAAAGAAAGAAAGAAGAGAGAGACAGGGCTGGAAAGACAGCATAATGTTTATGCAGAAGATTCATGCCTGAAGCCCTTGAAGTCCCCAGCACCACCATAAGCCAGAGCTTCGTGCTCTGGTCTCTCTAAATATTTCTAAAAAGAGGGCTGGGGAAACAGCATAATGGTCATGAAAAAGGACACTCATACCTGATGCTCCAAGGTCCCAGTTTCAACCCCCAGCACCACCATAAGCCAGAGTTGAGCAGTGCTGTGTCTTTCTCTATATATTTCGTTATGTAGAGCCTTTAGGTTGTCTTCAGTTACGTTCAAGCCATGAACCAACCTCTTTAAAAAAAAAAAAATTATTCCCTTTTGTTGCCCTTGTATTGTTGTTGTCATTGTTGTCATCATTGTTGGATAGGACAGGGAGAAATGGAGAGAGGAGGGGAAGACAGAGAGGGGGAGAGAAAGACAGACACCTGCAGACCTGCTTCACCGCCTGGGAAGTGACTCCCCTGCAGGTGGGGAGCCGGGGGCTCCAGCCGGGACCCTTATGCCGGTCCTTGCGCTTTGCACCATGTGCGCTTCACCCGCTGCGCCGCCGCCCGACTCGTCCAGCTCAGTCTCTTCATGGTGTCTCCCAGCGCACCTGTGCGCGCCAGGCAGCCTTTCCCTTGAGCTGGATAGACGTGGTGAAACTGCCGCTAGGAAGGGCCCGCAGCGATGTGTTCTCAATTCCTAGCACCTGCCGCTGAGTGGTGCCTTAGTAAAGCCAAACTGTGGCTGTCGGTTTTTGCCAGGGGCCCCAGAGGGAAGCCGGGGAAGGAACCTGCCTGCCGCCGCCCCCATTTCCAAATGCTGCTCTTCTCGAGGTCTCCTTCCCACCCCTTCCCCTTCCTTGTCAGGATTTCATGGGAAGGCCTGATGAACGTCACCTTCCTTCCCAGAAAGCTTGACCGAGTTACATATCTTAGAGCACGTCCGGGCTGCTGGGCAGGTTTATATGCAGGATGTGGGTTCCAGTCTGCACATTTTCTCCTTTCTCCTTTTTCCCTCTCTCTCTCTCCCTCTCCCACTCCGTCTCTACCAGAGTGCTGTTATGTTCTACCTCATGGTGATACTGGGATTGAATCTGAGACCTGTGGTGCGTCAGGCATTTAAATCTTTTTGCGGTAGTTGGGTGGTAGCGCGGCGGGTTGAGCGCACGTGACACAAAGCGCAAGGACGGAGCAAGGATCCCGGTTTGAGCCCCCGGCTCCCCACCTGCAGGGGAGTCACTTCACAGGTGGTGAAGCAGGTCTGCAGGTGTCTTTCTCTCCCCCTCTCTGTCTTCCCCTCCTCTCTCCATTTCTCTCTGTCCTATCCAACAACAACGACAGCAATAACAATAATGACTACAACAAGGGCACCAAAAGGGAATAAATAAATATAAAAAATTAATTTTAAAAAAGAGTCTTTTTGCATCACCACTATGCTATTTCCCTTAGTCACTCAGCGTTTTCAAAGAAATGAGTTTGGGGGTCAGGAATATAGCTCACTGGTTCTTCTTCTAGCGTTTGCCCTTCTTCCGTAGCCAGTCAGCAGCGTCAGGTTGAGCCTGATGTCAAGTTTCGAGACCTCCTTTGAATCTGGAGAGGTGGCAGTCGTTGACTATGTGGGTCATAGTCTGTCTGGAGCCGCAGGGGCAGTTCGGGTCGTCTCTGGCTCCCCAGCGATGGAACATAGCGGCACACCGGCCATGGCCTGTTCGATAGCGATTGAGGAGGGCCCAATCATAACGTGCCAGGTCAAAGCTGGGTTGACGCTTGCAGGGGTCTGTGATGAGGTGTTTGTTCTTGACCTCAGCTGACTGCCAACTCTGTTTCCAAGAGTCTGGAACAGAGAAGTTCAGTGCAGGCGCAGGGGACCAGATTAAGAGTACATGATTCCCATGTATGTGGTCCTGGGTTTGATCCCTAGCACTGCCCTTCTCCCAAAAGATATATATGTTTATTTTTTTTCCAAAAGATTTTCATCAACTCAAAATATGCCTTCTAATTTCAGAAGCAACTTATAATATGAAGTATGTTGAGCTACTCATAAATCAAATAATTATTGGGGGCTGGCACAGAATACTAAGCACAAGGGCCTGCGCAGGGACCCGGGTTTGAGCCCCCACCCCCCCATCTTCAGGGGGACGTTTCACAGGTGGTGAAGCAGGCCTGCGATGTCTTATCTCTCTCCCCCTCTCTATCTCCCCATTCTCTCTCAATTTCTCTTTGTCCTGTCCAATAAAATTAAAAAAAAAAAGGCCACCAGGAGCAGTGAATTCATAGCGCTGGCACGGAGCCCCAGCGATAACCCTGGAGCCAAAAAAAAAAAAAAGTAAATGTAATAATCATCTACCATCCACTGTGAAATGCAGGTACCCAAATCCAGCTCTCCAGAGCCATTCTTTGCTTTTTTAAATTTTTATTTATTTATTATTGGAAGTTGAAAGGGAGAGAGACACCCGCAGCCCTGCTTCACCACTTGTGAAGCTTTTCTCTGCAGGTGGGGACCCGGGGCTTGAACCTGGTTCCTTGTGCGCTGTAGAGCCCTTCCATTAAGAGCTGCTGACTGCGGACTGCAGGCCTCTTGCCGGTAAGTGAGCGAGCATGTCCATGAGGCAGTCAGCAAGGATCTGCTTTCACGGCGTGTGAATCACACTGAGACCTCAAGAACGCTTGTCAGGTTGTGGGATATATGCCTGCCTCTCATTCTTCCCTCTGCGGAAAAGCGCTCTGCTCTTCACGGGAAAGAAACAAAAATGCCGTGTACCTAAGTCTCTTGCAGTCATTTCACAAGTCTGTCAGATACAGGTGACTGAGGAACACGTCCTCCCTTACAGAGACGCCCCTTAGCCGCGGGAGAACTCACTCTTGCCCCTTTGCACATTCAGTCCACGAGTCCTGACCTATAAATGTGCGTGTCCAAGGCCAGGTGTTGGCATACCCAAGGACCAGGTGGGGAAGCTTCACAGATGGTGAAACAGTGCTTCAGGTCTCTCTCATGGCCAGTGCGCCGCTATGTTCCACCACTGGGGAGCCAGAGACGACCCGAACTGCCCCTGCGGCTCCAGACAGACTATGACCCACATAGTCAACGACTGCCACCTCTCCAGATTCAAAGGAGGTCTCGAAACTTGACATCAGGCTCAACCTGACGCTGCTGACTGGCTACGGAAGAAGGGCAAACGCTAGAAGAAGAAGAAGGTCTCTCTCTCCTTCTCTCTCCCCTCCCATCTCAATTTCTCTCTCTCTCTCTTTATTTTTATTAGTGATTTAATATTGATCTACACAATTACAAGATAACAGGGGTACAACTCCACACCATTTCCACCACCAGAGCTCTGGGTCCCTCCACTGGAAGCGACAGCAGTTCTCCCGAGGCTGCAGATAAGGGCTGTTATTTCTACAACTATCTTCTTTTTTAATTTTTTTAAATTTTATTATCTTTATTTATTTATTGGATAGAGACAGCCAGAACTTGAAAGGGAAAGGGGGAGGTAGAGGTGGGAGAGAGACAGAGAGACACCTGCAACATTGCTTCACCACTTGTAAAGCTCTCTCTGCAGGTGGGGACTGAGGGCTCGAACCAGAGTCCTTGTGCATCACGACATGGGCGCTCAATCAGGTGAGCCACCACCTGGCCCCCAGCTCTCTGTTTATACTTATATATTTGCTCGTTGTTTTTTTTTCCATGATCCTGTCTTCTCTTCCTTTCCAAGTCACACCTATACCTGTTACTACTTTTAAATATCCTTCCTCCCTTTTCCCTCTTCTCTCTCCGGGTCCTGATGGAGTTGGAGTTCAGAGCCCGCTGGTCATCTCTCCCCTAACATTTCTGCCCCTCTGGGAGTCTGGAAGAAAATTATTTTGGCGCCATCTCACTTTCCCTCTGTCCTATCAAAGAAAAGGAAAAAATGGCCTCCAGGTGTGATGGATTCAACGTGCAGGCACTGAGCCCCAGTGATAACACTGGTGACAATTTTATTTTTCTTCATGAGTATTCTTTTGTCTTTTAACTGGTTGTAACATCTACCTGCTTCCCTTCTGAGTGAAACACATGCTCATTTTCCATCTACATGGAAATCATCATTTATCCTTTTTAAAAGTCATCTTTTATTTTTTAGAAAACCTTTTCTTTTATTTATTTTTACCAGAGCACTGGCTTACAATGATGCCAGGGACTGGGCCTGGGGTCTTTGGTGCCTTAAGCATGAAAGTCTGTTGCATGACCACTGTGATAGCCCCCAGTTCATGAAAGTAATCTTTCAGCGTGATTGGGTGGTGAAGCACCTGGTTGAGCACCCAATGTTGCAATGTGAAAGGATTGAGGTTCAATCCCCCGGTCCCCACCTGCAGGGGGAAGGCTCACAGGGATGCAGCAGTGCTGCAGGTGTCTCTCATCCCCTCTCCATCTCTCTCTCCTTTCATTCTCAACTTCTCTCTCTAGCCCAAATAAATAATAAATAGAGTTAGCTTTATTATTATTATTTTTTGCCTCCAGGGTTATCACTGGTGCTGGCACTACAAATCCACTGCTCCTGGTGGCCATTTTTTCCATTTTATTGGATGGGACAGAGAGAAATCGAAAGAGGAGAGGGAGGAAGAAAGAAAGAGACACATACAGACCTGCTTCACTGCTTGTGAAGTGTCCCCCCTGCAGGTGGGGAGCCAGGGGCTTGAACCCAGATCCTTGTGTAGTTTCTTGCGCTTAGTAACAAGTGCACTTAATCGGGTGTACCACTGCCCAGCTCCCAAGAGAGTTAACTTTTTTTTAATTTATAAAACAAAATTATCGGACAGGAGTAGATAGCATAATGGTTATGCAGAGACTGTCATGCCTGAGACTCCAAAGTCCCAGGTTCAATTTCCTGCATCACCATAAGCCAGAACTGAGCAGTGCTTTGGTAAAACAAATAAAAATTTAAAAATAAATAAAATTAAATTAAATAAAAATATTGACAAGACCATAGGGTAAGAGGGGTACAGTTCCCACCACCAGAGTTCCGTATCCCCTCTCCTCCATTAGAAGCTTCCCTCTTCTTTATCCCTCTGAGAGTATGGACCCAGGATCATTATGGAGGGCAGAAGGTGGAAGGTCTGGCTGGACCTCACCTGCTTCCTATTTCACTTCCCTCAATCACTCCAAGGCTAACCTAGTCAGACAAAGTAAAGATAGTTAACTTTTTTTTTTAATATTTATTTATTTATTCCCTTTTGTTGTCCTTGTTGCTCTTTATTGTTGTATTTGTTATTGTTGTTGTTGTTGATGTCGTCATTGTTGGACAGGACAGAGAGAACTGGAGAGAGGAGGGGAAGACAGAGAGGGGGAGAGAAAGACAGACACCTGCAGACCTGCTTCACCGCCTGTGAAGTGACTCCCCTGCAGGTGGGGAGCCAGGGGTTCAAACCGGGATCCTTATGCCGGTCCTTGTGCTTTGCGCCACCTGCGCGTAACCTGCTGCGTTACTGCCCAACTCCCTACTTATCTATATTTTTAAGACAGAGGCAGAGAGAGGGTGAAAGAGACTATAGCACTGTGGTCCAGGAGGTGACGTAGTGGATAAAGTATTAGACTATTTTAAAAAAATATTTATTTGGGGGCGGGGGAGACAGCATAATGGTGATGCAAACAGACTCTCATGCCTGAGGCTCCTAAGTCCCAGGTTCAATCCCCCGCACCACCATAAGCCAGAGCTGAGCAGTGCTCTGGTGTTTCTCTCCCTGTGTGTGTCTCACTCTCTGCATCTCTCTCAAAAATAAAATTAATAATAAAAAAATTTAAAATATATATATATATTTATTCCCTTTTGTCACCCTTGTTTTTTTTTTATTGTAGTTATTATTGTTGTTGATGTCGTTGTTGTTGGATAGGACAGAGAGAAATGGAGAGAAGAGGGGAAGACAGAGGGGGGGAGAGAAAGACAGACACCTGCAGACCTGCTTCACCGCCTGTGAAGTGATCCCCCACAGGTGAGGAGCCGGGGATTCGAACTGGGATCAGTAACGCCGGTCCTTGCGCTTTGCACCATATGCGCTTAACCGCCAGACTCCCAAGCATTAGACTTTTAAGCATGAAGTCCTGAGTTCAATCCTTGGCATCATATAAGCCAGTGTGGTGTCTAGTCTCTCCTCAATCTCTCTCTCCCTCCCTCCTCCTTTTTTTTTTTTTTTTTTTTTTTTTTACCAGAGCACTGTTCAGCTCTGACTTGTGTTAGTATAGGTATTGAACCTGGGACTTTGGAGCTTCAGGCAGGACAATCTCTTTGCAGAATCATTACGCTCTTTATCCCGCCCTCTCCTATCTTTCTCATAAATAAATCTTAGACAGAGACAGAGAGAGAGAGAAAGAGACTGCAGTACCAAAGCTTCCTGCCGTGCAGTGAGGCTACGCTGGTCATGCCGCTGACCAAGCAGTGCTATAAACTGAGCTATTCCTCTGACACAGTGTATCTGTTTCTATAAGAGGGGGAGAGAGACCAGACCACCATCCACTCAGCTCTGACCTATGGTGTCGTCTGCTTCTCAGGCAGAGAGACAGGCACACCGAGGAAGCAGGAAGCAGTGTTTACCATGCCAGCAGACCCAGCCGGACTTGTGTCCACAAAACACTGGGCCCTGGGCACAGCGGCACTGCCCTTTTATCCACCTACCAGCTTTGCCACAGTGGCTCACAACACAAGCTCCACAGGTGGCTTTTTCTTTTGTGTCCACAGAGAGTACAACTTGTTTGGGTGATCAATCAGCAGACTCTCGGGCAGAAGGAGCAGATTCTAAAAACATTTGTGTGCACTTATGTTCTTAGCAGCATGACTTGTAAAAGCCAAAACCTGGAAGCAACCCAGGTGTCCAACAACAGATGAGTAGCTGAGCAAGTTGTGGTGTATATACACAATGGAATACTACTCAGCTATTAAAAATGGTGACTTCACCATTTTCAGCCCATCTTGGATGGACCTTGAAAAATTCATGTCAAGTGAAATAAGTCAGAAACAGAAGGAGGAATATGGGATGCTCTCACTCTCAGGCAGAAGTTGAAAAACAAGATCAGAAGAGAAAACACAAGTAGAACCTGAACTGGAGTTGGCGTATTGCACCAAAGTAAAAGACTCTGGGGTGGGTGGGTGGTGGGGGAGATTACAGGTCCAAAAAAGATGACAGAGGCCCTAGTGAGGGTTGTATTGTTATATGGAAAACTGGGAAATGTTATGCATGTACAAACAATTGTATTTGCTGTTGAATATAAAACATTAATTCCCCAATAAAGGAGGCAGAAAGACAGGGAGAGACACCACACCACTACCCATGGAGCTGTGGTATTTCCATATGGTGCTAGATCTCGAGAGAGGAATTTGGTTTATAATGTGTGTGATTTATTGGGTGAATTATCTTGTGTTTTTTTTTTCTTTTGAACTTTTCTGTCTTCCAACATTCCATAATGAATATATGTTGTTTTTAAAATGTTATAAAAACATTATGTAAATTCCTTTGTGTAAGGTCATGTCAGGGTGGAGGAGGGGGCAAGGGCCAGGCTGTAGAGCTAAGGGAGAATGGTTCCAGAAAGGTGGGGTCCTTAGCACGAGGAGGAAAAGTACATGGAAGCAGAGCCAGGGAGAAAGAGGCTGCAAGAAACTTAGCTCCACTTCCGCTTACTCATGTCCCCTTGCTGTTTCCTCTTAATTACCTTTATACATTACATCAGCTAGTAGCAGCTGAAAAGGGTTAGCAACACATCCATCAAGCAAAATGTGAGCTTTAAGCCAAAGCGATCATGTGCTTCAAGTCAGGGCATTACCCTGTCCTGACAGGTCATCTTGAGCAACTAGAGTTCTAAGTGGTATATCTTTGGAAATACTAGCACCAGCCATATTTAGAAGTTGTCCCTCAAACCTGTAACATTTACCTCTAAGTGATGGGATGTGAAGATGATTTTCCCCCTTCTTTTCTTCTTACTTTAGTATGAAATTTTGTAATGAGCATACTTAATCTTTTTTTATATTTAATTTACTTATTTACTGGACAGAGACAGAGAGAAATGGAGAGGGAAATTCGGGGGGGGGGAGAGATAAAGAGAGACCGCAGTACTATTTCACAGCTCATGATGGTGAAGGACTTGGGGCTGGTGTGTGTTTGTGGGGGCAGGGGGAGGCAGGAGACTCAAGGGCTGGATTCTGGGTCCTTGTGCTGTGGTGTTTCTCCTCAAGAGGCTTGGTGCCTGTAATCAAAAAATAAAAAAGAAATTAAAAAAATTCCCCAATAGACTTGGAAATTGCTTTCCGGCTCCGAGAGTTCCAGAGTGTATCTCCTGCGGAAGTTGGTGTAGCACGAGTTCCTGATCCCTTTCCCACACAGCAGCCTAGATCAGCTCCAGTTGAGTTCTCTCCAACCCAGAGAGCACTAGCTTGGGAAGAAGTACCCTCAGGCTATCCCGGCAGTGGGGGGAAGTGTACTTTGGGAAAATGAAGGAATGAACCGTCGCAAATTGAAGTAATTTATCAGCAGGGTAATGATTATCATTTTCTCCCAAAAAGGGGGAGCAAGCAATGGGCCACTCATCTGTGGTTTGCATGAGCCATTTTAATTGACTTTTGGAATATGGTATGATTATTTTTTCAGGATCTTTACCAAAGAACTGGCGGCTCGGTTCGCGTCCTGAAAGAATAAGCTCAGCAACCAGGAAGGTGTAGGGAGCAAGTACTTTAGGGGGGGAAACTGGAAGATGAACCCAAAGCATAGGGCCACGTTGCCAAAACACTCCTGTAGGTGTATGTGAGGTGGCACAAATGACAAACAGAAGTGGTGCTTCATAGGAAATAAAGGAGACTCCCTGTTAAAAAAAAAAAAAAAATTCCCCAATAAAGAAATTTTTTTTTAAAAAAAAAAAAGCTTGTTACAGAAAGAGAGAAGGGAGAGGGATAGAGAGGGAGAGGGAGAAGAAGGGAGGAAGAGAGGAAGAGAGAGAAAGAGAGGAAGAGGAAGAGGGAGAGAGAGAGAGAGAGAGACTAAAAGTGCAGGGAACAGGCTGTGAGCTCTGGGCTGCCTAACTCTGGCTGACAGGAGGGCATGGCCGGGCCATCACCTACTTTTCTGCAGAGACCTCCTGGGCTGGGAGGAAAGAAAACATTTGAAAAGGAAAGAGGGGCAGAAAAAGAGATAAGGGAATTATGGGGCCCAGCCCAAGTTGTGGGGACTTCTGATGGTTCCCAGACCTGGAGCTAGCCCCAGGAATTTCAGGAATGGAGCAGACAGCTCAACGTAGAACACAGTATTTGCATCCCTGAGACCCCGGAGGTCTCAAGATCAGTCCTCAACAACACCACAAGCCAGAGTGGAGCAGTGTTCCGGCTTCTCTCTTGTAAAATACGTATGATATAGAAGAGACAGAGAGCGATTCACACACGACACAGAAAGAGAGAGAAGTCTGAACACTTCTTGTACATACAACACGGAGAGTCAAGCCAAGAACTGGAGGCATGCCAGTCTAAGGCTCTACCACTATAAATAGATCTTAAAAAGAATCAAGGGTGAGGACCGGCTCACCTCATAGAGTGTACGCCAAACTGTGCTCAAGGACCCACGTTCAAGCCCCCTCAACACCAGGAGAGCCTAGAGAGAGGGAAGTTTCACAAATAGCACCGCAATGTATCTCTCCTGTTTCTCCCTCTCTGTCTCTCTGTTTCTCACCCTTTGTCCTCAGTCTGAAAGGGGGAAAAAAAGAACGATCTCTGGGTGGGGGAATGGGGGAGGGCAGTAGCACAGCGGGTTAAGCACACATGGCCTGAAGCACAAGGACCAGCGTAAGGATCCCGGGTTCGAGCCCCTGGCTCCCCACCTGCAGGGGGGTTGCTTCCCAGGCGGTGAAGCAGGTCTACAGGCGTCTATCTTTCTCTCCCCTTCTCTGTCTTCCCCTCCTCTCTCCATTTCTCTCTGTCCTATCCAACAACAACAATAATAACTACAGCAATTAAACAACAAGGGCAACAAAAGGGAATAAGTAAATAAATACATATAAAAATATTTGAAAAAAAAGACGGGGTCAAGCTTCACCAGTGATGAAACAGGTCTGCAATTATCTCTCTCTCCCCTCCTCTATCAATTTCTCTGTCTCTAACAAAAGGGGGGAAAAAAAAAAAGAAAAAGAACAGAGCAGTGGTTTCACAGTGCAGGCACCAAGCCCCAGCAATAACCCTGGAGGCAAAACAAACAAACAAAACCTCTGGGAACAGTGGAGTTGTGCAGGCACAACCCCCAACAATAATCCTGGGAGAGCAGAGAAAAAGGAGGGGGAGGAGGACCCGGGTTCAAGCCCCCAGTCCTCACCTGCAGGGGGGAAAGCTTCACAAGTGGTGAAGCAGGGCTGCAGGTGTCTGTTTTTCTCTCTCCCTCTCTACCTCCCCTCCCTCTCAACTTCTCTCTGTCCTATCAAAGAAAAAATGCAATAAAAAGAACAATTCTAGGGCAGTGTCCCCTAACAGAGTCACGGAGGTGACCTCTGGAGCCTGGGAACACTGACGTGGAGGAAGGAAGTGGGGGGGGGGCACTCCAGCCAAGTGAGAGCAGCTGGGAGTGGGCCTCGGAGAAGCAGGGTGACCTCTAACCAGGACACGTGGCCATGTCCCCTCTCCAAGTCAGCTCAGGTTCCTCAGGAAACACGATACAGCCACGGAATCTCAAGCTGGTTCTTCACAGGTTTTTTTCCATTTTAAAACTTCAGGTCCACAGGGAGTGTCTTCCCAGAACGAGAGAGGAACCTGAGCGGTATTACCTCAAGGACCTGATCTGAGGGCACACAGACGGACAGGCCAAGGGGGGTGGAGAGAGCTCTGTTTGGGCCTGTGAGTCACAGGCCAGGAAGCTATGGGCTGCGGCTTGGGGAACCCAGTGGAACCTTCCAACACTGGCACCTCCTCTTGACAGGACAGAGTGCTGGGGTGGCCTCCCACAGTCCTCCTCCCAAAGCCCCCACCCCCTGTGTGGAGGAAGCAAACACTGGCTCCAGCTTACCCTGAACGGAGTATCAATTGGCTCATTCATTCATGAAATATGAACAGAGCTGGCCTGCATGCTGGTCACAGCCCTGACGGAGCTCACTTAAAGGGGGAGCGCAGAAAAGAAAAGGGTCCTGGCCAGAGTCCACTTTGCATATATGAAGTCATGAGCTCAGTGTCCCCGGCATGGCATATGCCCGAGTGGTGCTCTGGTTCTCTCTCTCCCTCTCCCTCTCTCTCTCCTGCCCTCTCTCCCTCACTGTCTATGACCCTGGAGGTGGCACAGTGGATAAAGCTTTAGATCATCAGCATGGATTTGGTCCCTGGTATCACAGGTGTGAGAGTAATATTCTCACTCGCTCTGGTTCGCTCTATCCCTCTCATTAATAAATAAAAGGA
Organism: Erinaceus europaeus; assembly: GCF_950295315.1. Lineage (NCBI taxonomy): Eukaryota > Metazoa > Chordata > Mammalia > Eulipotyphla > Erinaceidae > Erinaceus > Erinaceus europaeus. Next base: position 114,946,904 of record NC_080172.1, read on the forward strand.
AAACACTTTATTTGTTAATATTATTCAGTCAGAGAGGAGGAAGAGATTGGGAGAGAACCAGACCATCACTCTGGTACATGTGATGGTCTGGTACATGCCAGGGATTGAACTTAGGACCTCATGCTTCAAAGTCAAAAGCTTTGTTCATGATGTCACCTCCCAGGTCACATCTTTCTCTCCATAGATGCCTGTGTGTGTGTGTGTGTGTGTGTGTGTGTGTGTGTGTGTAATAAATATATAAATAAATCTTCAAAAAATAAAAAAGTGTGGGGCTGGGCGGTAGCGCAGCGGGTTAAGTGCACGTGGCACTAGGACCGGCATAAGGATCCTGGTTCAAGCCCCCGGCTCCCCACTGCAGGGGCGTCGCTTCACAGGCAGTAAAGCAGGTCTGCAGGTGTCTGTCTTTCTCTCCTTCTCTCTGTCTTTCCCTCCTCTCTCCATTTCTCTCTGTCCTATCCAACAATGAACGACATCAACAACAACAACAATAATAACCTCAACAAGGCTACAACAACAAGGGCAAAAAAAAAAAGGGAAAAATAGCCTCCAGGAGCAGTGGATTCATGGTGCAGGCACTGAGCCCCAGCAATAACCCTGGAGGCTAAATAAATAAATATATCTTAAATAAAAAAAAAAAAACACAATCAGGATTCAACTTCCGGAGGCGGAGCTACGAGCAGCAGATGGCTTTCTCTCCTCTCCTCTCCTCTCCTCTCCTCTCCTCTCCTCTCCTCTTCTCTCCTTTCCTCCCCTCTCCTTTCCCAGATCAACTAGGAATACTAAAGGAGACCACCCGGACCGAAACAAGACAGGACTAGAATGACCACAGAAACCCAGTAAATCACCCGTGAGTACAAACACGCGTGGCTGGTGACAGAAAGGAGAGAGGAGCCTAAGGAGAGATTAAGTGACTGCTAACAGTTCAGCAGTTTATCAGTTGAGACACCACCTCCAGTCTGCTCCACAACAAGGGGACAGCTGAAGGGAGGAGAGGACTCCCCAGAGACTCACCAAGTGCAACTCTGAGTCTCCATTGCTACTACCCTCAGAATCTGGAGCAGCGACAGGGAGGGACACCAGGGGACAGAGATCTAACCGGGAAACTCAGGAGAAGACCTATACCTCCGTAGCATAGCTGAGGGGCTGTGAAAGTCTCTTTGCATAACCACTGGATTATCTCTGCCGCACCCTGCTTTATCTCTTGGTCAGGAGTCAGTGATTAAGCTTCTTCTTCTTCTAGCATTTGCCCTTCTTCCGTAGCCAGTCAACAGCGTCAGGTTGAGCCTGATGTAAAGTTTCGAGACCTCCTTTGAATCTGGAGAGGTGGCAGTCGTTGACTATGTGGGTCATAGTCTGTCTGGAGCCGCAGGGGCAGTTCGGGTCGTCTCTGGCTCCCCAGTGATGGAACATAGCGGTGCACCGGCCATGGCCTGTTCGATAGCGATTGAGGAGGGCCCGATCATAACGTGCTAGGTCAAAGCCGGCTTGACGCTTGCAGGGGTCTGTGATGAGGTGTTTGTTCTTGACCTCAGCTGACTGCCAACTCTGTTTCCAAGAGTCTGGAACAGAGAAGTTCAGTGTAGGCGTAGGGGACCAGATTGGGTAATGAGACGTCAAGCATTGGACAGGGTGGGCGAAGATATCCGCGTATATTGGCAGGTCAGGTCGAGCGTAGACGTGGGAAATGAACTTAGATGATGCCGCATCCCGACGAATATCTGGCGGGGCGATGTTGCTAAGAACTGGCAGCCATGGAACCAGGGTGGAACGGATGGTTCCAGAAATTATCCTCATGGAGGAATATAATTTGGAATCGACTAAGTGGACATGGGGACTACGGAACCATACTGGGGCACAGTATTAAGTGATTAAGCTGAAGCCTATTGATAGTTTAAAAGCCCTCAGGCTCCCATAGCCTACAAGGAAGAAAAAAAAAAAGAGGCTTTTAAACCACTGAGCTCCAACTCAGAGATTTAAATACTATTGAAACAACTGTTAACTTCCACTACTGTGAACCCTCTAATTAACTTACTTAGACACAAGTCAATCCAGGCAATAGTGATCAATAATTTGAAAGGTACTGATAAAGGGAACTCATAACATAATATATAAAATGGTTAAAACAACAAGAAAAAATATTGGAGAATCAAACCAGGACAAGAGTCCAGCTAAAACTCCTCCAGAGGGTGAAGCACAAAACAACGAGTTCAACATCCAAACATTAGCTAAGGAAATAATAACAGGAGTGAGTAAAGAATTTGAAAAAATTATAATCAGAAATACAGGAACAACAAATGAGAATATGGAAGAAAATACTAATTATCTCATGGTTATTAGAGAGCTGAAAGCTGAAATCGCTGAGCTAAGAAGGCAACTAGCTGAACAAGCTAAAACAGTATCAGAGCAGGGCAACAAAATAGATGAACTCCAGAAAACAGTAGAGGGCAGAGAGAATAGAATCTATGAGGCTGAAGACAGAATTAGCAAGATTGAGGATGAATTAGAGACAACTAAAAAAGAAGTAAGAGATTCAAAAAGAGATTGAGAGATGCTGAAAACAACAACAGAGTCCTATGGGACGACTTCAAAAGAAACAATATACGGGGAGTCGGGCTGTAGCGCAGCGGGTTAAGCGCAGGTGGTGCAAAGCACAAGGACCTGCATAAGGATCCCGGTTCGAACCCCAGCTCCCCACCTACAGGGGAGTCACTTCACAGGCGGTGAAGAAGGTCTGCAGGTGTCTGTCTCTCCTCCTCTTTGTCTTCCCCTCCTCTCTCCATTTCTCTCTGTCCTATCCAACAATGACAACAACAATAATAACTACAACAATAAAACAACAAGGGCAACAAAAGGGAATAAATAAATTAAAAAAAAATTTTTTAATTATTAAAAAAAAAGAAAGAAACAATATACACATTATTGGCATACCAGAGGAAGAAAGCATTTTTCAGGCCATAATAGCTGAAAATTTCTCTAGTCTAGACAACATCAAGATTCAAGAAGCCCAGAGGGTCCCAAACAGAATTAACCCAGACCTAAAGACACCAAGACACATCATACTTAGAATGGAAAGGAATAAGGATAAAGAAAGGATCCTCAAGGCTGCAAGAGAAAAACAAAGAGTCACCTACAAAGGAAAACCCATAAGATTAGCAGCAGACTTCTCCATACAAACACTACAGGCCAGAAGAGAATGGCAAGATATCTATCGAGTGCTCAATGAGAAAGGCTTTCAGCCAAGAATACTATATCCTGCTAGACTGTCATTCAGACTAGATGGAGGCATCAAAACCTTTTCAGACAAGCAACAGTTGAAGGAATCAACTATCACCAAGCCTGCCCTGAAAGAAGTTCTGAAAGGTCTCCTATAAACAGTCAGACCACCACAAATAGGACATATATCAAAACACTCTAAAACTCTACAAGAATGGCGTTAAAATATCTTCAATCTTTGATATCAATAAATGTCAATGGCCTGAATTCACCTATTAAAAGACACAGAGTAGGAAGATGGATCAGAAAACACAACCCAACAATATGCTGTCTACAGGAAACCCACCTAACTCAACAAGACAAACACAGACTTAAAGTGAAAGGATGGAAAACTATCATTCAAGCCAATGGCCCACAAAAAAGGGCAGGAGCAGCTATTCTCATATCTGACATGATAGACTTTAAAATAGATAAGATTAAAAAAGATAGGAATGGATACTACTTAATGCTCAGAGGATCAGTCAATCAAGAGGACTTTAACAATTATTAACATCTATGCACCCAATGAGAAGCCATCTAAATACATCAAACTTCTACTGAAAGAGCTACAGCAATATATTAACAGTAACACAATCATAGTAGGGGACTTCAGCACCCCACTCTCTCAACTTGACAGATCATCCAGGCAAAAAATCAATAAAGACATAAGGGAGCTAAATGAAGAGATAGATAAACTAGAACTATTGGACATTTTCAGAGTCACTCATCCCAAGAAACTGGAATACACATTTTATTCAAATCCACATGGGTCATTCTCAAGGATAGACCATATGTTAGGCCACAAAGACAGCATCAGCCAATTCAAGAGCACTGAAATCATCCCAAGCATCTTCTCAGACCACAGTGGAATTAAACTAACACTTAACAATCAACAAAAGATTAGTAACAGTCCCAAAATGTGGAAGCTCATCAGTACACTTCTTAACAACTTCTGGGTCAAAGAGGAAATCAAGGAAGAAATCAAAATGTTTCGAGACTTCAATGAAAATGAAGACACAAGCTATCAAAATATTTGGGACACAGCTAAAGCAGTCCTAAGAGGGAAATTCATAGCTATACAAGCACACATTAGGAAACAAGAAAAAGCACAAATAAACAGCCTGATTACACATCTTAAAGACCTAGAAGAAGAACAACAAAGGAATCCTAAAGCAACCAGAAGGACAGAAATCACTAAAGTTAGGGCAGAAATAAATAACATTGAGAATAGGAAAACCATACAAAAGATGAACGAAAGTAAATGTTGGTTCTTCAAAAGAGTAAACAAAATCGACAAACCTTTAGCCAGACTCACAAAACAAAAAAACGGAGAAGACCCAAATAAATCGGATAGTCAATGAAAGAGGAGATATCACAATAGACACTGCAGAAATTCAACATATCATGCGAGGCTTCTATGAACAACTATATGCCACCAAGCTAGAGAACCTGGAAGAAATGGACGATTTCCTAGATACCTACCAACTTCCAAAACTAAGTAAAGAGGAAGTGGATAACATGAACAGGCCCATCACAGCTAATGAAATTGAAACAGTTATCAAAAATCTCCCCAAAAATAAAAGTCCTGGACCAGATGGTTTTACAAATGAATTCTACAAAACCTTCAAAGAAGAACTAATACCTCTACTTTTAAAAATCTTCCAGAAGATTGAAGACACTGGAATACTCCCTGCCAGCTTCTATGAAGCCAACATCACCCTGATACCAAAAGCAGACAGGGACACAACCAAAAAAGAAAACTACAGACCAATATCTCTGATGAACATAGATGCGAAAATATTAAACAAAATTCTAGCCAACCAGATACAGCAGTATATCAAAAAGATTGTTCATCATGACCAAGTGGGGTTTATCCCAGGCATGCAAGGTTGGTTTAATATACATAAATCAATCAATGTGATCCACCACATCAACAAAAGCAAGACCAAAAACCACATGGTCATATCAATAGATGCAGAGAAAGCCTTTGATAAAATACAACATCCCTTTATGATCAAAACACTACAAAAAGTGGGAATAGATGGAAAATTCCTGAAGATAGTGGAGTCTATATGTAGCAAACCTACAGCCAACATCATACTCAATAGTGAAAAACTGGAAGCATTTCCCCTCAGATCAGGTACTAGACAGGGCTGCCCACTATCACCATTACTATTCAACATAGTGTTGGAAGTTCTTGCCATAGCAATCAGGCAGGAGCAAGGAATTAAAGGCATACAGATTGGAAGAGAAGAAGTCAAACTCTCCTTATTTGCAGATGACATGATAGTATACATGGAAAAACCTAAGGAATCTAGCAAGAAGCTTTTGGAAATCATCAGGCAATACAGTAAGGTGTCAGGCTATAAAATTAACATTCAAAAGTCAGTGGCATTCCTCTATGCAAACACTAAGAAGAAATTGAAATCCAGAAATCAGTACCTTTTTCTATAGCAACAAAAACAATAAAATATCTAGGAGTAAACCTAACCAAAGAAGTGAAAGACTTGTATACTGAAAATTATGAGTCACAGTATGGACCGACCAGTCAACGCCCATGTTCAGCGGGGAAGCAATTACAGAAGCCAGACCTTCTACCTTCTGCAACCCACAATGACCCTGGGTCCATGCTCCCAGAGGGATAGAGAATGGGAAATCTATCGGGGCAGGGGGTGGGATATGGAGATTGGGCGGTGGGAATTGTGTGGGGTTGTACCCCTCCTACCCTATGGTTTTGTTAATTAATCCTTTCTTAAATAAAAAAGAAAAAAAAAAAGAAATAACAAATAACAAATAAAAAAAAATTATGAGTCACTACTCAAAGAAATTGAAAAAGACACAAAGAAGTGGAAAGATATTCCATGTTCATGGGTTGGAAGAATTAACATCATCAAAATGAATATATTATCCAGAGCCATCTACAAATTTAATGCTATCCCCATCAAGATCCCAAGCTCATTTTTTAGGAGAATAGAAAAAATGCTACAAATGTTTATCTGGAACCAGAAAAGACCTAGAATTGCCAAAACAATCTTGAGAAAAAAGAACAGAACCAAAGGCATCATACTCCCAGATCTCAAACTGTATTATAGGGCCATTGTTATCAAAACTGCTTGGTACTGGAACATGAACAGACACACTGACCAGTGGAATAGCTCGCTCTCTCTCGCCCCCAAGGTTATTGCTGGGGCTCGGTGCTCACTACAAATCCACTGTTCCTGGCGTCCACTTTTTCCATTTTATTGGATAAGCCAGAGAGAATTTGAGAGAGGAGGGGGAGATAGAGAAGGAGAGAGAAAGAAAGTTAATACTTGCACTATGTCCTATGTGTGCTTAACCTGGTGCACCACTGCCCGGCCCCTCCCCCGGCCCTCTCAATTTCTCTGTCTCGATCCAATCATAAATAAATAAATAAATAAATAGATTAAATAATAATTCAAGAAACAAATAAGGACAAAAGAGAGAGGGGGCAGGAAGGAGGTAGACGCCCCCACAGCTGGTGGTGGAGGCCCAGGCGTCCTGCCTTCCAGTAGAGGGTTCTGCTCTCCCCTTATGGGTCCCACCCACTCGTCCACAGAGCAGGCCCTGCACACAGCAGCTTTGCAAGGCGGAGGAGCAATGAGGGTGTGGAGTTGGGACAGGAACGGGGGGGGGGGGGGGGGGGGGATGTGAACAGGCTGACCCCACAGGGCTGGATAATCCTTGGGAAACTGACCGACTTCCTGGGCAGGGGGGATGACTTGCCCCCACCCCCCACATGGTTGAGTGAGTCACTGGGGAACAAGGCTCACACTTCCTCCTTCCTCTGCTCTGCAGGCCCACACTGGGGTGGGGTGGGGTGCCAGCTGCCTGCACCTCCCTCAACACCTCCTCCCTTCCCTGAGGCCCTTCCATTCTGACCCCGTGGTGGTGTGACTCAGGCTTGATCATCATCACGTGGGACATTTATTGCAGGAACCTGAAGCTGAGGAGGTGGCATGGAAAATGAAGTATTGGGCATCCCTGGTTCAGCACACAGAATGCCAAACCCAAGGACTCAGGTTTGAGCCCCCAGGCCCCCACCTTCAGGGGGTCTGTTTCATGAGCGGTGAAGCAGGTCTGCAGGTCTCTCTCTTACTCTGTCTCTCCCTCCTCTCTCAATTTTTCTCAGTCCTATCTAATATAAATTAGAAAGGAGGTGCCAGGCGGTGGTGAACCTTGTTAAGCGCACACATAATGGTGCGCAAGGACCCAGGTTCAAGCCCCCTGGTCCCCACCTGCAGGTGGAAAGCTTCATGAGTGATGAAGCAGGGCTGCTGGTGTCTGTCTCTTTCCCTCTCTACCTCCCCCCTCTCAATTTCTGTCTCTATCCAATAATAAATAAATAAATATTCTTTAAAAATTAGAAAGGGGAAAAATGGCTAACAGGAGCAGTGGGTTTGTAGTGCTGGCACCAAGCCCCAGCAATAACCATGGAAGCAAAAATAAAATAATAAATAGTGGTCTGGGAGGTGGCGCAGTGATAAAGCTTTGGACTCTCAAGCATGAGGTCCGGAGTTCGACCCCCAGCAGCACATGTGCCAGAGTGATGTCTGGTCCTTTCTCTCTCCTCCTACCTTTCTCATTAATATATAAAATCTAAAATAAACAAATAAATAAATAGAAAAGTGTTGGACCCTCAGACATGGTCTTAAGTTCCATCTCCATTATTTTTTTAAATATTTATTTATTTATTCCCTTTTATTGCCCTTGTTGTTTTATTATTGTAGTTATTATTGATGCTGTTGATGTTGGATAGAACAGAGAGAAATGGAGAGAGGAGGGGAAGACAGAGGGGGGAGAGAAAGACAGACACCTACAGACCTGCTCTACCACCTGTGAAGCGACTCCCCTGCAGGTGGGGAGCCGGGGACTCGAACCGGGATCCTTATGCTGGTCCTTGGGCTTTGCCCTACCTGTGCTTAACCCGCTGTGCTACTGCCCAACTCATATTTTATTTTTCTCCGGGATTATTACTGGGGCTCAGTGCCTGCACTAAAAATCCACTGCTCCTGGAGGCTATCTTTTTCCCTTTTGTTGTCCTTGTTGTTATTTCTAATTATTGTTGTTGTCGTTGTTGGATAGGACAGAGAGAAATGGAGAGAGGAGGGGAAGACAGAGAGGGGGAGAGAAAGACAGACACCTGCAGACCTGCTTCACCGCCTGTGAAGGATTTCTGATCTTTTATTAATCAATAAATAAAAATATTTTTTTAAATTTAAATAAGGACTGAGGCACTAGCATAATGGTTCTGCAATTAGACTTTCATCCCTGAGGCTCAGTTTGCAGATTCGGTCCCTAGCACCACCATCACCACCATAAGCCAGAGCTCAGCAGTGCTCTGATAGAGAAAAATCCATTGATAATTATTTTGTTTTTCAGTCGTCTTATTTATTTGTTTTAATGGGAGATACAGAGCATAAATACCAAGAAAGACTAGAGAGATTTCTGATTTACAGCGGTGCTGGGGATCAGACCTAGGACCTCAGAGCCTCAGGCATGAAAGTCTTTTGCAGAATCATTATGCTGTCTTCCCCAGCCCCTAAATATCTTTGTAGATAAGACAGAATTTGAGAGGAAGAGGGAGAGATGGGGGAGTACTGATTCACTGCTTGGGAAGCTTTCCCCCAGCAGGTGGGAACCAGGGGCCTGAACCTGGATCCTTGAGCATGCTAACATGTGCACATGCATCACCACCCTGTCATTTCACGAACATCTCATAAAAACTGCAGCAAAGGTGGGCGCGAGGAATCACATCATTGCAAGACTGGCCAGCTCCTCATGGGGCGCCAGCGCTTCCACACTGCGGTCATCATCCCTGGCATTATGCTATTCCACTGCAGAATACTGTGCCCCAGGATGGTTCCGTAGCCCCCATGTCCACTTGGTCGATTCCAAATTATATTCCTCCATGAGGATCATTTCTGGAACCATCCGTTCCACCCCGGTTCCATGGCTGCCAGTTCTTAGCAACATCGCCCCGCCAGATATTCATCGGGATGCGGCATCATCTAAGTTCATTTCCCACGTCTACGCTCGACCGGACCTGCCAATATACGCGGATATCTTCGCCCACCCTGTCCAACGCTTGACGTCTCGTCACCCAACCTGGTCCCCTACGCCTACACTGAACTTCTCTGTTCCAGACTCTTGGAAACAGAGTTGGCAGTCAGCTGAGGTCAAGAACAAACACCTCATCACAGAGCCCTGCAAGCGTCAACCCGGCTTTGACCTAGCACGTTATGATTGGGCCCTCCTCAATCGCTATCGAACAGGCCATGGCCGGTGCGCCGCTATGTTCCATCGCTGGGGAGCCAGAGACGACCCGAACTGCCCCTGCGGCTCCAGACAGACTATGACCCACATAGTCAACGACTGCCACCTCTCCAGATTCAAAGGAGGTCTCGAAACTTGACATCAGGCTCAACCTGAAGCTGTTGACTGGCTACGGAAGAAGGGCAAACGCTAGAAGAAGAACTACCTGGCTTCTAACCTGTCCAGAAATCTTCTAAGGGAAAAAAAAACAAAGAGTGAGCTGAATTCCTGGGATAACTAGATAAGAGGTCATTCATTACCAGTCGGGAGCCAGGACTGAGTCTGCCACCACCGGGTTAGAGTATAGGTGTGTTGAGCTAATTACCACCACCCCCCATCTATGAAGGGGACAGGGGGGAGGGTAGGAGTGGGGAGGGCAGTGAGTAAAGACATCCTAGGCTCCTCCCAGCCCTGACAGCTCCAGGGCTTCAAGAACCCCTGGGTTCCCACAGCCAATTAGACAGGCTAAGGACACGATCTGGTCTTGGACTTCTTTCCCTGAAAGGATGCTACTGGTAAGTAGGTCAAATTCTACCCCTAGTGAAGTCTTAGCTCACACATCCTCCAAGCTCTAATTGGGATGAAGAAATACTTAACACCAGCTGTCACCTATCTTTAAATTTTTATTTATTTCCAGAGACAGAAGTCAAAGGGGGAGGAGGAGATGGAAAGGGAGAGATAGAGGGAGAGGGAGACCTGTAGCCCAAAGTCCCAGGTTCAGTCCCTTGAACCACCATAAACCAGAGCTGATAGTGCCCTGGTCAATAAAATTAAAAAAAGAAAAAAATAGAAATAAAGAAAAGAAAAAAACAAATTTTTAAAAAAATTTTTGTTGCCATCAGGGTTATTGCTGGGGCAATAACAGAGAGACACCTGGAGCCCTGCCTGTGAAGTTTTCCCCCTGCAGGTAGGGGTCAGGGGTTTGAACTCAGGCCCTTGAGCAATGTAGTGTATGCAGTTAAGCAGGTGTGCCACTGCCTGGACCCTATATCTTTATTTTTTTATGTCTTTTTAAAAAATATTTATTTATTTTCCCTTTTGTTGCCCTCGTTGTTTTATTGTTGTAGTTATTGTTGTTGTTATTAATGTCGTTGTTAGCTAGAACAGAGAGACATGGAGAGAGGAGGGGAAGACAGAGAGGAGAAGAGAAAGACAGACACCTGCAGACCTGCTTCACCGCCTGTGAAGTGACTCCCCTGCAGGTGGGAAAACCGGGGGCTTGAACCGGGATCCTTGCATCAGTCCTTGAGCTTTGCACCACATGCACTTAACCTGCTGCACTACCGCCCAACTCCCAATCTTTATTTTTTATTGAGAGGTTAATGGTTCTCAATACAATTGTTGGCACATAGGTACAGTCTCATCTCACCAAGACAGGTGTCTACAAAACCCTTTGACCCCGCAGTGAGGTCCATCATCACTACCAGTCCTGAATGCCCCTCTTCCCGTCAACCCCCTTTCTGCCCTCCTTCCCCAGAGCTCTCTGCTTTGGAGCCGTGCATATGGTCCACATTTGGATCTGGGAGGTACTCTGGCTCTGGAGGAAGCTCTGGAGTTGTGGTGCCTCTCTCTACCTGAGGAAAGAGCAGCCCAGAGTGGGGAAATCACACCTGTGTGAGGCCCCAGGCTCCACACACACAGAGACCAAAGTCCCAAGTCTGGTTCCTTCTGTTGACAAATAACCTCCTTCATTATCCCACACGGGTTAGAAGGCCCTGGAGTGTTCTCTTTGATAACGATCTCCATGACAAATATTAGTGCAGCCACATTCCTCTGGCCTTCCAGGAGTTGACTGTGTGTAATTCATAGACACAACTTCAAAAGAGGCAGGCCCCTGCACTTCAGCTCCTGTGGCAACTAAGAGGGCTTGCTTCCCTTCCGGAGACTCCAGTATTCCACCAGCAGATGAGATGGCAACGGAGGCTTGAGAAAAATCACACTAGGGGTTGGTCATCATTTCTTCTTTGGCTAATTCTGCTTCTGTTTCTATCTGTGTTGGTCATCACACCAGGTTCCCTTGCATTGCTTGATGCTGTGGTCTATTTACATAATCACTGTTTTGCCTGAGACCCGCCCTGCCTGCAGGGCATTGGTTTAATCCCCATTGGTTAGATGGAATTCACACACTTTTCCTCCTCTCTACCTACTCTCCTACCCACTTCCTTTTTCCGGCTTGCCACTTCCGCCTCGGAAGATATAAAGACAGATGAATAAAGGCAAAATTGGACTGCGTTCCCGCTCAGCCTTGAGTTCCTGGTCATCTCTTTCCGGCCCTCAAAGCTAGCCCGGCAACTAGGGGGCCTGGGAGGTGGCGCACCTGGCTAAGCGCACATAGTACTAAGTGCAAGGACCCTCGCGAGGATCCGGGTTCAAGGCTCTGGCTCCACATCTGAAAGAGAAGGACGCTTCACAGCGGGAAGCAGGTCTTCAGGGGTCTCTCTGTCTCGCTCCCTCTCTAGCTCCCCCTCCTCGCTCAATTTCTCTCTGTCCTGTCCAGTAAATGGAAAAAATGGCCACAGGAACAGTGGATTTGTAGCGCTGGCACCAAGCCCCAGTAATAACACCGGAAGCAAAAAAAAAAAATCATACTAAATATGAAATATTTATATTAAGCACTTTCAAAAAGACAGAGGAGCTAGGTGGTGGCATACCTGGTTAAGCACACACATTACAGTGCACAAGGACCCAGGTTCAAGTCCCTGGTCCCCACCTGCAGGGGGAAAGCCTCATGAGTGGTGAAGCAGGGCTGCAGGTGTCTCTCTGTCTCTCTCCCTCTCTATCTCCCCCTCAATTTCTCTCTGTCTCTATCCAATAATAAATAAATAAACATCTTAAAAAGGAATAAGAAGCAGAATGCTTTTATTCTATTTACTTTTTATTTTATTTATATTATTTACTGGCGAGACAGAGAAATCTAATGGTAAGAGGAAGATGGAGAAAGAAACACCTAGCAGGGGTAGATAGCATAAAGGTTATGCAAATAGATTTTCATTCCTGAGGCTCCAAAGTCCCAGATTCAGTCCCCCACATCAGAGCAGAGTAGTGCTCTAGTTTTAAAAGAGAGAGAGAAAAAAAAAAGAGAGAGAGAGAGAGAGAAAAACACCTGGGGGTTGGGTGGTAGCGCAGCGGGTTAAGCACACGTGGCGCAAAGTCTAATGATCGGCTTAAGGATCCCGGTTCGAGCCCCCGGCTCCCCACCTGCAGGGGAGTCGCTTCACAGGCAGTGAAGCAGGTCTGCAGGTGTCTGTCTTTCTCTCCCCCCTCTCTGTCTTCCCCTCCTCTTTCCATTTCTCTCTGTCTTATCCAACAATGACATCAATAACAACAACAATAATAATAACCACAACAATGATTAAAAAAAACCAAGGACAACAAAAGGGGAAAAAATTAAAAATAAAGAAATAAAAATAAAAAAGAAATATCTGCAGCACTGCTCCACTGCTCATGAAGCTTCCCCCTCCAGTTGGGGACTGAAGGTTTCAATCCAGGTCTTCAAACACTGGAACACGTGCATTGTATCACATATACCACAGCCTGGCCCTTTGACTTTATTTTTTTTTTAAAAAACCACAATCAATTATCTTACTAATCTTTTTTTTTTTTTTGCCTCCAGGGTTATCACTGGGGCTCCATGCCTGCACTACAAATTCACTGCCCCTGGAGGCTATTTTCCCCAATTTGTTATCCTTGTTGTTGCACTTGTTGTAGTTATTATTGTTGTCATAGCTGTTGTTGTTGTTGTATAGGACAGAGAGAAATGGAGAGAGGAGGGGAAGACAGAGAGGGGGAGAGAAAGACACCTGCAGACCTGCTTCACCGCCTGTGAAGCGACTCCCCTGCAGGTGGGGAGCTGGGGGCTCGAACCAGGATTCTTACACAGGTCCTTGCACTTCGCGCCACGTGTGCTTAACCCGCTGCGCTACTGCCCAGCCTGATTTTAATGATCTTAAGCCTTATGATCACATAATTCAAAAACTGGTGCTAATGGTATATTTCCACTGCTTTAATGACTTGGCCAAAGCACCTTTACCAACCACACATGACAGTTCTGCAGATGCTTGTGTTTTGTTTTTTTTTTTGAGGTTTTCTTTTCACTTATTTATTTATTTATTTATTTATTTATTCTTTTTTATTTAAGAAAGGAGACATTACCAAAGCCATAGAATAAGAGGCACAATTCCCATAACCCGATCTCCATATCCCATCCCCTCCCCTGATAGCCTTCCCATTCTCTATCCCTCTGGGAGTATGGATCCAGGGTCGGTGTGGGATGCCAAAGGTGGAAGGTCTGGCTTCTGTAATTGCTTCCCTGCTGAACATGGGCGTTGACAGGTTGATCCATACTCCCAGTCTGCCTCTCTCTTTCCCTAGTAGGGTGGGGTTCTGAGGAAGCAGAGCTCCAGGACACATTGATGCTTGTGTTTTTGAATACATGTCCTCAGTTTTCATATGATGTAATCAATGACTCAGTCACACTAAGTCTTAAAATATCAGACTTTCTGTATCATCTGCTAGATATGAGAATTAAATATTCATTCATGAGAAATGATAGGAGAGAGAGAAAGAACCAGACATCACTCTGGTACATGTGCTGCCGGGGATTGAACTTGGGACCTCATGCTTGAGAGTCCAATGCCTTTTGCAATGTGCCACCACCCGGACGACGAATTCAATATACTTTATTTGACATTATACATAAATCACATTAAAATGCCCTTCATTCAGTAAAAGGCAACATTTTAGAGACATGGGAGTTTATATCTATCTATCTATCTATCTATCTATCTATCTATTTATTTATTTATTGTCTCCAGGGTTATTGCTGGATATTGGTGTCTGCGCTACAAATCCACTGCTCCTGGAGGCTATTTTTCTCGTTTTGTTTCTCTTGTTGTTGTCGTTATTATTTTTTGTCATTGTTGGATAGGACAGAGAGAAATAGAGAGAGGAGGGGAAGATAGAGAGGGGGAGAGAAAGACAGACACCTGCAGACCTGCTTCACCACCTGTGAAGCTTCTCCCCTGCAGGTGGGGAGCTGGGGGCTCGAACCAGGATCCTAACGCTGGTCCTTGCACTTTGTCCTATGTGTGCTGAACCTGCTGCACTACTACCTGAACCCCGAGATATGGAATTTTAATTCAAATGTGTTGTTGTGTGCCACAGAGAAGAGAGAGAGGAGATCCGGAGCGAAGAGGGAACACAAATCTTTATTTGCGCTGGCACCTCAGAGTTGGGTGCTAGAGAGGCAGGTTGGGCCACGTGGAGATAGCAAAAATGGCCGCCTCACGCAGTAACCTTTCTTGCGTCTGAACACTGGAGTGAAGCGCTGGCAAGAGAGCGAGGTGCGGAAGAAGAAGGGCTTTTATAGGAGCAGCTTTTGCAAGAATGGGAAGGGGGAGGAGTAACCATAGCACTTCAGGATAGGATAATAATTCTCGTGAGAATGGGAGGGGGGAGGAGTAACCAAAGCACTCCAACTATGGCGGGGAAATAGACAATGCTCTGAGGGCACAACATGGCAGAACAGGCACTCCCAGAATGTCCCAACTCTCGTGGGAACTAGCAATAGCCTGAGGGGACAACATGGCAGTTGTGACTGCACAATTTGCCAGCACAAATGGCCTAGTTTGTCCTATCCAACAACAACAGCAATGACAACAGTAATAATAACAACAACAATGATAAACAACAAGGGCAACTAAAGGGAAAAAATGGCCTCCAGGAGCAGTGGATTCGTAGTGCAGGCACCAAGCCCCAGCAATAGCCCTGGAGGCAAAAAAAAAAAAAAAAAGAAAGAAAGAAACAAAGGAGAATTGTTCTGTGTTCTGAGAGAGTGAAGGGACTTGCACAGTACTTTTTTACAGCAATTTATTTATTTATTTTAATTTTGGGATTATTGTTTTACAGTAGATAGTAAATATAGTAGTTTGTATATGCATAACACCTCCCAGTTTTCCACATAACAATGCAACTCCCACTAGGTCCTCCTCTGCCATCATGTTCCAGGACCTGAACTGTACCCCCAACCCACCCCAGAGTCTTTTACTTTGGTGCAGTACACCAACGACGGGACTTCCACAGTATTTAATATCGACATAAGCAGTTCTATAAGTCTAAACACAAAGCTCATCTCCTATAAGTTCTGAGATGGCATTCAGCGTCTTTGGAGACTTGAGCACAAGTCCAATCATATTTTTACAAGGGAAAAGTGATTCCAGGTGCTGAACTGGAATTAGCAAAATCCAGAATGTGGGTCATATTCATTTCACCACAAGACAATCTTATTTAAATAAGGACCATCTGACAAAAAACATTCTATCTGTTTTCAGGATCTAAATTCTGCTGTATGAGATTAATGTACATATGGTGCCCATAAAAGAGCCAGGATAGATAACTCAATAGTTATGCAAAGAGTCTCTCATGCCTGAGACCTGTAAGTCCCAGGTTCAATCCCCCGAACCACCATAAGCCAGAGCTGAACAGTGCTCTGGTGAAATAAAAATAAGTAAACAATTTTTAAGAGTCATGAGATGAGGGCCAGGCGGTGGGTGGCACACCTGGCTAAGAGCACACATTCAGTGTCCACTTGCAGAGAGAAATATTCACAAGTGGTGAAGTAGGGCTACAGTGTCTCTCTGTCTCTTTCCCTCTCTATCTCTCCTTCCCTTCTCAGTTTCTGTCGGGAAATTGTGAGGATGTGGTTGAGCTCGGCAGGGCTCACAAAGCACCCTGCATTCCTGATACTATGGCCTATCTACATAATCATTGTTTTGCCTGAAAGATCCCCACCCATTCCATTCCTTTGATCTATCTTCTTTCTACCCTCAAGACCCTCCCTGCCTGCAGGGTATTATTAATCCTACCAGTTAAAACTCTCACAACTGTTGCTAAGGAAGTTTCTACCTTCCCAGCCCCCTTTTGCCTTTCTCCACCCCTTTCCTAGCCATTTCCGTTTCTGACTTGCCACTTCTGGGTCTGCCCTTTAAAAGCCTTGCCTCTCTGATCAATAAAGAGAATTGCATTGTCTTGCAGCCACATGTTTGATTCCTGAGTCATCTCCCTCCCGTCACTGAGTGAGTAGCAGCCCAGGCTGGCTCCGGTTAAGTTCTCTCCAACCCAGAGAGTACATGCTTGGGAAGAGGCACCCCCACACTAGCCCGGCAAATTTCTCTGTCTGTATCCAATAATAAATAAATAAATATTTTAAAAAGATCAAATATAGGGAGCTGGGGGGTGGCACACCAGGTTAAGCGCACATGGTACAAAGCATAAAGGCCAAAGCAAAAATCCCTGTTCCAGCCCCGGGCTCCCCACCTGCAAGGAGGTTGCTTCACAGGCAGTGAAGCAGGTCTGCAGGTGCCTGTCTTTCTCAACCCCCTCTGCCCCTCCTCTATTAATTTCTTTTTTAAAAAAATATTTATTTCCTTTTGTTGCCCTTGTTGTTTTATTGTTGTAGTAGTTATTGTTATTGATGTCATTGTTGTTGGATAGGACAGAGAGAAATGGAGAGAGGAGGGGAAGACAGAGAGGGGGAGAGAAAGACAGACACCTGCAGACCCGCTTCACCGCCTGGGAAGCGACTCCCTTGCAGGTGGGGAGCCGGGGGCTCGAACTGGGATCCATATGCCGGTCCTTGCACTTTGCACCACCTGCGCTTAACCTGCTGCGCTATACCTGAGACAGAATCCTTACAATGCACTGAGCTCCAGGCACAACCCTGATGGTAATAATAAAATAGATCCTGTGTGTGTGTATGCGCGCGCGCGTGTGTGTATGTGTGTGTGCGTGCGTGTGTACGTGTGTGTATGTGCGCGTGTGTTTCTTCATTCTCTTTATTTTAGAGAAAGTTTTTGTTTTGTGTTTTGTTTTGTTTTAAACCAGAGCACTTCTCAGCTCAAGCTTATGGTGGTAGAGAGGATAGAAGCTGGCACTTTAGGGCCTCAGGTGCAAGAGTCTCTTTGCATAACCATTGTGCTTTCTAACCCTCCATCCCCCCAACCGAGAAAGATCTTTTTAAAAACATTTCTTTTGGACTTTCAGTTCCTCCAGTGACCTCCCTCGGGAGGGCAAAGCCAGCCTTGTCAGGCCTCAGAGGTCTGGATGGGTACAGACAGACAGGCTCTGGGACTTGTCTGCTCACTGCTGCCTGTAAAGCTTACCTTTCTGTGATTAATAGTTACTTCCTGTGCAGTATGATTTGTGTTTTTCCATTAAAAAAAAACAAACAAAAAAAAACCTGATACTGCTCTCAGGAAAACTCTGCAACTCATTCATCCAGATTTGTGATAGCTGATGGTGTTAAAATGACATTACTTCCCAGGCCGGGAGGATAGCTTAGTGGTCCTGCAAAAAGGCTTTCAGGCCTGAGGTTCAACAGGGTCCTAGGTTCAATCTTCAACACCACCAGAGACCAGAGCGTAGCAGCGTTCTGATTAGAAAATAATAATAAATAAAATAATAATAAGGATAAGGCAATGGCACACCTGGTTAAGTGCACACATTATAGTGCACAAGGACCCAGGTTCAAGCCCTCAGTCCCCCACCAGCAGGCGGACAGCTTCACGAGTGGTGAAGCAGGGCTGCAGGTCTCTCTCTCTCTCTCTACCCCCCAACCCCTTGACTTCTCTAAAATAATAACATTATATCACTTCCAGTGTGTGTGTGTGTGTGTGTGTGTGTGTGTGTGTGTGTGTGTAACAAGTATCACACTTAAACAAAAGGAGGAAAGCTGAAGGTAGTAACATAACTCACCTGCCTTGTCATTGTGAGACCCAGGTTCAAGCCTAGGTCCCACAGCTTTTTTTCCCACTAGGGAAAACTTTGGGTTCTCTCTCAATCTCTTTCTCTCTCTCTCTCTCAGCCCAGAACAGTGAGTCCTGGAAATAACCAAAAATAAAGAAGCACACTTGACAAAATCAAAAAGGAGGAAAACTCATGTTTTATTTATTTATTTATTGTATTTATTTTTAAATATTTTATTTATTTTATTTTAATGAGAAAGATACAGAGAAAAAGACCAGAGTACTGCTCAGCTCTGGCTTATGGTGATGCTGGGGTTTGAACTTGGGACTTCAGAACCTCAGGCATAAAAATCTTTCGCAAAACCATTATTCTATCTCCCCAGCCTTTGTTTTTTTTTGTTTTGTTTTTTTAAATCAGAGTACTGCTCAACTCTGATTTATGGTGGTATGGAGGATATTGAACCTGAGACCCTAGAGCCTCAGGCATGAGAATATGTTTGCATAACTATGCAAAAGGTGGAAAAATCCCAGCGTTGGCATTGTACTGAATAAACCATTTGAGTGTGTTGGGGGAGGAGGGGGAGGAAACCGGATTATTATCAAGGAGCCCCAGAAATCACACCACCCAAGATCTCTCAGACCAGTCCCAACACACAATTAACGTCACACAACACTGGGAGAAGGAGAGGTTGAGGGCTTCATTTCTGGCTCTAATGGACAGAGGGAGGAGAGGCTGGAAGAGGGAAACTTAGAGAGGAAAAGGTTGGCCCTGCTGCCTATCTGGGAGGCCTGGCATCTGCGAAATTTGTATTCAGACCTACTTGTCTGTTGATACTGATTCTGTCTCCAGGAACAGATCCAGCCATGGCACAAGAGTGAATTCCCTTAAGAGGGGCAGCTTTTTAAAAAAATTTTTTTTTATTTATAAGAAGGAAATATTGACTAAACCATAGGATAAGAGGAGTACAACTTCACACAATACCCACCACCAGAACTCTGTATCCAGTGGTCCGGGAGGTGGTGCAGTGATAAAGCTTTGGACTCTCAAGCATGAGGTCCTGAGTTCAATCCCTGGCAGCACATGTACCAGAGTGATGTCTGGTTCTTTCTCTCTCTCCTTTTATCTCGCTCATAAATAAATAAAAATATTAAAAAGTAATAATAACTCTGTATCCCATCCCCTCCCCTGATAACTTTCCTATTCTTTATCCCTCTGGGAGTATGGACCCAAGGTCATTGTGGGT
This sequence comes from Erinaceus europaeus, assembly GCF_950295315.1. Taxonomy (NCBI): domain Eukaryota; kingdom Metazoa; phylum Chordata; class Mammalia; order Eulipotyphla; family Erinaceidae; genus Erinaceus; species Erinaceus europaeus. Next base: position 114,966,474 of record NC_080172.1, read on the forward strand.
TGCAGAAGGTGGAAGGTCTGGCTTCTGTAATCGCTTCCCGGCTGAACATGGGCGTTGACAGGTGGATCCATACTCCCAGCCTGCCTCTCTCTTTCCCTAGTGGGGAAGGGCTCTGGGGAAGCGGAGCTCCAGGACATATTGGTGGGGTTGTCTGTCCAGGGAAGTCTGGTTGGCATCATGCTGGCATCTGGAACCAGTGGTTTGCTGGGTTTCTGAAATCCTTCTAGTCCTGTCTTGTTGCGGTCCCAGGTGGTCTCCTTTGGTATTCCTAGTTGACTGGGGAGAGGAGAGGAAAGAAACACAGCTGCTGCTGCTCTGTAGCCCTGCCTCCGGAAGTCCAGCCTTTTTTTTTTTTTAGACTAATACCTCTCCACCTCTAGAAAAACAGAGAGTGGGTGGGGATGCAGCTGGGCGATGGATCACATACTTTGCATGCATGAGGCCCTGACATGCCTCCACAACACTCTCCCCAGCCCAAAGAAAACAGAGAAGAAGACTTTCAAGTCCGAAACCTGAGTTTGAGCTTGACTCTGCCACTGTTAAGACTTCATAGAAGTCTCCATTTCTGGGAGTCAGGCTGTATGTAGCGCAGCGGGTTAAGCACACATGGCCTGAAGTGCAAGGACAGGCCTAAGGATCCCAGTTTGAGCCCCCGGCTCCCCACCTGCAGGGGAGTCACTTCACAGGTGGTGAAACAGATATAAAGGTGTCTATCTTTCTCTCCCCGTCTCTGTCTTCCCCTCCTCTCTCCATTTCTTTATCCTGTCCAGTAACAACAACATCAACAACAATAATAATAACTAAAACAATAAAACAACAAGGACAACAAAAGGGAATAAATAAATAAATAGGAAAAAAAAAAAGATGTCTCCATTTCCTGCACACCTGGTTGAGCACACATGTCCATGCACAAGGACCAAGGACCTGGGGTTCAAGCCCTAGGTCCCCACCTGCAGGATGAAAGCTTTTCAAATGGTGAAGCAGGGCTGCAGGTGTCTCTCTCTCTCTCTCTGTCTCTATCTCCTCTCCTTCTCTCTCAACTTCTGGCTGTTTCTATCCAATAAGTAAATAGAGATAATTAAAACAAAAGTGTAAACAGTTAGACAAATAAATAATATTGGGGGACTGGACAGTGACTCATGGAAGAGTACATCTGTTACCATGTGTGAGGAATGGGGTTCAAACCAGTCCCCACGTGTGTGTGTGTGTGTGTGTGTGTGTGTGTGTGTGTGTGTGTGTGTGTATGGAGGGGGGGAGCATCATGATTGGTGGGGCAGTGTTGTAGTTGTCTCTCCTTCTATCTGTCTCTGCCCTCCTTATCTTTCATTCTCTAGCAAAATAAAAGATGGGTCTGGTGGCAGCAGAGTTAAGCGCACATAGTACAAAGTGCAAGGACCTGCAGGAGAATCTGGGTTCGAGTCCCCGGCTTCTCACCTGTAGGGAGGTTGCTTCACAAACAGTGAAGCAGGTATGCAGGTACTTCTTTCTCTCTCTCTCTCTCTCTCTCCCTCTCTCTCTCTCTATCTCCTCCTCCTCTCCCAATTTCTCTCTGTCCAATAAAATGGAAAAAATGGGCCTCCAGGAGCAGTGGATTTGTAGTTCTGGCACCAAGCCCTAGCAATAACCCTGAAGGCAAAAAATAAATAAATAAATAAATAAAAGAAAGCGGGAGTTGGGCTGTAGCGCAGCGGGTTAAGCGCAGGTGGCGCAAAGCACAAGGACCGGCATAAGGATCCCAGTTCGGGCCCAGCTCCCCACCTGCAGGGGAGTCGCTTCACAGGCGGTGAAGCAGGTCTGCAGGTGTCTATCTTTCTCTCCTCCTCTCTGTCTTCCCCTCCTCTCTCCATTTCTCTCTGTCCTATCCAATAATGGCAACAACAATAATAACTACAACAACAACAACAACAAAAACAGCAAGGGCAACAAAAGGGAATAAATAAAATAAAATAAATATTAAAAAAAAAATTTAAAAAAAGGAAGGAAGGAAGGAAGGAAGGAAGGAAGGAAGGAAGGAAGGAAGGAAGGAAAATGGCCACTGGCAGCAGGAGCAGAAGAATCATCATGTAAGCACAGAGCCCCAGCAATAATCCTGATGGAAAAAAATAAAACAAAAACAGGACTGGGGAGACAGCGTAAGGATTGTGCCAAAGACGCTCATGCCTGAGGCTCTGGTCCAACCTCCAGTGTCACCTTCAGCTACAGTGAAGCAGTTCTCTGAGGCTAATCTGCATCTCTCCCTCTCTCTGTCTCTCTCTCATTAAAATAACTTCAAAATAAAAACAGAAAGCTACACACCCTTCAACTATAATTCAATCCCTGTATTTTCAAAATGAAATAACCATGGGCAGGAGCTGAATCACATGGATGACTTACATCCTGGTCAGAAACTCACTGGAAACTTACCCAATATTTTTAGCCCGCGTCTTACTCATTCTTCCCTCTCCTGTACCCACACCCAGCAGAAACGGAATTTTTCTTTTTTTTTTTTAACAGAGCCCCGCTCAGCTCTGGCTTATGGTGGTGCTGGGGACAAACCTGGGACATTTGGTGCCTCAAACCAGAAAGTCATTTTGCAGTCACCATTATTCTGTTTCCTCAACTCCTCTGCAACCCCTCCCCTCCCCCGCCCAGGTTTATTTGTTGTTGAGCTGGTGAAATAGCTCACTTGAATAGCGAGCTACTTTGCCATGTGCGTGATCCAGGCTCAAGCCTGGCCCCCGCTGCACTGAAGGAAGCTTTGTTGTTGTCTTTCACTGTCTTTATTTTTATGTGTTTGTTTGTTTATTTATTTATTTTGCCTCCAGAGTTATTGTCGGGGCTCAGTGCCTGCACCATAAATCCACTGCTCCTGGAGGCCATTTTTTCTCTTTTTGTTGCCCTTGTTGTTGTAGCCTTGTAGTAGTTATTGTTGTTATCATTGTTGCTCATTGGACAGGACAGAGAGAAATGGAGAGAGGAGGGGAAGACAGAGAGGGGGAGAGAAAGACAGACACCTGCAGACCTGCTTCACCGCCTGTGAAGAGACTCCCCTGCAGGTGGGGAGCCGGGGGCTCGAACCAGGATCCTTCCACCATATGGCGCTTTGTGCCATATGCGCTTAACCCACTGCGCTACCGCCCGACCCCCTATTTATTTATTTATTTTTTACTGCCACCAGGGTTATTGCTGGGGCTTGGTACCAGCACTTGGAATCCACCATTTCCAGTGGCCATCTTTTTCTTTCTAATTTTTGTTGTTGTTGTTGTTAGGACAGAGAAAAATTGAGAGAGGACAGGGAGATACAGAGAGGGAGAGAAGGGGCTGGGAGTTGGCACACCTGGTTAGCTCAAGTGTTACAATGCGCAAGGACCCATATTCGACCCTATCATTTCCTTCTCTCTTAGTTTCTGTCTCTATCCAATAAATAAATAAAGATAAGTGGTTTGGGAAGTGGCGTAGTGGATAAGATATTGGATTCTCAAGCATGAGGTCCTGAGGTCAATCCCCGGCAGCACATGGACCAAAGTGATGTGTGGTTATTTATCTCTCTCCTTTCTTTCTCATGTGTAAATAAATAAATTATTTTAAAAAATCTTCTTCTTCTAGCGTTTGCCCTTCTTCCGTAGCCAGTCAACAGGTCAGGTCAAGCTGTCAGGAGCTGCTTGTTGCTGGCTTTGAAAGTGACTGGGATCCATGTGGATTCAGTCGGCTAGGAAGGATCGTCAGTTTCCCCAATGAATGGGTACTCGCGGGATGCACCACGAGAAGGTCGATCCAATGCATCTTCTTTTTTAAAAATAAAAAGAAATAAGTAAAAGATAATAAATTAAATTTCAAGCCCCCGGCTTCCCACCTGCAAGGGAGTCGCTTCACAGGTGGTGAAGCAGGTCTGCAGGTGTCTATCTTTCTCTCCCCCTCTCTGTCTTCCCCTCCTCTCTCCATTTCTCTCTGTCCTGTCCAATGAACGACAATGACAACAACAATAACTACAACAAGGCTACAGCAACAAGGGCAACAAAAGGGAATAAATAAATATTTTTTTAATTTAATAGCTGTGTTAATCATATTTTTATAGTCCTACACTAGTTAGTCTGACTCCTTAAAATTACAACAAATCTCAGACTGCAGAGCTTCAAGAAAACCCACCAGGGGCTCAGAGATATGTCAGCAGGTGGAGTTGGGCCAGTGCATAAGCCCGTGTCTGAGACCCCAGGATGCTACCTGAGAGCAGCACGGATGGCACCAGGGGAGCTCAGTAAGTGACTGAGTGCTGCTCTCAAAAAAAAAAAAAAAAAAAAATAGCAGCTCTGGAGGAAGCACAGTGACTACAGCACTAGACTTGCAGTCTGAGGAACTATGTTCAGAGTGATGTTCTGGTTCTCTTTTTTCTCTTCCTCTCTCATTAATGAATAAATAAAGCTAAGAAAGAAAGGGGGTAGGAACCCAACACACCCATCCAAAAAGATCTGTGTACACATATGTTCTTGGCAGCACAATTTGTAACAGCCAAAACCTGGAAGCAACCCAGGTGTCCAACAACAGATGAGTGGCTGAGCAAGTTGTGGTATATATACACAATGGAATACTACTCAGCTGTAAAAAATGGTGACTTCACCGTTTTCAGCAGATCTTGGATGCACCTTGAAAAATTCATGTTGAGTGAAATAAGTCAGAAACAGAAGGATGAATATAGGATGATCTCACTCTCAGGCAGAAATTGAAAAACAAGATCAGAAAAGAAAACACAAGTAGAACCTCAACTGGAATTGGCGTATCGCACCCAAGTAAAAGACTCTGGGGTGGGTGGGTGGAGAGAATACAGGTCCATGAAGGATGATAAATGACATAGTGGGGGTTGTATTGTTAAATGGGAAACTGGGGAATGTTATGCATGTACAAACTATTGTATTTACTGTTGAATGTAAAACATTAATTCCCCAGTAAAGAAATAAATTTTAAAAAAAAAAGACTCTGGGGTGTGTGTGTGGGGGAGCGTACTGATCCAAGGATGACAGAGGACCTAGTGGGGGTTGTACTGTTATATGGAAAACTGGGAAATGTTATGCATGTACAAACTATTGTATTTACTGTTGAATGTAAAACATTAATTCCCCAATAGACATTTAAAAATATATAAATAATAAATAAATAAATAAATAAAACTGGGCCAGGAAGGTGGCTTGGAACACAAGGCTCTAGATTACCTAGACACTGCACAACAACAAGAAAAACAAAATACAACATCATAAATGGCAGAGTGGTGCCCTGATTACTCTCTCACAGAATAAGAAAATCCATTCAGACATTTCCATTTTAGCATTCCTGGGACCAAAGCTGCTGAGAAAGCAGCAGCCCAAGTTGGCTCTGGTCGAGTTCTCTCTGACCCAGAGAGCACGTGCCCAGGAAGAAACACCCTCATGCTAGCCTGGCATCTGGCGCCCAAACAGGGACATACCCCCTCCCCGGCTTCACACACAAGCGGCAGACTTACAAAGGTGCCCCAGATAAGTATACAGCCTTGGCTCTCTGCAGTCTCGTGTTTTACGAAGGCATTGTGATTCTTTTTCTCCCTCTTCTTATTTTTCTGAGACCCCTCCACCATGGGCGACCTTCCTACTCATAAAGAGATTTCCCAAACCCCCTACTTTTTTTTCATGAGACAAGTTTTTTTTTTTTTTTTTACTCTCTGGGACATTTTCCTCTGGGCCACACCTTGGTTCCTTATGGCTGTGATCATAGAGCTTGGGAGATGTACGGAGATTTCCCCTGGGACTTCCTCTCCCATGTCTCCCACGGAGAAGGGTGACTCTAACTTGCAGAACCTTCTCCAGAACTTTGGCAGTCCCCAAGAATGGAGGCACGTGGTTAGTTCTACCCTCCTGATTCAACTCTTTCTTCTATAGGAAGACATATTTGGGAATGGGTGCCTGCAGCAATCCCACAGGAACAGTCAGAACCAGCCTAACTGGGATTTTGAGGCCCTTTTTGTAGCAGGATGCCCTCCAGGGACTCATAATATAACATAGCGGGATCTAAATAATCTGGTTCACAGAGCCCAAAAACAAAACCTCCCTACCACTTCTCCCCCCCACCCCGCTCCCTCTGAATATCTTAAGTTTGCTGTCTACCTCCTCTGATTTCAGCTGTGTTTTGTAAGAGAGTGATTTGAATGACTGAATTTTTGTATGACCCATTTTGCTCAGAGTACTCTGAAACTTAATTGACTTTATAAAAAAAAATGCTGGATGCAGCCATGATTTCTGGAGATGTACAGAAACAATCCTAAATTTTTTTTTCTCTTTTGATTTTTCTTTATGTCTTGGTATAAATGTGAAACGTTTAGTCTTGAAAACTGTATGAGTATGGGCGGGGGAGATAGCATAATGGTTATGCAAAGAGGGTCCAAAGTCCCAGGTTCAATCTCCTGCACCACCAGAAGCTACAGCTGAGCAGTGCACTGGTCTAAATAAATAAACATTGTCACTAACATGTATTAAATCTTTAAGTAACCTGAGTTTGTTTAAAGTCTAAGGTAAAAGTTAGTTAAAAATCAATATATTTTAACTAAATCTAGTCTGAAGATCCTGCGCACACCTAGGGTGTGTCTCCATCTTAAATGGGTGTAACAAAAGGTAGAAAAGACGCTATTGATATGTAAAGCTCTCATATACCTTCTCAATTAAAGAAGTAGAACCAGCCCAGGTGAGTGATAGATCACACAATGGTTATGCTAATGATGCTCATGCTTGAGGCTTCTAACAATGGTTCTTCTGTTTACCTTTCCACATTTTATTGAGCTTAAACTGTTTAAACAGCCTTAAAGTCATACTAGAAAGGACTTCCAAAATTATAAAGGTACTTAAACCAATTATAATCATAGAGTTATCAATTGTAGTAAACTTCTAATTTGTTACAAGTTTTTTCTTCACAAGTAAGTGATTACAGCTGTGTCAAGCCTTCACATGAAGAAGCATCTGCTCATACAGAATCCCCAGAAATCCATTTGGACCCCTGTCCTCTGACATCGCCCACAACTACAGCACCCCCTGAAACCAATGATGTGACCTGACATGATCTAAAGAACCTGATTCACAGACTCCAAGGACAGAACTTTCATTCTGCCTTTCTCTCTCCCATTGCTGTCTGCCCTTCTTGCTTCTGCTTCACCTGTCACCTTTTGGCAGTTCCAGCTCACTCTCTACAGAAAAGCAAGATTCCAGTGGCTGTCCTCCATCGAGATAGACATGCATAATTTCATCCCCTGGCATTTCTTCCCCTGGTTGTCGGCATTGGACTAACGCTTCTGTCAGACTTACTGGTACACGTTTTAGACACTTTACAAAACTTTACAGCAGCTTCCCTTTACTCTGCTGGGTTTCTCAAAGACTGACCTGCAGCAGTCCATGGACTTTGCAGCTAACTGTCTTGGGACTTTACAACACCGAATAGCCCCTTCTCGCTTGGTGGGCCACACCCCCTGCCTGCAGGCCCTGTCCCCAGAGTCAGGAAACGCCCTTTGAGGCAAGAAACACCCCCAGAGGCAGGAAACGTCCTTTGAGGCAAGAAACACCCCTTTTCACCTACCAGGCCTCCCCTTGACATCACACTGGTTGTTGCTGCTCTCCTACATGTCCTTCCCTGTCATATTCCAGTTCTCTTTTTTTTTTAATTTTTTAATTTTAATTTTTTAAATATTTATTTATTCCCTTTTGTTGCCCTTGTTGTTTTATTGTTGTAGTTATTATTGTTGTTGTCGTTGTTGGATAAGACAGAGAGAAATGGAGAGAGGAGGGGAAGACAGAGAGGAGGAGAGAAAGATAGACACCAGCAGACCTGCTTCACCGCTTGTGAAGCGACTCCCCTGCAGGTGGGGAGCCGGGGTTCGAACCGGGATCCTTATGCCCGTCCTTGTGCTTTGCGCCACCTGCGCTTAACCTGCTGCGCTACAGCCCGACTCCCCTTATTCCAGTTCTTTTAAAAATGCCTGCACGATATAGGTTTCTGTTCACCCCTACAATGCTATTCCTCTGACAGAAATAGAGCCTTTTACAGACACTGACCCATTTATATACGGCCATTAAGAAAGAGGGAGATGTCAGAAAATTGTGAGGATGTGGTTGAGCTTGGCAGGGCTTGAACCTGAGGGGTACGTCTAATCCTGTTAGTCTCTCTCTCTACTGAGAGTTTGAGCAAGAAGGGACAGTAGTAACCCCAAAGCTGTGCATCTTCATATCAGACTCCCTGCCTATCAGACTCACAAAGCACCCCACATTCCTGATACTATGGCCATTAGATAAAAAGAAAGGGGGAGATGTCAGGCAGCCACTCTGCTCCATGATGCATTGCTGATAGTATGGTGTATTTACATAATCATCGTTTTGCCTGAGACTCGCCCTGCCTGCAGGGTATTTGTTAATCCCACTGGTTAGAACCTTCACAACAGCTGCTATGGAAGCTTTCTACCTTCACGCTTTTTTCTCCATCCCCTCTCCTAGCCATTCCTTTTCCCACTTGCCACTTCCGGTTAAAGATATATATAAAGGCGTTGTCTCTGATCAATAAAGGCATTGGCATTGTGTTCCCACTATGCCACGAGTTCCTCGTCTCTCTCCAGCGAAGCTAGCCTGGCACTGAACTCAGGACTTTATGGTTTTAAGTCCAACACTCTAACCACTGCACCACCTCCCAGGCTGCCATGGTGCCCATCCTATAGGTAGGGAATTGATACACAGAAAGCAAGCCAGTGAAGTGAGATCACAGTTAGCCAAAGACTGAAATGAGAGCTCTGTGGCTTCTCATTAGTGTTCTTCTCCACTACGTGAACATATAAAACTTATTAGCAGGGAGTCAGGCGGTAGCGCAGCAGGTTAAGTGAATGTGGTGCAAAGGACAAGAACTAGCATAAGGATCCCGGTTCAAGCCCCCGGCTCCCTACCTGCAGGGGAGTCATTTCACAGGCGGTGAAGCAGGTCTGCAGGTATCTGTCTTTTTCTCCCCCTCTGTCTTCCCCTTCTCTCTCCATTTCTCTCTGCCCTATCTAACAATGACAACATAAATAACAACAACAATAATAACTACAACAACAATAAAAAAACAAGGGCAGAAAAAGGGAGAATAAATAAATAAATAATTTTTTAAAACTTATTAGCATGTGGTCCAGGAGGTGGCACAGTGGCTAAGGGACTAGATAGACTCTCAAGTATGAGGTCCTGAGTTCAATCCCCAGCAGCACATGTACCAGAGTGATGTCTGGTTCTTTCTCTCTCCTATCATTTCTCATGAGTAAATAAATAAAATATTTTTTAAAAACCAACTTATTAGCAGAGGCTCCTCAGTTTATTTTAACGACGGCCACTTGGTTCGCTCACTGACAGCCCAGCAAGGCGTCAGTGAGGGCAGCTGTGTCTGTAACCTGGAGAGGGCAGTGCTGGCTAAGGTGGCTTCCAGATGAAGCCTCTTAGCCAAGAGAAAAGCAACACAAAACTAATATGTTGTCCTGTCAAGAAAAGAAAAGGGAGGGGAAGGGGAGAGGTGGGGAGGGGAGGGGACACTGCGCAATGATGCACTTGGTCGGGTTCAAGCTCCTAAGACCCCACCTGCTGAGAAGCAGTGTTGCAGGTGTTCATCTTTTCCCCTCTTATTCTCCCTCTCAATTTCTCTCTGTCCTATCAAATATAAAAGGTGAGAGAAAGGAGGAAGGGAGAGAAAGGAGGAAGGAAGAACGGAAGGAAGGGAGAGGAAAGGGAGAAAGGGGGTTGGCGGTGGCGCAGTGGGTTAAGCGCATGTAGTGCAAAGAGCAGGGTCCGGCGCAAGGATCTTGGTTCCAATCCCCGGCTCCCCACCCGCAGGGGAGTCGCTTCACAAGCCGTGAAGCAGATCTGCAGGTGTCTGTATTTCTCTCCCTCTCTATCTTCCTCTCCCCTCTAAATTTCTCTCAGTCCTATTCAATGAAGGGGGTGGGGAACAGTAACAGGAGTAGAGTATTGAGCACTGAGCCCCAGCAATAACCCTGGAGGCAAAAAAAGAGAAAGAAGTACAAAACCAAATTAGCAGCTAATCATAGGTAGATATTTTGGAAAGAAGTGTCCATCATTAAAAGGTAAAGTTTTCTCTGGAGTTGGTGTATTGCACCAAAGTAAAAGACTCTGGGGTGTGGTGGGGGGGGTTCAGGTCCTGGAACATGATGGCAGAGGAGAACCTAGTGGGGCTTGTATTACTATGTGGAAAACTGGGAAATGTTACACATGTACAAACTATTGTATTTACTGTTGACTTTAAAACATTAATCCTCCAACCCTATAGACATCTAATCTTTGACAAAGGTGCCCAGACTATTAAATGGGGAAAGCAGAGTCTCTTCAACAAATGGTGTTGGAAGAAATGGGTTCAAACATGCAGAAGAATGAAACTAAACCACTGTATTTCACCAAATACAAAAGTAAATTCCAAGTGGATCAAGGACTTGGATGTTAGACCAGAAATTATCAGATAATTAGAGGAAAATATTGGCAGAACTTTTTTCCACATAAATTTTAAAGACGTCTTCAATGAAATGAATCCAATTACAAAGAAGACTAAGGTAAGTATAAACCTATGGGAATACATCAAATTAAAAAGCTTCGGCATAACAAAAGAAACTACTACCCAAACCAAGAGACCCCTCACAGAATGGAAGAAGATCTTTACATGCCATACATCAGACAAGAGTTTAATAACCAAAATATATAAAGAGCTTGCCAAACTCAACAACAGGAAAACAAATGACCCCATCCAAAAATGGGGAGAGGACATGGATAGGTAATTCACTACAGAAGAGATCAAAAAGCTGAGAAACACATGAAAAAATGCTCCAAGTCTCTGATTGTCAGAGAAATGCAAATCAAGACAACAATGAGATATCACTTCACTCCTGTGAGAATATCACACATCAGAAAAGGTAGCAGCAGCAAATGCTGGAGAGGGTGTGGGGTCAAAGGAACCCTCCTGCACTGCTGGTGGGAATGTCAATGGGTCCAACCTCTGTGGAGAACAGTCTGGAGAACTCTCAGAAGGCTAGAAATGGACCTACCCTATGATCCTGCAATTCCTCTCCTGGGGATAGATCCTAAGGAACCCAACACATCCATCCCAAAAGATCTGTGTGCACATATGTTCTTGGCAGCACAATGTGTAATAGCCAAAACCTGGAGGCAACCCAGGTGTGCAACAACAGATGAGTGGCTGAGCAAGTTGTGGTCTATATGGAATACTACTCAGATATTAAAAAGGGTGACTTTGGGATTCGGGCGGTAGTGCAGTGGTTAAGTGCAGGTGGCACAAAGCGCAAGGACCGGCTTAAGGATCCTAGTTCAAGCCCCCGGCTCCCCACCTGCAGGGGAGTCTCTTCACAGGCAGTGAAGCAGGTCTGCAGGTGTCTGTCTTTCTCTCCCCCTCTCTGTCTTCCCCTCCTCTCTCCATTTCTCTCTGTCCTATCCAACAACGATGACAACAATAATAACTACAATAATAAAAAGAAATCAACAAGGGCAACAAAAGGGAATAAATAAGTGAATATAAAAAATTTTTTTTAAATTAATCCCCAATAAAAATAAATAAATAAATAAATTGCTGTGGCCAGAAATAAAATAAATAAAGCTTTCAGATGACCTGTTTCCTGTGTTTTGTGGGAGGGAACATGGAGAACAGAAGTTCATTCTACCGGAGGCCTGTGAACAGTGTAAGTAGGTAAGTGAGGGAGCTGTGTTCGTGACCCAGATTTATTCTCATGTGAGTGAGCTATGAGGAGGTTCCAGCTTTTCATTTTGGAACAGCCAATCACAGAATGGGGCTCGTGGGGCTTGCAACCTGTCATCAATAAAGTGTAATTAATGTTTGCCACAGGCTTTGAGATGCCACAGATTAAAAGGCACCCTGCGCAAGGTGCAAAGCAGACGAGTGTTCCCTCGAGGGCAGGTGTCTCTGTGGGTGAACCCACAGTTGTCACTCACAGAGAGGGAAAGTAGGTTAAGGCCAGGCGGCACAGTCCTTCAGAGTCCTTCATCCAGAACTGGGCCACAGGACACTCACATAGGCAGGCTGTCATAGCAGATGGCCTAGAGAAACTTTACCAACAGTACATGAATCCCCAGAAGCTTCAGAACACAAACTCATGTCTGCAAGAAATCTAGTGGGTTCTTAGCAGCACAATGTGTAACAGCCAAAACCTGGAAGCAACCCAGGTGTCCAACAACAGATGAGTGGCTGAGCAAGTTGTGGTCTAGATACACAATGGAATACTACTCAGCTATCAAAAGTGGTGACTTCACCTTCTTCACCCCATCTTAGATGGACCTTGAAAAATTCATGTTAAGTGAAATAAGTCAGAAACAGAAGGAGGAATATGGGATGCTCTCACTCTCAGGCAGAAGTTGAAAAACAAGATCAGAAAAGAAAACACAAGTAGAACCTGAACTGGAATTGGTGTATTGCGCCAAAGTCAAAGACTCTGGGGTGGGTGGGGGGGAGAATCCAGGTCCAAGAAAGATGACAGAGGAGCTAGTGGGGGTTATATTGTTCTATGGGAAACTGGGAAATGTTATGCATGTACAAACTACTGTATTTACTGTGGAATGTAAAACATTAAATCCTCAATAAAAAAATATAAATAAATAAATAAATAAATAAATAAAATGGTGACTAAAAAAAGAAAGAAAGAAAGAAATCTAGTGGGACTAATTAGAAAGACACATACGGCACTTGTGTCTTTACAGGGAAGGGGCTGAGAAAAATTACTTAGCAAATCTCTTTCCTCAGCCTGACCCCGACTTCTTGAGATTTTTCAGAGCTTTGTTATGTCTTAAGAAATTTAAGAAAAAAAAAAAAAGAAAAACTTAGTGCTGAGTAACAGCAGGGATTAGACTAGTAGCTTAATTAAGCGCCCCCCACACATACATTGCAACACTTAAGAGCACATCAGGGAATCTCAATGAGTCTTTAAGGCCTAATTCCTAAACTTGATCCTAAATTGTCTCACCAAATCCTCAGGTATGACTTTGGCAAATGACGTCATATCCAGTCCAGAAATAATTGAACATATTGGCGTGAGCTGATTCTCTTCTTGCAGGTTTCATTCATTCATTCACTCATTCTGCCAGGACCAAAAATAAGGACAGCAGCTCAGAGTAAACCTTGGTTTATAGAACACTGTTTTCAAACTTCAATAATCAAGTAAGTTACTTTGGTCCCAGGAATGCTAAAATGGAGATGTCAGAATGGATTTTCTTATTCTGTGAGAGAGTAATCAGGGCACCACTCTGCCATTTATGATGTTGTATTTTGTTTTTCTTGTTGTTGTGCAGTGTCTAGGTAATCTAGAGCCTTGTGTTCCAAGCCACCTTCCTGGCCCAGTTTTATTTATTTTATTATTTTCTAAATGTCTTTATTGGGGAATTAATGTTTTACATTCAACAGTAAATACAATAGTTTGTACATGCATAACATTCCCCAGTTTCCCATTTAACAATACAACCCCCACTATGTCATTTATCATCCTTCATGGACCTGTATTCTCCCCACCCACCCACACCAGAGTCTTTTACTTTGGTGCAATATGCCAATTCCATTTCAGATTCTACTTGTGTTTTCTTTTCTGATCTTGTTTTTCAACTTTGGCCTGAGAGTGAGATCATCCCATATTCCTCCTTCTGTTTCTGACTTATTTCACTCAACATGATTTTTTCAAGGTCCATCCAAGATCTGCTGAAAACGGTGAAGTCACCATTTTTTACAGCTGAGTAGTATTCCATTGTGTATCTAGACCACAACTTGCTCAGCCACTCATCTGTTGTTGGACACCTGGGTTGCATCCAGGTTTTGTATTTATTTATTTATTTTTAACCAAAGGACTGCTCGACTCTGCCTTATGGTGGTGCCAGGGATACAGCCTGAGCCTGACTCTCAGGCATGAAAGTTTATTTATTTATTTATTCCCTTTTGTTGCCCTTGTTGTTTTATTGCTGTAGTTATTATTGTTGTCGTCATTGTTGGATAGGACAGAGAGAAATGGAGATAGGAAGGGAAGACAGAGACGGGGAGAGAAAGACACCTGCAGACCTGATTCACAGCCTGCGAAGCAACCCACATACAGGTGGGGAGCCAGGGCACAAACCGGGATCCTTACACTGGTTCTTGCACTTTGCACCACCTGCACTTAACTCGCTGCGCTACTGCCTGACTCCCGCTTGAAAGCTTTTTTGCATAATTGCTATGCTATCTCCCTGTTCTTCCCTGGGGAAGAAGTGACACATAGTAATGTACACATAGTTGAGTATGCCACTGCCCACCCCCCTTCTCTCTTTCTTTATTTCCTTTATTGGGGGGTTATTGGTTTACAGTCGACCATAAAATACACTCATTGGTCCATGGGTAACATTTCTCAGTTTTCCACATCACACTTTAACCTCCCACCTAGGTCCTCCTCTGCCATCATGCCCCAGGACCTGAACATTCCCCACCACCCCAGAGTCCTTTACTTTGGTGCAATACACCAGCTCCAGTCCAAGTTCTGCTTTGTGATTGTTGTTGTTGTTTTTATTTTTTTGTATTTATTTATTTATTTTCCCTTTTGTTGCCCTTTTTATTGTTGTAGTTATTATTGTTGTTATAGCTATTGTTGTTGGATAGGACAGAGATAAATGGAGAGAGGAGGGGAAGACAGATAAATAGAGATAAATGGAGACAGATAAATGGAGACAGAGATAAATGGAGACAGAGATAAGTGGACAGAGATAAATGGACAGAGATAAATGGAGACAGAGATAAATGGAGAGAGGAGGGGGAGAGAAAGACAGACACCTGCAGACCTGCTTCACCACCTGTGAAGCGACTCCCCAGCAGGTGGGGAGCCGGGGGCCCAAACCAGGATCCTTACACAGGTCCTTGCGCTTTGTGCCACGTGCGCTTCACCCGCTGGCTAACACCTGACTCCCTCTGCTTTGTGTTTCCCCTCCGATCTTATTTCTCCACTTTGTGTATGAGTGGGATCATCCCATATTCATCCTTCTCTTTCTAGCTGATCTCACTTCACAGGATTCCTTCAAGATCTGTCCAAGCTGTGGTGAAGATGGTGACTCCACCAATTTTAATAGCTGAGTAGAAAGTATTCCATGGTGTGTATAGTCGGCAACCTACTCCGTCAACAGCAAAAATAATAAAATATTAATAATAATAATCTCTTCCACCTTAAAAAAAAAAGTATGTCTATGCTGTTATGTAACTTACCCTTTACTAACACTCCACATTGTTATTTTTTTAATATTTATTTATTTCCCCACACCTATGGACATCTAATCTTTGACACAGGTGCCCAGACTATTAAATGGGGAAAGCAGAGTCTCTTCAACAAATGGTGTTGGAAGAAATGGGTTCAAACATGCAGAAGAATGAAACTAAACCACTGTATTTCACCAAATACAAAAGTAAATTCCAAGTGGATCAAGGACTTGGATGTTAGACCAGAAACTATCAGATACTTAGAGGAAAACATTGGCAGAACTCTTTTCCGCATAAATTTTAAAGACATCTTCAAAGAAACGAATCCAATTACAAAGAAGACTAAGGCAAGCATAAACCTATGGGACTACATCAAATTAAAAAGCTTTTGCACAGCTAAAGAAACTACTACCCAAACCAAGAAACCCCTCACAGAATGGAAGAAGATCTTTACAAAGCATACATCAGACAAGAAGCTAATAAGCAGAATATATTAAAAAAACTTGCAAATCTCAACAAGACAACAAATAACCCCATCCAAAAATGGGGGGAGGACATGGACAGAATAGTCACCACAGAAGAGATCCAAAAGGCTGAGAAACACATGAAAAAATGCTCCAAGTCTCTGATTGTCAGAGAAATGCAAATCAAGACAACAATGAGATATCACTTCACTCCTGTGAGAATGTCAGACATCAGAAAAGGTAACAGCAACAAATGCTGGAGAGAGTGTGGGGTCAAATGAACCCTCCTGCACTGCTGGTGGGAATGTCAATGGGTCCAGCCTCTGTGGAGAACAGTCTGGAGAACTCTCAGAAGGCTAGAAATGGACCTACCCTATGATCCTGCAATTCCTCTCCTGGGGATAGATCCTAAGGAACCTAACACACCCATCCAAAAAGATCTGTGTACACATATGTTCTTGGCAGCACAATTTGTAATAGCCAAAACCTGGAAGCAACCCAGGTGTCCAACAACAGATGAGTGGCTGAGCAAGTTGTGGTCTATATACACAATGGAATACTACTCAGCTGTAAAAAATGGTGACTTCACCGTTTTCAGCAGATCTTGGATGGACCTTGAAAAATTCATGTTAAGTGAAATAACTCAGAAACGGAAGGATGAATATGGGATGATCTCACTCTCAGGCAGAAATTGAAAAACAAGATCAGAAAAGAAAACACAAGTAGAACCTGAACTGGAATTGGCGTATTGCACCAAAGTCAAAGACTCTGGGGTGGGGGTGGATGGGTGGGGAGAATACAGGTCCAAGAATGATTACAGAGGACCTAGTAGGGGTTGTATTATTATATGGAAAACTGGGAAATATTATGCATGTACAAACTATTGAATTTACTGTTGAGTGTATTACATTAATTCCCCAATAAAGAAATTTTTTTAAAAAGCCAAAAAATAAAAGATAAAAAGAAATTAGCAGTGTCCTGGAAATTGAATATGAAAAAGAGAGGGAGCCATTCTGGAGATTGGTAAAGCATACAGAGGAGGCTGGTTAATAAAACCAAAACTTTGAGCCTAGACTATCTGTGTCCCTGAGTAGATCCTCAACTGACCTTAATCTTGTGAATTAGTGGTTGAGTGAAAAGGAAATTGTAAGGCAGCAACCACTGTCGACTTCGGGGATCGCAAAGTTCTGCATCCTATGAAGAGAGCAAAATAGGCAACCACAGGAGACATGCTTGTCAGGGTTTATGACATGAACTTAGAGCTGCCAGGCTGCGTCAGCACGGCCTGACAGCTTCTTGGGAATGCAGATTCCCAGCTCCCAGAGCTGCTCAATTCTGGTGTGTGTGGAATAGTACTTTAGTATGCCTCCTGGGAATTCTGATGGACCCTCAGGCTTGACATCCAGTGTTCAATAAAATGGACCTAAGTAGAACTTGAACTGAGGTTGGTGTATTGCACCAAAGTAAAAGACTCCAGGGTGGGAGAAGGGTTCAGGTCCTGGAACATGATGGCAGCAGAGGACGACGTGTGGGTTGTATTGTTATGTGGAAATGGTATGTGTGTACAAACTACTGTATTTTACTGTTGACTGTAAACCATTAATGAGTTTTTTTAGAAAGTGAAAAAAAGTTATTTATTTATTTATTCCCTTTTGTTGCCCTTGTTGTTTTATTGTTGTTGTTATTATATTGTCGTTGTTGGATAGAACAGAGAGAAATGGAGAGAGGAGGGAAGACAGAAATGGAGAGAAAGAGAGACACCTGCAGACCTGCTTCACCGCTTGTGAAGCGATCCCCCTGCAGGCGGGGAGTCTAGGGGTAGAACTGGGATCCTTATGCCGGTCCTTACACTTTGTGATACCTGCGCTTAACCCGCTGTGCTACTGCCCGACTCCCTGATTTCTTTTTATAGAAACTCCTGTCATTCTCTATTTTTAAACTGACCATTTGTTAAACAAATACAGAATAAGTGAACTTGGTGTCATGAAAAGATAAGTACAGTGGTCCAGGAGGTGGCGCAATGGATAAAGCATTGGACTTTCAAGCATGAGGTCCTGAGTTCAAGCCTCAGCAGCACATGTACCAGAGTGATGTCTGGTTCTTTCTGTCTCTCCTCCTGTCTTTCTCATTAATAAGTAAATAAAAGGGAGTCGGGCAGTAGCGCAGTGGGTTGAGCGCAGGTGGCGCAAAGCACAAGGACCAGCGTAAGGATCCCGGTTCGAGCCCTGGCTCCCCACCTGCAGGGGAGTCGCTTCACAGGCGGTGAAGCAGGTCTCTCTTTCTCTCCCTTTCTGTCTTCCCCTCCTCTCTCCATTTTTCTCTGTTCTATCTAACAATGATTACATCAATATCTGCAACAACAATAAAAAAAAAAACAAGGGCAACAAAAAGGGAAAATAAAATAAATATTAAAAATATTTATAAAAATTATACTTGTTTACTTATTGGATAGAGACAGCCAGAAATTGGAGAGGGAGAAGAAAATATTAATCCCCCAATAAAAATAAATAAATACATTACTATAGCCAGAAATGAAACAAAGTTTTCAAATGACCTGTTTTCTGAGTTTCGAGAGAATAATTCCAGCAAAATAGATGCATCAGAACCCCAAGAATCCTGATATTTCATTCTAGAGAGACAGTCCTCCTCAATCCCCAAATGACTCTCAACAGGACAGAATCAGTGTCATTGAAGGGGCCCAGGGGGTGACACGCTTAGTAGAGTGTATATGTTAGAATTAACTAAAACAAGGGCAACAAAAGGAAGATAAGTAAATAAAAGAATTAGTGTAACTGTAGCCCAGGAGGTAGCTCAGTGGGTAAAGCATTGGACTTAAAAACATATAGTGCCCACTCCCCCATGAAGTGATTTCATGATAACACAGCACATAGCTGATTTAGCTCACTGCTGTTCACCGGGGGTTGGTGGGACTAGAGCGGATTCCGTATTGACGGGTGGAGAAAATCTGTTAAGTGGGGCTGGGGAGACAGCATAGTGGCTATGCAAAATATTTCCATCAGAGACTCTGAGGTCCCAGGTTTAATCCCCAGCAACACCATAAGCCAGAGCTGAGCAGGGCTCTGGTCTCTGTATCTTTCTCTCTCCCCCCCCCCCCCGCCTTCTCTTGTTAAAATAAACTATTAAATAAGTAAAAATTAAAAAAAAGAAAGTCTGTGAAGTACATGTGTCACATCTATAAAAATGTGGGTTTGATCCCCCTAACAACTTCCTCTCTCTCCTCTCTCCTTCTCCCTCTCCCTCTCCCTCTCTCTTTCTCTCTCTCCTCTCTCCTTCTCCCTCTCTCTCCCTCTCTCTCACACACACACATACACTCTCTCTCTCTCTCTCTCTCTCTCTCTGTTAAAAAGAAACATTAGAGGAGTGGAGGTTTACAACATAATGGTTCTGCAAAGAAACTCTCATGCCTGAGGCTCCAAAGTCCCAGGTTCAATACTCCCAACACCACCACCACCACCATAAACCAGAGCTGAGCAGTGCTCTGGTAAATAAATAAATAAATAAATAAATAAATAAATAAATAAATAAATAACATTGTGGCACTTAACTCTTGGGCCATTACCAATCTTGCAGTTAAGTTAGGCTGCTATTGGTGCTCTAATATTTTCACAGGAAGTCCAACAGAAACTGCCAAGTCATCAGGGATCATTGAGAAACTAGGGCAAAGTCCGTCTGGCGGCTTCTCTAGGCACTGCATGACTGGCTGAATCGCCTCAGAGCACTCGTGAGCGCCGGTGGTTATATAAATTCCAGGAAATTCTCTTTGCTCCAGTCTTTGTCCTACTGACCAAATTCTTCCAAGTACTGGCAAAATTCCCTACTCAGAAATTTAAAAGAAAAATTGTAGAGAGCAATTTTCCTTTGCAAATAAATCGTGGGTTTATTGGATGATGATGGAACAGACCATATTCTGGGGATCGGGATTCACTTGTCCACAAGTCCAGAGGTTTTTACTGTTGCTGTTGCTGGGGCCTCATCACTTCCCATCGAACTCTCCAGGTACAGGGCACTGGATGCTGCTGCCCCCAGCTGCACACACACAGCACCAGCTCAAGGAGCCGGGTTTAAACCCCCGGCCCCCACCTGCAGGGGGAATCTTCACGAGTGATGAAGCAGGGCTGCACGTGTCTGTCTTTCTCTCTCCCTCTCTATTTCCTCCTCCCATATCAATTGTTCTGTGTCCGGTCAAAATAAAAAATATATATTTTAAATTTCAGGTAGAATGACAGAGCCAGAGAACTGGGGAAACAACATAATGGTGCCTCTCTCTCTCTCTCTCTCTCTCTCTCTCCTTTATTTGATAGGACAGAAAGAATTGCAGAAGGAAAGAGGAAACAGAAAAGGAGAGATACAGAGAGACAGCTACAGTTCTTGCTTCACTACTTGTGAAGCTTCTGCCCTGCAGGTGAGGAGCAGGGGCTTGAACCCTTTTCTTTGTGTATGGTCGTCTGTGGGCTTAACCAAGTGCACCACTGCCCACCCCCTGCAAAATGGGTCTGCAAAAGACTTTCATGCCTGAGGTTCCAAGGTCCCAGGTTTAATCCCCAGCACCACCAAAGGCCAGAGCTGAACAGTATTTTCTGGCCTTTCTCTCTCTCTCAATGTTATTTATTTATTGTTGGATAGAGACAGAGAAATTGAGAGGGCAGGGGACATAGGTAGATAGATAGAGGGAGTCGGGCGGTAGCAGTGGGTTAAGCGCAGGTGGCGCAAAGCGCAAGGACCGCCTTAAGGATCCCGGTTCGAGCCCCCGGCTCCCCACCTGCAGGGGAGTCGCTTCACAGGCGGTGAAGCAGGTCTGCAGGTGTCTGTCTTTCTCTCCCCCTCTCTGTCTTCCCCTTCTCTCTCCATTTCTCTCTGTCCTATCTAACAACGACAACAATAATAATAACTACAACAATAAAAGCAACAAGGACAACAAAAGGGAAAGTAAATAAATAAATTTTTTTTAAAAAAGATAGATAGATAGATAGACAGACAGACAGAGACTTGCAGCCCTTGACCACCCGTGAAGCTTTCCCCCTGTAGGTGAGGACCAGGGGCTTGAACTCGGGTCCTTGTGCACTGTAGTGTGTGTGCTTAACCAGGTGCACCACAGCCTGCCCCTCCCTCTCTCCACTTTTTCCTTGCTGTATCTTTGATCAAAATAAATTCATTAACGAGAGAGGCAGAGACAGAAGCAGAGGTAAAGACACTATCCTCCTAGGTGCTGGGCCTGCCTGAACCTGGGCCGAACACTGTCCAGGTGCGCCATCTGCCCCCTAAACCTTGACTCTTGCAGGTTTTGTCCCCGCCGCTCCACCAGGGCCGCTCTAGCCCCACCGTCCTAACAGTCCTCAGTGAAAACTCCCAGCAGCATTCTAGTGCCCACTCCACTCTGGGCACACTCCCCTCTCTTGATTTTCCTCCTGCCCCGATGGTTTGCTCCTCAGTTGGCTTTGCAAGTCTCTGTCCTCAAGAAGCTTGTGAATGACCCCAGGCCTTCCTAGTTCTCTGTCCTCTAACTACAAGTACTCTCTTGGGTACTTACCCCATTTAAGTGCTATTTATATTCAGGTCTCTCTCTCTCTCTCTCTCTCTCTCTCTCTCTCTCTCACACACACACACACACACACAATGTCTCATATTCAATATGTAAAAATCTCATATTCAATATGTAAAAATATCTCATATTCTCATATTCAATATGTAAAAATCACACGAAATGGAAGTCCGGCGGTAGTGCTGCGGGTTAAGCGCAGGTGTCACAAAGCGCAAGGACCCGCTAAAGGATCCCGGTTCGAGCCCCCGGCTCCCCATCTGCAGGGGAGTTGCTTCAAAGGCAGTGAAGCAGGTCTACAGGTGTCTGTCTTTCTGTCCCCCTCTCTGTCTTCCCCTCCTCTCTCCATTTCTCTCTGTCCAACAACATCATCAATAACAACAACAATAATAACTACAACAGTAAAACAACAAGGGCAACAAAAGGGAAAATAAATAAATATTTAAATCAATTTAATGTGATCCAGGAGGTGGCACAATGGATAAAGCATTGGACTCTTAAGCATGAGGTCCTGAGTTCAATCCCCGGCAGCACACGTACCAGAGTGATGTCTGGTTCTTTCTCTCCACCTAACTTTCTCACGAATAAATAAATAAATTCTTTAAACAAATTTTTTAATCATGTGAAATATATAAGACGTTGATCTTCAGAGCTCCCTTCTGAAATGCTTTGCTATGCAGCACCAAACGTAGTGTCTCCACTTGAATACCTAGTACCTCTCACTGAATATGTTCAGAATTCATTCCCCACCTCAGTGATTGATCCAGTGGGCTTTGTTCCTTTGTTTGCCTCCAGGATTATGGATGGGGCTTGGTGCCAGCACTACAAACTCACTGCTCCTGGTGGCCATTTATTTCTCCTTTCTATTTTAATTTGACAGGACAGAGAGAAAATGAGAGGGAAGGGGAGACAGAGAAGGAGAGAGAAAGACATCTGGAGGCCTGCTTCACCACTCATGAAACGCCCCCCCCCCCCACAGGTGGGTGGCAGGACTCAGACCCAGGTCCTTGAGCCAGGTTAATCGGGTGTGCCATTGCCTGCCCCCCGGCCCCCGTGTTCTTTACTTATTGTCTCACTGCTGGGGTTTTGCCACTCCAGGACAACATTTTACAGACACAGAGAAACAGAGACACCGCCACACCAACACTTCTCCCAGTGCCTCCCATGGGTGCTGGGATTCGCACCTAGGTGGTCCCCATAGCAAAGCAGGTGCACTCCCAGATGAGCTTTCACTGGTTCCAGTATTTCTTATTTCACTGCAACTAGACCGGCCTAGTTGCTTAGGTAAAAACAGCTTCAGGTTCCTCCTTGATTCCTCTTTTTTTTCTTTCTTTATTTTGTCTCAGGGTTATCACTGGGGCTTGGTGCCTACACTACAAATTCATTGCTCCTGGAGGCTACTTTTTCCCTTTTGTTGCCCTTGTTGTGTATCGTTGTTATTGCTATTGTTGTTGTTATTGCTGTTGTTGTTGGATAGGACAGAGAGAAATGGAGAGAGGAGGGAAAGACAGAGACAGGAAGAGAAAGACAGACACCTGCAGACCTGCTTCACTGCTTGTGAAGCGACTCCCCTGCAGGTGGGGAGCTGGGGGCTCGAACCAGGATACTTGGGCTGTTCCCTGTGCTTTGTGCCATGTGCGCTTAGCCTGCTGCGCTATGGCCAGGCTCCCTGGATTCCTCTATTTATCAACCCTATAATCAACTCAAAGTCCTCTTGTATTTGCTTTCTTTACTTTCAAAATGAAGTCAGGATCCCTTAGTCACTGAAGTCAACTTTATCTCTTACATAGACTGCCAAACTCCTCGCTGGGCTCTTGCTTCTATTTTTGGCAGATTATTCTTGAAAGCCAAATCTTATCATGCAACACCTCTGTTCCAATTAGAAGCCAAAGAGTTCCCATATCAGATCTGGCTCCCATTCTTCTTGCCTTTTCTTTTCTGAAAACATATACTTCTTAAAATTTTTTGTTTATAAAAACGAAACACTGACCAAAAAACCATAGGATAAGAGGGGTACAACTCCACACAGTTCCCACCACCAGAACTCCGTATCCCATCCCCTCCCCTGATAGCTTTCCTATTCTACATCCCTCTGGGAGTATGGACCCAGGGTCATTGTGGGATGCAGAAGATGGGAGGTCTGGCTTCTGTAATTGCTTCCCGGCTGAACGTGGGTGTTGACAGGTAGATCCATACTCCCAGTCTGCCTCTCTCTTTCCCTAGTGGGGCAGGGCTCTGGGGAAGCGGAGCTCCAGGACACATTGGTGGGGTCGTCTGTCCAGGGAAGTCTGGTTGGCATCACGGTAGCATCTGGAACCTGGTGGCCGAAAGAAGAGTTAACATACAAAGCCAAACAAATTGTTGACCAATCATGAATCTAAAGGCTGGCATAGTCCATATAAGAGGTGGGGGGGTCTCCGTTTTGTACATAGTTAGTAATCCTATTTTAGTTATATTCCAAAGAGCCCATGACTGTGCTAGTTTATTTTTGTTTTGTTTTTTTTTCCCCTGAGCCTGACATCTGATATGCAGGTGGAGCCAAGTTATTGTCTGGGGAGATGATGTCATGGCTGGAAAAGGAACAGAAAGCTGGATCAGGGAAGAGAGTAGCTCCCAAATATGGGAAAGGGGTATAAATATTGTTGACTGTAAACCCCATCGATTTGATCTGATCTGGGGCCCATATTCAGCTTAGGAGCCTATGTGACCTCTGCATCCCTGTAGATCTGAGCTCACATTCTGTGGTCGTAAGTAGGAACATTCCAAGCTGCCCCAGTTTCAGGACCCATCTTCCCCAGGTGAAGCATAGAGTATGTTGTCCAGCCTCCCTTCAGAGCTTGGAACATTCTCTACCATTGTTGATCTACATTGAGGGCAAGGTCTTGTGGGGGCCTACAAAGGGGTCTATTTATTGTTCCTGATGGCGATGAGCAGTGACAATGGAGAGAGAGATTTATTTGAGGTCTAGGCCCATCATGTCTGTTTGGGAATCTCAGGACTCCCTGATTAGGGCCCCAGCTGATGGGGTGGCCTGACAGTGACTAAAGAGTCATCGTTAAAGTATGCCAGTCTCTTGCCCTTATTCAGGTTTTGCAGTCTTTGCTTTGATGAGGTTATCTTTGGAGTGAGTGAGGGAAGTGTAATAGGAAGTAGGTGAGGAGGGTATCTAAGTCTAAATAGACACTATTTCATTAGGAACTTTATGGTCTTTCTACTTGCTTGCTGCATATACTGACTCACTGCAGACTACTGTGTACTTTTGCTTTCAGGTATATATTTTGCCCTAATTTATGGATACGTGTGAACATAGGCTCTATCTCATGGACCTGGTCTATATCTAGGTTTTGGGACTTTGTTAGGAAGTGAACCTCCTGGAATGGAATTAGAGAATCCTATGAGAGAGGAAAGGTCTCACCGGAGTAATGAGGCTGAAGGGTTGACATTCTACGCCTAATGTCTGTGGACACAGTCTGAAGTGAAGCATGCTGAGGTGGCACTCCTTGCATTGATTAAGCTGGGATCGGCAGGTGCAATATCATCTGGTATGAGTTGAGAGAAGCAAGCAGGAAAGTGAGCCCCACCCTAGAGGTTCCAGGACTGGGGAAATATAGGCTCTATAGAGGAAGCAGGAGGTTCCTGCTGTCTTAGGGTTTAAGAAGGTAATAGTTATTGCTGTAATCACATTATTTGGCAATTGGGTTAACTTTGAAAACCCCATTATTAGGATTTTTCTATATCATACAGACATCACCATAATGTATGTCCTTTGATATTATTTTTATATAGCTGTGTCTTGTAACACCACCAGTTGCGTCTGTTCTCCTTGGTCTAAGCTTTTAGAAGAGTCAACATTAAAAAAAAAAAAGTTATTATTAGAAATGTATTAACAACTAAGTGCAAGGATGGGTGTAAGGATCCTGGTTCGAGCCCCCAGCTCCCCACCTGCAGGGGAGTCGCTTTACAGGTGGTGAAGCAGGTCAGCAGGTGTCTGTCTTTCTCTCCCCCTCTCTGTCTTCCTCTCCTCTCATTCCATTTCTCTCTGTCCTGTCCAACAAGGACAGCATCAATAACAACAACAACAATGACAATGAACAACAAGTGCAGCAAAAAGGGAGAAAAATGATCTTGGGGGGTCGGGCGGTGGCACAGTGGGTTGAGCGCACGTGGCGCAAAGCGCAAGGACCAGCGTAAAGGATCCCAGTTCGATCCCCCGGCTCCCCACCTGCAGGGGAGTCGCTTCACAGGCGGTGAAGCAGGTCTGCAGGTGTCTGTCTTTCTCTCCCCCTCTCTGTCTTCCCCTCTTCTCTCCATTTCTCTCTGTCCTATCCAACAACGAACAACATCAACAATGGCAACAATAATAACCACAATGAGGCTACAACAACAAGGACAACAAAAGGGGGAAAAAATGGCCTCCAGGAGCAGTGGATTCATGGTGCAGGCACTGAGCCCCGCAATAACCCTGGAGGGAAAAAAAAAATTATCTGGTTGCCTCTTCTTCCCTCCCTATCACCACCTGTCCACATGCCTGAGACTCCAAAGTCCCAGGTTCAATCCCCACACCACCATAAAAGTCCATAAGCCTGGACTGAGCAGTGCTGTCTTATCTCTCTCTCGCTCTCTCTTGTCTCTAAGTAATTTTAAAAATTTACTGTATGGGGCCAGGTGGTGACACTCTTGGTTGAACACACATGTTACAGTGCTCAAGGACCAGGGTTCAAGCCCCTGGTCCCTACCTGCAGGGGAAAAGCTTTATGAGTGGTGAAGCAGTGTTGCAGGCGTCTCTCTGTCTCTCTTCCTCTCTATCATCCTTCTCCCTCTCAATTTCTGGCTGTCTATATGTAATAAATAATAAATATAATTTAAAAAATTATTGGGGGAGTCGGGCGGTAGAGCAGCAGGTTAAGCGCACATGGCACAAAGTGCAAGGACCTGGCTTAAGGATCCCGGTTCGAGCCTCTGAATCCCCACCTGCAGGGGAGTCGCTTCACAGGTGGTGAAGCAGGTCTGCAGGTGTCTGTCTTTCTCTCCCCCCTCTGTCTTCCCCTCCTCTCTCCATTTCTCTCTGTCCTATCCAACAATGACGCCATCAGTAACAACAACAATAAAACAACAAGGGCAACAAAAACGAATAAATAAATACTGAATAAAATTATTGTATTGGGGCCAGATGGTGATGCACTGGTTGAGTGTACATGTTATAATGTGCAAGGACCCGGTGCTATGTACCCTCGGCCCATAATTTTTTTTTAAATTATTGTATTGGGCAGGGGAGACAGCATAATTGTTCTGCAAAAGCCTTTCATACCCGAGGCTCTGAGATCCTAGATTCATTCCTCAGCACCATCACAAGTCTGAACAGCGTCTCTCTGGTAGTTCTCTCTCTCATTTAAAAAGTTTTTAAACAATGTATTTATAAGAGAGTTTCACATGAGTCAGAGAGAGGAGACAAAGCCAGAGCACCACTGCGGTACACGCAGTACTGGGGATTAAACCAGATCTTTCTAGTTGTCAGGCACGAAAGTTCAGTACTCATACAGCTATTTCCCCAGCCAGTGGGAGTATTTTCCATGAAGCATACTGTTGGCTGCAAGACTCGTTCTTTGAATTCTAGTACTTCTGAAGTACTGTATGTTTTGCCTCAACAGGGAAAAGGCTATTACGGCATGTGGGAGAGTTTAGCTACTGCCAAAAATATTTGGAAGGACTTCCCATGTTACCCAATTCTCTAAAGGAGTTCATTTATCTTTACCAAGAAAAAAAAAAAAATCATTACTGTTGAAACTCATTCCTCTGCTGAAGTTTGACATAGAAATGCTGTGTTTTCATGAAATGATTCATAAATATCTTTAGTGTTTCTATATGTCGTTCAGAAAAGTGGCAACAACAAGTTTCACCAAATGCTTAAAGAAAACAAAACAAGCAAATCTGGTTCTCTCAGGAGTTTGGGCATAATTAAAGTTTTTGGCTAACAGTCTCTCTCTTTTTAAAAACAGCCTTTTATTTTATTTTATATTTATTATTTATTTTCCCTTTTGTTGCCCTTGTTTTTTATTGTTGTAGTTATTATTGCTTTTGTTGTCATCGTTGTTGGATAGGAGAGAAATGGAGAGAGGAGGGGAAGACAGAGAGGGGGAGAGAAAGACAGACACCTGCAGACCTGCTTCACCGCCTGTGAAGCGACTCCCCTGCAGGTGGGGAGCCGGGGGCATGAACAGGGATCCTTACGCCGGTCCTTGTGCTTTGCACCACCTACACTTAACCCACTACGCTACCTACCGCCTGACACCCACTTATATAATTTTTAATTATAGTTGTGCAGACCAAAAAGCAACAACGTTTAAAAATACTTAACACATTGGGGGGCCGGGTGGTGGCGCACCTGGTTGATCGCACATGTTACAGCACAAGGACCCACATTGGAGCCCTTGTCCCCACCTGCAGGGGGGACGCTTTGCAAGTGGTGAAGCAGGGCTGCAGGTGTCCCTCTCCCTCACTATTTCCCAGTTCCCTCTCAATTTCTGGCTGTCTCTATCCAATAAATAAAGATAATTAAAAAATTAAAAATCTAACTCCACAGTACTTTTTTTAAATTTCTTTATTGGGGAATTAATGTTTTACATTCAACAGTAAATACAATAGTTTGTACATGCATAACATTCCCCAGTTTCCCATTTAACAATACAACCCCCACTATGTCATTTATCATCCTTCATGGACCTGTATTCTCCCCACCCACCCACCCCAGAGTCTTTTACTTTGGTGCAATACGCCAATTCCAGTTCAGGTTCTACTTGTGTTTTCTTTTCTGATCTTGTTTTTCAACTTCTGCCTGAGAGTGAGATCATCCCATATTCATCCTTCTGTTTCTGACTTATTTCACTCAACATGATTTTTTCAAGGTCCATCCAAGATCTGCTGAAAACGGTGAAGTCACCATTTTTTTACAGCTGAGTACTATTCCATTGTGTATATAGACCACAACTTGCTCAGCCACTCATCTGTTGTTGGACACCTGGGTTGCTTCCAGGTTTTGGCTATTACAAATTGTGCTGCCAAGAACATATGTGTACACAGATCTTTTTGGATGAATGAGTTGAGTTCCTTAGGATCTATCCTCAGGAGAGGAATTGCAGGGTCATAGGGTAGGTCCATTTCTAGCCTTCATAACTCCACAGTACTTTTAAGTTATACTGGAATTAAACAGAATTTGGAATCTAACTCCTCAGATATTTCGTTTGGAAGTCATGAGTCCTGATTCCCTCAACACCAACTATATATATATATATATAACCTTTTATCCTATCATTAAGAGCTTAAACCCTCTTATTACTGAAACCGATAACCAATCCTCTGTAATTATACACAGTAAGAAGCAAAACCCCACCATAGCTGTGACAGCAATGGACTTGAACCAGAAAAGACAGGGTTCCTTATGAGCTCATGTTGTTGTGAAGAAAAAAACAAACTGGGAGTCAAGCGGTAGAGCAGCGGGTTAAGCGCACGTGGCGCAAAGCGCAAGGACCGGCTCAAGGATCCCAGTTCGAGCCCCGGCTCCCCACCTGCAGGGGAGTCGCTTCCCAGGCGGTGAAGCAGGTCTGCAGGTGTCTGTCTTTCTCTCCTCCTCTCTGTCTTCCCCTCCTCTCTCCATTTCTCTGTCCTATCTAACATCAATAACAACAACAATAACTGCAGCAACAATAAAAACAAGGGCAACAAAAGGGAATACATACATATTTTTTACAAAAGAAAAAAAAAAAAAACCCTAAAAACCACAAACAAATCAAAACAGTCGAACACACACACCTAGGCTGGAAGAGAAATTTAGCAGCGTCATTACTGAATTCCCGGGCTTTGTCACAACATTAAAAGTGAAGCTTCCCATCTCAGTCATTCCCTTTCAATCGAAAAGAAAACAATAGCTCTTTCAGGATTTGAAACCACGGGGCAAGGCACTGTTCCGAGAGAGATTTTTTTTTTAAATTTTTTTTATTGAGTCAGTTTGTTATTTCCGTGTTCAGAAGGGATTCAAAAAGAAAAGAAGACGTTAAAGGGAGGCGGCTCTCCAGGGCAGAAGTCAGATGCTCAGGGACGCACAGTCGCTCCCTCTGGCTGGGACAGAAACACGGCTGCGGCACGACCGGCCTGAAAACACAGGCGCAGCACGTGCCGGGCCGCCAGCCAATCAGAGGCGGCGATTCGCCAAAGGGCTTTTTTTTTTTTTTCTTTTAAAGAGACAGACCCCTCCGCCGTTTGGCACCCTGGTTGGGTTCCCCAACCCCCATTCTAGCAGCGCCCCCCCCCCCCCCCCCCCCGGCCACCGTTTCATGTCCACGTGCAAGGTGCCCTTGAGGGTCAGGGCGCGCTGCAGCAGCATAGCCTCTCCGCTCCTCCCGACACCTTGGTTCTCAGGGTGCAATCCCAGCTTCCCACGCTTGAGTTCGGAACCCGGCCTCGTAAAATGTATTCGTTTCACAGAGCGAGGGTGGGGTGAGAAATCCCACTTGCGCAGAATGGAGAAGGCCAAGCAGAGGGTGGGGCTTCGGCGCGAGCGCCGCGGGTGCTTTTTTTTTTTTTTTGGGGGGGGGGTTCACACGCTGCGCCCCAAGCGCCTCTACCCGCGCCAGAGGCCCACCCCGGGCCCAGAGGCGAAGAACAAAGAGGACGCCCGCTCTTCCCCCTCCTGGGGCAGTCGAGGCGCTCCGCCCGGCCCCGCCCACTGCCAGGTCCCGCCCCGTCAAGCCCCGCCCTAGCGCTCACAGGCCCCGCCCCTTCCGGATACTGGCGCGCGCGCGCCCCCCCTCCGGCCCCTTTATAAACACCGGGCCCCGCCCACTGTCGGGCCCCGCCCCCGGCACGCGAAATGGCGGCCGCGCTACAAAATGGCAGCCGGGCTGAGCCGCGGCCCCTCCCCCCGCGAGTCCCGCCCTCCGCGGCCGGCGGGAGAGGCGATCCCGTGCACACCGGCTGCCGGCCCGGCTCCACGAGTCCACGGAGCACGCGGCGTCTTTGCGGCTGTGTTGCCATTGTCCTTCCGACCTTTGCTCTCCGGGAGGTTCTTGCACAGAGAAACAAACGAACCCCAAAGGGCATCGTGCACCCGCCGGGCCGTGCCCGCGCGGACGTGGCGGCCCGCAAGGTGCACCCCCCTCTCCGAAGGCCTCCCTATTCTGTTTTTTACGCAGAGCCCTGCTCAGCTCTGGCTGATGGCGGTGCAAGGGGACTGAGCTTCGGAGCCCCTCGGCACAGTCACGATGCCATCTCACCCCCACATTCTCCAGGTCATCGGAGGGAAGACAGGAAAGCGGGGGGCAGCCCCCGCACACAGACACCATCACCACGCGGGGAAACGAAGGACACGGGGGTCACACGCCACCATGCAGACCGACACCCGGAGAGCATCCCCGGCTCTGGCGGGTGTGTGTCCCCCGCCGTCTCCCTTCCCGCGGGGAGGCGACCTGGACCCTGGGCACCGGCAGCTGGAGGAGCGACCCCCCACCCCGTGCACCCCGGTCTCCAGGGTTCGGTGATTGATTTGCTCTGGTCGTGCCGGGAGACGTGGAAATAGGCCCTCGGCGGCGAGGGAGTTGAGGATCTTGTTGCTCCTTTCCCTTGCGTGCCTTCCCGTCCCCTCCCCCGCCCCCCTCGCTCCCCGGGCTCCGTCCTTCCAGAAACGTCGCAGGGAAACTCCGCAGGAAAAGCAGCAGCTCGGAAGCCGCCGCCGCCGCCCCGCCCCGCGCATGCGCGCCGGACTCCCCGCCCAGAAAGGCGCGCGGGCGCGAGTGTGAGAGTGGCCGTGCGCGCGCCCGCTCGGGGGGCGGGGCTCTCACGAGGACGGGAACAGCTTTCCCTCCGGGTTTCTCCCTCTACCCAACCCCGCAACGAGGTTCCGCCCTCGCGCAGGCGCGTTGAGGCGACACCCCCCCCCCGCCTTTGAGAGCGTAGGGGGCGGGGCCCTGCGCCGCGCGCCTGCGCACTGGGCCGTCCGCGCGGGTGTTGGCGGCGCCGCCCGCGGGGGCCTCTCAGGCGGCGGCTTCCTCGCAGCCGCTCCGCGCCCCCCCGCTCCCGGCTCCCCGCTCGGCTTCCTCGGCTCCCACGCGCGGAAACTCGGCCTCCGGCCGCGCGGTGGAGGGCTTAGTGGTGACCGGCGGATGCGGTGGTCCTGCTGGCTCTGTAGCCGGGGACGGACGGACAGAGAGGGAGTCCTGCTGGCTCTGTAGCCGGGGACGGACGGACAGACAGACAGACTGACAGAGAGGGAGTCCTGCTGGCTCTGTAGCCGGGGACGGACGGACAGACAGACAGACAGACAGACAGACTGACAGAGAGGGAGTCCTGCTGGCTCTGTAGCCGGGGACGGACGGACAGACAGACAGACTGACTGACAGAGAGGGAGTCCTGCTGGCTCTGTAGCCGGGGACGGACGGACAGACAGATAGACTGACTGACAGAGAGGGAGTCCTGCTGGCTCTGTAGCCCGGGACGAACGGACAGACAGACTGACTGACTGACAGAGAGGGAGTCCTGCTGGCTCTGTAGCCCGGGACGAACGGACAGACAGACTGACTGACAGCATGTCCTGCTGGCTCTGTAGCTGGGGACAGACGGACGGACAGACTGACAGGGAGTCCTGCTGGCTCTGTAGCCCGGGACGGACGGACAGACAGACTGACTGACAGCATGTCCTGCTGGCTCTGTAGCTGGGGACAGACGGACGGACAGACTGACAGGGAGTCCTGCTGGCTCTGTAGCCAGGGACGGACGGACGGACAGACAGACTGACTGACAGAGAGGGAGAACTGCTGGTTCTGTAGCCCGGGACGAACGGACAGACAGACTGACTGACAGAGAGGGAGTCCTGCTGGCTCTGTAGCCCGGGACGAACGGACAGACAGACAGACTGACAGCATGTCCTGCTGGCTCTGTAGCTGGGGACAGACGGACGGACAGACTGACAGGGAGTCCTGCTGGCTCTGTAGCCAGGGACGGACGGACAGACAGACAGACTGACTGACAGAGAGGGAGTCCTGCTGGCTCTGTAGCCCGGGATGGACGGAAGGCAGGATGACATGGAGAGAGAGAGAGAGAGTCCTGCTGGCTCTGTAGCCGGGGGACAGACAGACAGAGAGAGAGACCTACTGGCTCTGTAGCCGGGGGGTGGACGGACAGACAGGATGACAGGGAGAGGGAGGATGGTCTGCTGGCTCTGTAGCCGGGGGACAGACAGGATGACAGGGAGAGGGAGGATGGTCTGCTGGCTCTGTAGCCGGGGGACAGACAGACAGACAGGATGACAGGGAGAGGGAGGATGGTCTGCTGGCTCTGTAGCCGGGGGGTGGACGGACAGACAGGATGACAGGGAGAGGGAGGATGGTCTGCTGGCTCTGTAGCCGGGGGACAGACAGACAGGATGACAGGGAGAGGGAGGATGGTCTGCTGGCTCTGTAGCCGGGGGACAGACAGACAGACAGGATGACAGGGAGAGGGAGGATGGTCTGCTGGCTCTGTAGCCGGGGGACAGACAGACAGACAGGATGACAGGGAGAGGGAGGATGGTCTGCTGGCTCTGTAGCCGGGGGACAGACAGACAGGATGACAGGGAGAGGGAGGATGGTCTGCTGGCTCTGTAGCCGGGGGACAGACAGACAGGATGACAGGGAGAGGGAGGATGGTCTGCTGGCTCTGTAGCCGGGGGACAGACAGACAGACAGACAGGATGACAGGGAGAGGGAGGATGGTCTGCTGGCTCTGTAGCCGGGGGACAGACAGACAGACAGACAGGATGACAGGGAGAGGGAGGATGGTCTGCTGGCTCTGTAGCCGGGGGACAGACAGACAGACAGACAGGATGACAGGGAGAGGGAGGATGGTCTGCTGGCTCTGTAGCCGGGGGACAGACAGACAGACAGGATGACAGGGAGAGGGAGGATGGTCTGCTGGCTTTGTAGCCGGGGGACAGACAGACAGGATGACAGGGAGAGGGAGGATGGTTTGCTGGCTCTGTAGCCGGGGGACAGACAGGATGACAGGGAGAGGGAGGATGGTCTGCTGGCTCTGTAGCCGGGGGACAGACAGACAGGATGACAGGGAGAGGGAGGATGGTCTGCTGGCTCTGTAGCCGGGGGACAGACAGACAGACAGACAGGATGACGGAGAGGGAGGATGGTCTGCTGGCTCTGTAGCCGGGGGAGGACGGAGGGAGGGACAGACAGACAGACAGGATGACGGAGAGGGAGGATGGTCTGCTGGCTCTGTAGCCGGGGACAGACAGACAGACAGACAGGATGACGGAGAGGGACAGCCCTGCGGGGAGGAGGTGGAGCAGGCCCCAGGTGGCCGGCGGCCGTGGCCGTGGCAGGTGTGCGGTGCCGGGAAAGGATAAGCAGCCTCGCACCGGCCGGGGCTCACGTGGCCCGGGGACCAGACCCGGGTAACCGGGCTCCCAGCCGCAGCGGCGGGATGCGCCTCGCGGGGCGGGGCGGGGCGGGGCGGGGGCGGCCGGTGGAGGCGCTCAAGGACCCGGGTTCGAGGCCCGGCCCCGGCCGCAGGGGAGCGCTCTGCGCGTGGCGAATGAAGCAGGGCTGCAGGTGTCTGCTGGCTCCCCCTTGCCGCCGGGTTGCTGGCTGTGGATCCAGGGAATAAATGAAGATGATCCGCTGAGGATTTACGGGCCGGGCGGGGGCGGGGGGGGGGGGCAGACAGCATCGCGCGTCCGTCCGCGAAGAGGCCCTCGTGCCTGAGGCGCCGGAGTCCCAGGTTCAGTCCCCCGCGCCTCCACGCGGCAGAGCTGAGCGGCGCTCTGGCAAGAAAAGGAAGGAAGAAGGAAGAGAAAGGAAGAGAGAAAGAAAGGAAGAAAAAAAGGAAAGGAAGGAAGGGAGGTTTAAAAAGACCCTCGGAGGGGAGCTGTGTTTGCGAGGAAGCCAGTGCCGGCCGCTGCCTGTGACTCGGCTTGGATGGCTTCGCGGCCTCGCTGCCCCGCACTTGAGGCCCGGGGGGCAGGTCGGCCCAGGCCACTGCTGGGGAGCCGCTCAGCAGACGCGTGGTCCGGTTTCTGGTCTGAATTCCTGGTGGGAATTTTGAGCTCAGCCAGGTTCCTCACAGTGTGTGAGAGTGTGTGTGATTGTGTGAGTGTGAGTGAGAGTGTGTGAGTGTGTGAGAGAGTGTGTGTGATTGTGTGAGTGTGAGTGAGAGTGTGTGAGTGTGTGTGAGAGAGAGTGTGTGTGAGAGAGAGTGTGTGAGTGTGTGAGTATGAGTGAGATTGTGTGAGTGTGTGAGAGAGTGTGTGTGTGAGAGTGTGTGTGATTGTGTGAGTGAGAGTGTGTGAGTGTGTGTGAGAGAGAGTGTGTGTGAGAGAGAGTGTGTGAGTGTGTGAGTATGAGTGAGATTGTGTGAGTGTGTGAGAGAGTGTGTGTGTGAGAGTGTGTGTGATTGTGTGAGTGAGAGTGTGTGAGTGTGTGTGAGAGAGAGTGTGTGTGAGAGAGAGTGTGTGAGTGTGTGAGTATGAGTGAGAGTGTGTGAGTGTGTGTGTGTGAGACTGTGTGAGTGTGTGAGAGAGTGTGTGTGTTAGAGTGTGTGTGTGAGAGTGTGTGTGATTGTGTGAGTATGAGTGAGAGTGTGTGTGAGAGAGTGTGTGTGAGAGAGAGTGTGTGAGTGTGTGAGTATGAGTGAGAGTGTGTGAGTGTGTGTGTGTGAGACTGTGTGAGTGTGTGAGAGAGTGTGTGTGTTAGAGTGTGTGTGAGAGTGTGTGTGATTGTGTGAGTATGAGTGAGAGTGTGTGTGAGAGAGTGTGTGTGAGAGTGTGAGAGTGTGTGTGATTGTCAGTATGAGTGAGAGTGTGTGTGTGTGCTTGTGTGTGAGTGTGTGTGTGTGAGACTATGTGAGTGTGTGAGAGAGCGTGTGTGTTAGAGTGTGTGTGTGAGAGTGTGTATGATTGTGTGAGTGTGAGTGTGTGTGTGTGAGTATGAATGAGTGAGTGTGTGAGAGTGAGTGTGTGAGTGCGTGTGTCTGTTCGAGTGTGTGTGTGTGCTTGTCTGTGTGTGTGCGCACAGAGAGATGACTCCTGTATATAAGCACTGCTTGCTAACCGATTGCACCACTGGAGCTCCATAGAGATGACTCCTATCATTAGCAACCAATAGATTTGTTTCTTCCGAGACTTGGAAAGGACCAGATTAAATGTCCCCTTGAATTCACAGGTTTATGTTCTAGATTCTGTCTTGAATTTTGGTTAATGAGATTATTTTATTTTATTTATTTTATTTTATTTGCCTCCAGGGTTGTTGCTGGGGCTCAGTGCCTGCACCATGAATCCACTGCTCCTGGAGGCCATTTTTCCCCCCTTTTTGTTGTAGCCTTGTAGTGGTTACTGTTGTTTTGTTACTGATGTCCTTGTTGTTGGCTAGGACAGAGAGAAATGGAGAGAGATGGGGAAGATAGAGGGGAGAGAAAGATAAGACACCTGCAGACCTGCTTCACCGCCTGTGAAGCGACTCCCCTGCAGGTGGGGAGCTGGGGGCTCGAACCGGGATCTTGACGCCGGTCCCTGCGCTTTGCGCCACGTGCGCTTTAACCCGCTACACTACCGCCTGACCCCCATTTTATTTATATTTTATTGTGACCAGGACTTGCAAATGTTGAGGTCCTGCATTTAATTCACAGTAGTGCGGGAGTGATACTCTGTTTTTCTCTCCCTGCCCTTTCTCGTTAGAATAAACAAAGCAAATCTTGTGGTCCGGGAGGTGGCGCAGTGGTAAAGCTTTGGACACTCAAGCATGAGGTCCAGAGTTTGATCCCTGGCAGCACATGTGCCAGAGTGATGTCTGGTTCTTTCTTTCTCCTCCTGTCTTTCTCATTAATAAAAAAAATCTTTAAAAAAAAAAAGCAAATCTTGACTTATTAAAGAGACAGCAACTGGGGAAGAGAGCATAATGGTTATGCAAAAAGACGACTAAATGGGGCTGGGTGGTAGCACACCCGGTTAAGCGCACACAGTGTGAACTGCAAGGACCTGCTCAAGGATCCAGGTTGGAGCCCTCGGCTCCCACCTGCAGGGGGGTCGCTTCACAGGTCTGCTGGTCTGCAGGTGTCTTTCTCCCTTTCTGTCTTCCCCTCCCTTCTCGATTTCTCTCTGTCCTATCTGCCAATAATAACAACAACAATGACAACATGGACAACAGAATGGGAAAAATGGCCTCCAGGAGCAGTGGATTCGTAGTGCAGGCACCGAGCCCCAGCGGTAACCCTGGAGGCAAAAAATATATATATTTATTATTTTATATATAAAAGATGTAATATACATTATATATTTTTAATATTTTTATTATTTTATGTTAGAGAAAAAGCCAAGGGTGAGGAGACAGCACAATGGTCATGCAAAGAGACTCTCATGGCCGAAGCTCCAAGGTCCTAGGTTCAATCCCCAGCACCACCATCATCCAGAGCTGAGCAGTGCTCTGGTGTCTCTCTCTTCTCCTTCTCCCTTCCCCTTTTTCCTCTCTCTCATTAAAATAAATAAAATATTAGAGAGAGAGAGAGAGCCAAATCTCTGAGAGTCTCCCACAGCTGTATGAGGTGTTACACGGGAATCTAACTTGGGCCTCCCGCAGGCACATCCTGTGCCCTCTCTGCTGACTCACCCTCCACTCTCCACTGAGGGGACTTTTTTTTTTTCCCAAGGAAAAGGCTGATGCTTGGCTGTGTTTAACTTTATCTCGAGAGTGTGGGGGAAGGCAGAAACCTTTCATTTTATTCCACCACACCTTAACCAGCTTATTTTTTAGATATGGCCCTTGTTGGTTCTGTTTACTTAGAAAAACCATTTTAGGGCAGGGGAGATAGCATCATGGTTATGCAAAGAGACTCTCATGCCTGAGGCTCCAAAATCCCAGGTTCAATCCCCTGCACCACCATAAACCAGAGCTGAGTAGTTCTTCTTCTTCTAGCGTTTGCCCTTCTTCCGTAGCCAGTCAACAGGTCAGGTTGAAAGCTGTCAGGAGCGGCTTGTTGCTGGCTTTGAAAGTGACTGGGATCCATGTGGATTCAGTCAGCTAGGAAGGATCGTCAGTTTCCCCAATGAATGGGGACTCACGGGATGCACCACGAGAAGGTCGATCCAATGCATCCCAGCTGAGTAGTGATCTGGTTAAAAAAAAAAAAAAAGGGGAGTTGGGCGGTAGAACAGCAGTTAAGCGCACGTGGCGCAAAGCTAAAGGACCGGCCTAAGGATCCCAGTTCGAGCCCCCGGCTCCCCACCTGCAGGGGAGTCACTTCACAGGCGGTGAAGCAGGTCTGCGGGTGTCTGTCTTTCTCTCCCCCTCTCTGTCCTCCCCTCCTCTCTCCATTTCTCTCTGTCCTATTCCAACAATGATGACATCAATAATACCTACAACAATAAGACAACAAGGGCAACAAAAGGGAATAAATATTTTTAAAAAATTGAAAGAAAACCCATTTTAGATTGATCTAGTATATTCCTATTTTTAGTTTTGTTTATTTCTTTTTTCACCAAAGTGTTTTCCAAATACAAGTGTAGAATAAGGGCCCAAAGACATTTGCACCGTATGTCCTGAACAAATCCTACTACCCCTGTGCTAGAATACTGAAGTTAATTTTAAAGAATACATCATGTCCTACTTGATCTTTATTTTTTTTTTAAGATCTTATTTTATTTATTTATTTATGAGAAAGATAGGAGAGAGAGAGACCCAGACATCACTCTGGTACATGTGCTGCCGGGGATTGAACTCAGGACCTCATGTTTGATAAAGCATAAAGATGCTTTATCCACTGCGCCACCTCCCGGACCACGATCTTTATTATTATTATTTTTAAGATTTTTATTTAGCAGAGACTGGGAGAAATGGAGAGGGGAGGAGGAGATGAAGAGGAGAAGAGGCAGAGACACACCTGCTGGCCTGTTTCACTACTTGTGAAGCTTTCTTTCCCTCTGCAGATGGGGACCAGGGGCTTGAACCAGGGTCCTGTGCATTATAACATGTGGATGTGCCACTGCCGCCTCCCCCCCATAATGTTCAAATAGCGTGGTTTCATTTCAAGCCGAAAGTCTTCTGGTATCTAATTATAGAGAACAAAATTAGCAATCACTATCAACCTGCAGGTTAATGCAAAATATGAGGCAGTAGTGTGGTTTAAAGAAACATTTTTTAAAAAGTATTACTATCAAAAAAAAAATTTAAAAATATTACTATTAAATGGCAACGATTGAATTAAAATGGAAATGGCTTTTAGAGCATGCTTAGAATGAGGACATAAATAATTTGTGTTTGAATTATCTACTTCAAATAGAGCTAGATTGTAGAGAAGTAATGAAGTTTCAAAAGCTAAATCTAGGGAGTTGGGCGGTAGCACAGCGGGTTAAGCGCACGTGGTGCGAAGCACAAGGACCGGCATAAGAATCCCAGTTCGAGCAATTATTATTTAAACAAATTTTAAATAATAATAAGATGTAAAGAAAGGCCGTAGATGTTAGTGAAAGAAAAGTTTTGAAAAAATGATGAACAGAACCACAAAAATTCAAATTCTAGTGGTGGAGCAGGTGGCAACAACGCTGAGGTACAGAATTTATAATCCTGAAATCGTGAGTTTGAGCTCTGGCACTGCCACGTGCCAAAATGATACTCTGGTGTCTCCTCTCTCTCTGTGTCATTAGTCTTTTAATTTATTCACGAGAAAGACAGGAGAGAGAAAGAGCCAGCCATCACTCTGGTACATGTGCTGCCAGGGATTGAACTCAGGGCCTCATGCTTGACAGTCTAGTGCCTTAGCCACTGCGCCACCTCCTTGACCACTGTCATTAGTCTTTTAAAATATCAAGTACTTTGAATGTAAAACATTAATTCCCCAATAAAGAAATTTTAAAAAAATGTCAAGTTCTAGCAATAAATACCACCAAGATAAATATTTTACATAACCCCTATGCTATCTACCCTCCGCCCCCAAATAAATATATATATTTTTAAATATTTTATTGATTTACTAATGAGAGGGATAGGAAAGAGAGAACGAACCAGACATCACTCAGGTACATGTGCTGCTGGGGATTGAACTCAGGACCTTATGCTTGAGAGACCAATGTTGTATCCACTGAGCCATCTCCCGTACCATACCCAAGATAAATATTTTACAAATGTCTTTAAAAAAAAAATTTTAATTTAATTTATTTATTTTCCCTTTTGTTGCCCTTGTCTTTTTAAATTGTTGTTGTAGTTATTATTGTTGTTGTTATTAATGTCATCCTTGTTAGATAGGACAGAGAGATATGGAGAGAGGAGGGGAAGACAGAGAGGGGGAGAGAAAGACAGACACCTGCAGACCTGCTTCACCGCTTGTGAAGCGACTCCCCTGCAGGTGGGGAG
This sequence comes from Erinaceus europaeus, assembly GCF_950295315.1. Taxonomy (NCBI): domain Eukaryota; kingdom Metazoa; phylum Chordata; class Mammalia; order Eulipotyphla; family Erinaceidae; genus Erinaceus; species Erinaceus europaeus. Next base: position 115,006,097 of record NC_080172.1, read on the forward strand.
CCTGGGGCTCGAACCAGGATCCTTCAGGCGGTCCTTGCGCTTTGCAGCACGTGCGCTTAACCTGCTGCGCTACTGCCCGCCTCCCAAACTGTTTTGATTCACAAAAGGTAAAGCTCCAGTTAGATTTTGCTGTTGTCCTACAGTTAACATGAATTTCGCATTGATTGTGTCAGATAATAAAGTATAAATCCGATAGCCCATCAGCATTTGGGGAGTTTTTGCTTTGTTTTGCCATCACCATTATTGGGGTTCAGTCCTTACACAAAGTCCATGTTCTTGGAGTCCATTTTTTTTTTTTTTTATAGAGGATGAGAATCAAAGAGAGATAGGGAGATAGAGGCAGAGAAGGAAAGACACTTGTTAAGCTCCTCCCTACAAGTGGAGACTGGGGGCTTGGACCCAGGTCCTGGCCATGCTAATGCCTAAACTCTACTGGATTAGCTACCACTTGGTCCCTAGCAGCTTTTCTTACATGTGATGCAATATGTGAGACACTTAAACCTGATCTCAGTGGATCTGACTCATTCAGTAATATCTCTCCCCTCTCCTCAGAACGGAAGGTTAAGTAAGCCCTAGTTTACAGTTACGCCAATTTTAGTACAAAATGTGCTTGCTCAAGGGTGAACTTTAGCATTCAATGCAATGATATTTTTTGAACTCTGACAAGTTACTTCTTTAAAATTCTAGATTCTGAACCAGGTGATATAACTGGTTTGTTTTCTATGCTATTTGTCTGGCTGTTTGGTTTTGTTTTTTATGTTAACTTTTTTTTCTTCCTATTTTAGGAACTTCAGTAAGAAGCAAAAAACCAAAGTAGCTCTAGAAAGAAAGAGAGGAAGGAAAGGGGGACCAGGCGGTGGCACATCAGATTAAGTGCACATAGTGTCAAGCTCAAGGAGCCCCACGAGGATCCTGGTTCCAGGCCCCGGCTCCCCACCTGCAGAGGGATCACTTCACAACGGGTAAAGCAGGTCTGCAGGTGTCTCTCTTTCCCTGCCCTTCTCTGTCTCCCCTCCTCTCTCAATTTCTCTCTGTCCTATCCAATAAAGAAGGAGAAAGAAAAAAAAAAAAAAAGCCACCAGGACCCATGTATTTGCAGTGCCAGCACCAAGCCCCAGTGATAACACTAGAGGCAAAAATAAAATAAGAACCAAATAGATGTATTTATACACCTTCTGCATTGCAAAAGAACACACTAGATGATAATAAATAAAGCAACATGTCTTCTGGCTGTCTCTATCAAATAAATAAAGATTAAAAAATTAAAAAACGGGAGTCTGGCGGTAGCGCAGCAGGTTAAGCGCACGTGCTGCAAAGCGCAAGGACGGGCGGCACAAGGATCCGGGTTCGAGCCCCCGGCTCCCCACCCGCAGGGGAGTCGCTTCACAGGCGGTGAAGCAGGTCTGCAGGTGTCTGTCTTTCTCTCCCCCTCTGTCTTCCCCTCCTCTCTCCATTTCTCTCTGTCCTATCCAACAAGGACGATATCAATAACAACAACAATAAAAACAAGGGCAACACAAAGTAAATAAATAAATATTTAAAAAAATTAAGAAACAACACATCTACCAAGTAAACCTATTATTTATTTTTTTTAAGATTTATTTATTTGTTAATGAGAGAGAAAGAAAACCAGAGTTTCACTCTGACACTGGAAGTTCTGTGGATCAAACTCAGGACCTCCTGTTTGCAAGTCCAGCTTCTCTACCTACTCTGCCCTTCTTTCTAAAATCAGCCTGCGGACTGGGGGACAGCTGTTTCCCCTGGAAAACCATGTTTGGGGCTGGGTGGTGGTGCACTGGGTTCAGTGCACGAAGGACAAAGCGCAAGGACCAGAGCATGGATCCCGGTTTGAGCCCTCAGCTGCCGCCAGATGTGGATTCATAGTGGAGGCACCTGCCCCAGTGAGGGAAAAAAAAAAAAAAAGTGCCCCAGGTACAAAAAGCAATGTTAAAAAAAAAAAAAATCAAGATTTATTCATGAGAGATGGAAAAAAAATATCCAGAGTGTCATCCTGGCTTGTGAGATGCTGGGGGTCAGACTCAGGACATCACACCTGAGAATCAAACACTGCACCACTTCCCTCCCTGAGAGGGTTTTGTTTGTTTGTATTTTGTGAGAGGGAGAAAGGGAGGGAGAGCGCTTGAGAGAGAGAGACTGAGCACCACAGCATCACTCGGGCACATATGATACCAAGAATCAAACTCGGGACCTCACGCTTGAAAGGCTATTGATTTATTCATCTGCCACTTTCTGGGTCATGAGAGTTTTTAATTTTTGTAAGTAAATTTGAAGTAGGCAGAGTTAACACACCATAAAATAAGACGAATTAGACTGTTTCCTGCTGTCATATTCACATCAACGGTATCAGCTGAATCGAGAAGCCTGCATTCACAAGTTACAGTTTTTTTCATCATGATAGTCAAGTCCTCTCATCAAATCCATATCCAGTGACTGCGTATCAAGGACTCAGTTCCGAGAATTTTTTGCTGACTGTTTCGAAGCTCTCAATGACAACAAAACTGATAAGTACATGCCCTTTGCACAGCCCCAGATCAAGTGTTTGATCTTCTCAGAGCTCTTCATTTTCATTGGCAACGCATCACAAAACACTGAGAAAGCCTCTCTCTGTTTCTGTCCTTGTTGCAAATATTTGCAAGGGCAGAATTTCTTCATATGCATTCATCTCGTGTTTTCAATAGAAAGGCAACCCACACTGTTATTCTCTGATTTCTTTCATTTATTTTCACAATTAACAGCGGATGTTCACTGAAAAAGATCAAAGATTAGTCTGTGGTGTCTTTCATCTATGGTAAATGTGTGGTGAAGTGAGTTCCCCATTTGGGTATTAAAGATAACTCCAAAAGGTGACATTAAAGCAGAGCCATTTCCAAAGGTGGGATTCAAATGTGCTTTTAGTCAGTTCTTATTTCCACACTGTGAGGAGCTCCCACATTTCCATGCTAGACACACTCTAAGAGTTGCCCAATGGAAAAACTCAGTGGGGGACGCATCTCAGCTTCAGATTCAGGTTTTGAATGTACCCAGTAGAGCAGAAGAATGAACACCACTGTCCACTCAAGACAGGATATACGTTATTAAATGTATAAAAAAGATGGGAAGTTGAGTTCCAAGCTACTAAAATTTTACTATTTTATGAGAAAATATATGTTTAAAACATAAATACTTATTCTTAATGGCATCATATAAAATATATTAACGAGGGGAGTTGGGTAGTAGCCCAGCGGGTTAAGTTGCACGTAGCATAAAGCACAAGGACCCATGTAAGGATCCCGGTTCGCCCCCCCCCCCAACTCCCCGACTCCCCACCTGCAGGGAAGTTGATTCACAGGCGGTGAAGCAGGTCTGCAGGTGTCTGTCTTTCTCTCCCCCTCTCTGTCTTCCCCTCCTCTCTCCATTTCTCTCTGTCCTATCCAACAACGACGACATCATCATCAACAACAACAACAATAAAACAACAAGGGCAACAAAAGGAAAAAAAAAAAACAGTTTAAGCAGAAGTGATCCCAGACACGAGTGCCAATGATTATGGTGACCATGTTTCCTAGTTCGAAAAAGCATACTTAGACGTCAAGGGAAAGCCATGGGTGGTGGCAGTAGTGCTTTGGTGTCTCTCACTTTCCAAAAAAGAAAAATCCGTGTGTGTGTGTGTGTGTGTGTGTGTGATGATCAGACTTGTATCTTAGGACAGTGAATAAGATATTTATTAAGTCTTAAAATTTTTTTTTTTTTTTTTTTGCCTCCAGGGTTATCACTGGGGCTCAGTGCCTGCACTACGAATCCACTGCTCCTGGAGGCTATTTTTTTCCCCTTTAGTTGCCCTGGTTGTTTATCATTGCTGTTATTATTAGTGCTATTATTATTGTTGTTGTCATTGCTGACATTGTTGTTGGATAGGACAGAGAGAAATCGAGAGAGGAGGGGAGGACAGAGAGGAGGAGAGAAAGACAGACACCTGCGGACCTCCTTCACCACCTGTGAGATGATCCCCCCCTGCAGGTGGGGAGCCGGGGGCTCGAACCGGGATCCTTACGCCGGTCCTTGTGCTTCGCGCCATGTGTGCTTAACCCGCTGCATCACCAGCCGGTGGGTGCCCCAAAGTTTTTTTTTTTCTTTTAGTATTTTATTTATGGGTGTTGGGCAGTAGCACAGCGGGTTAAGTGCACGTGGCGCAAAGCGCAAGGACTGGCATAGGAATCCCAATTCAAGCCCCAGGTTCCCTACCTGCAAGGGAGTCGCTGCAGTGAAGCAGGTCTGCAGTTGTCTATCTTTCTCTCCTGTCTCCATTTCTCTCTGTCCTATCCAACAACGACGACATCAGTAACTACAACAATAAAACAACAAGGGCAATAAAAGGGAATAAAATAAATAAATATTTTTAAAAAATTATTTATTTTTGGATAGAGACAGAGAAATTGGGAGGGGGAGGGGAGATAGATAGGGAGAGACACCTACAGACCTGCTTCACCACTCCTGAAGCTTCCCCACCAAAAGTGGGAACTGGGGACTTCTACTGGGGTCCTCGTCCATTGAATGTGTGCTCACCAGCCGCACTGCCCCTGAGCCCCAAGTTTCGAAAGTTTTATTTAAAGGCTTAAGAGGTATGCAAAAAGACCTTAGTGACAAATATCTTTCAAAAGTTTTATTTAAGGGCTTAAGAGGTATACAAAAAGACTTTAGTGACAATATCCCATAAACCAGAGCTAAGTCGTGGCCTAGTAGGAAAAAAAAAAATTTTTTTTTTGTGTGTGTATACTTGAACCACCACACCTGATACTTTTCTTTGCATAGAAAAAAAAAAAGTGGAAACGAAAATAGATCTCCTGATTGTCTCAAACCAGTCCATTTTCATGGACTCAACACAGTTGGTGTGTTTTTTTCCTACAGGGTGTGTGAGGAGTGTTCTGCAAACTGACCTTTGATGTCAAAAGCTCAACTGTAGGTTTTAAAAGCTCTGAGTCCTGGGAAGGCCTGAGGTCTATTCTCGCCCTCTGCTTAGATACTGAATTGTAGTTCATCCTCCCTGGGGGAACACTGAGACATGACCTTCTCATCTCAGTTCTGTTCTTGGCACACCATACGCTGACCAGCAGGATGGCTGTCCTGCAAAAAGGTTTTGCATGATGCTGTATACGATAAAGTTACAGCGGGGCAAGATAGCATCATGGTTCTGCAAAAGACTCATGCCTGAGGCTCTGTGGTCCCAGGTTCAGTCCTCAGCACCACCATCAGTCAGAGCTGGGCAGTGCTCTGGTCTCTTTTTCTCTCTCTCTCATGAAAATAAAATCAGACCTGCCAACGTCCATGCCATGTCCAGTGGAGATGCAGTAACGGAAGCCAGACCTTCCACCTTCTGCTCCCCATAAAGAATTTTGGTCCATACACCCAGAGGGATAAAGAACAGGGAACCTTCCAATGGAGGGGGTGGGATACAGAACTCCTGTGGTGGGAATCGTGTGCAATTGTACCCCTGTGATCTTACAATCTTGTTCATTATTATTAGATCACTAACAACAACAACAACAAAAATCAATGGCGGGGGGGGGGGTTGTAGACAGCATAACGACTCTGCAAAGAGACTCTCCTGCCTGAGGTTCCCAAGTCCGAGGTTCAATCTCCCCACCCCACCATGAGCCAGAGCTGATCAGCGCTCTGGTAAAAATAAAGAAATAGGGAGTCGGGCGGTAGCGCAGCGGGTTAAGCGCAGGTGGCGCAAAGCACAAGGACCGGCATGAGGATCCCGGTTCGAGCCCCCGGCTCCCCACCTGCAGGGGAGTCGCTTCGCTTCCCAGGCGGTGAAGCAGGTCTGCAGGCGTCTGTCTGTCTGTCTCTCCCCCTGTCTGTCTTCCCCTCCTCTCTCCATGTCTCTCTGTCCTATCCAACAACGACGACAACAATAATAACTACAATAATAAAACAACAAGGGCCACAGAAGGGAATAAATACATAAATTAAATAAATATTTTAAAAAAAGATAAAGAACTAAAATAAGAGAATTAAAAAAAAAATCATAAAAAGTTGCTTAAGGCTCCGGGATGCATCGCAGCCGGCTAGGAGGGCGGCCCTGTTCTGAGCACTTGCCCAAGGTAAGCGGGGTGGCCGGGCGGGGCAGGAGCCGCAGCAGATTCTCCGCAGAGGAGGCCGGACTCCGGCTCCCGCGGGCTGGCGGGCGGGCGGCCGGGATCCCCGCCGCCAGGGCTCCGAGCGGCCCCGCGCCTGCGCGCCTGCGCGCCTGCGCACTGGGGGCCTCGCGCGCGAGCTTTCCTTTCCGGCCCGGAGTCCCGCCCCCCGGCCCCGCCCCCCCGCGCATGCGCGTCGGCTGGGAGGCACTCGGCGGGCGGCCGCGCGCGCGCCCGCGGCCAAGGAGGTGGGCCGCGCGCGCCGGTGGGAAGCGTTCGGCCGCCTCAGCGCCCGCTCAGTCGTCGTCGCGGCCTCCCGGGTCTCTCTCTCTCTCGCTCGCTCGCTCGCTCTCTCTCTCTCTGTCGCGCGCGCTCTCTCTCTCTCTCTCCCGCCCGCCCGCCCGCTCGCCCCTCCTCCCCGCTCCCCCGCCCGCCGCCGCCCGGGCGCATGCGCCGCCGGAGCGCGAGGGTCGGCTTCGGGTGTGCGGTGGCGGCCGAGCGGAGCTGCGGGGCCCGAGAGTCGGAACCTGGGGGAGAGGGATGGTCTCTGCACGGGGGGGAGCCGGAGGAGCCGCCGCCGCTGCCGACGCCCCCGCCGCAGCCGCCGCCGCCGCCGCCACCCGCCGCCGCCGCCGCCGCCGCCGCCGCTCGCCGCCCGCCCCCTCCCGGCGCCGCTGACGGGCCCGCACGAAGCCGGCGAGCAGGGGGAGCCCGCGGCCGCCGGCGCGCCGCCCAGCATGGTGCGGGAAACCCGGCACCTCTGGGTGGGCAACTTGCCGGAGAACGTGCGGGAGGAGAAGATCGTCGAGCACTTCAAACGGTGAGCGAGCGACGCGGGGCCCGTTGCCCTCCCTCCCCGTGCGGGGCCGCCGCGGCCCCGACCCCTCGGACGGCTGCGGGCGCGGGCGCGGGCGCGGGCGCGGGCGCTCGGTCCCAGCGGCGACACGTCCGTCGGTCCGTCCGGGCGAGAGCCGGGGTCGGGGCACGCGGACGCGGACAGGGACGCGGACAGGGACGGGGACAGGGACGGGGACAGGGACGCGGCCCCGCCATGCTTTCGTTATGATTACGACGCTTGTGGTGCTCGCTGTTGTTCGCCCTCGCCTCCTCCTCCCCCCCGTTTCCTCTGGCGGGCGGCGGGGCCGGGACGGAGCTGGGGGCCGGCGGCCTCCCTCCCTCCCTCTCTCCCTCCCTCTCCCTCTCTACCTCTCTCTCCCTCTCTCCCTCTCTCCCTGCGGTCCTGCAGCTCGGGGCAAGGAAGAGAGGGAGAGGGGGAGGGAGAGAGGGAAGGAGAGGGAGAGAGGGAGGGAGAGGGAGAGGGAGAGAGGGAGGGGGAGAGAGGGAGGGGGAGAGAGGAGGGAGAGGGGGAAGGAGAGGGGAGAGAGGGAGGGAGAGGGAGAGGGAGAGGGAGAGAGGGAGGGGGAGAGAGGGAGGGAGAGAGGGAGGGGGGGAGAGGGAGGGAGGGAAGGGGGGAGAGGGAGGGAGGGAAGGGGAGGGAGCGTTTTAATTGAATTTTTTTGGTTCTCCTCCCCCCACCAAAAAGAAATTCTCACGGGCCTTTTGCTTTTTATTGATTGATTATTGTTATTCATTATTTTTGAACCATCCCGCCCCGCGGAGCGGAGGAGCGCGGTGGCCGCCGGCGCTGGTTTCTTTGTGAGGCGGGTGCGGGGCGCTCGGCGCGGCTCCCGGGGCCCCCGGCGGCGGGCAGAGCCGGGCGGGCGGGGACGGCGGGGACGGGGACGGCGGCGGACAGAGCCGGGCGGGGACGGGGACGGGGACGGGGACGGGGGCTGCGCCGCCCCCGAGGGTCCCGCTTCCCGGGAGGCGCCGCCGGGCGCGCGCCTGCGCGTGTCCGCGTGTGAACCGGAGCGGGACGCGCCGCCCGCGCTTTTCCCTGCGCGCCGCGTCCGGGCCGGAGCTCGGTCGCCGCCGGGGAGGCTGCGGGGCCCCCGGGTGTCCGCCGCGCCCGCCCCCAGCTCCCCGAGGGCCGCGAAAGCCGTTTGCGGCGCCTCGCAGACACGTGCCCGCGGCGCTAACGGGCCGGGCGGGCGGCGTGGGCGGCGTGCGGGGCTCCGGGCCGGTCCCGCGGGCGGGCGGGGGGGGGGGCGGGCTCCCGGTGCCGCCAGCCCGTGAGAACGGCCCTAAGATGGCGGCGGGCGCGCGGTGGGAACCCGCGGCCCCGGAGGCGCCGGGCGGAGGGCGGGGAGCAGCGGGCCCGGCCGTGCGGGGAGCAGCGCCCGGGGCGGCCCTTTGTCGGCGCCGGGAAAGCGCCGCCGCCGCGACCCGCACGGCCGGGACCCGCGGTGTGAGAGCGGCCGCCGTGGCCCGGGCTCGGGGTTGGTGGCACTCCGGTGCCTGCCGTGTCCGCGGGACGGGTCTGCTGGACAGAGCTCGCACAATAGAGGGGGAGAGGGAGGGAGAGAGAGGGAGAGGGAGACGGGGAGAGGGGGAGAGGGAGAGAGAGAGGGAGAGACGGGGAGAGGGGGAGAGGGAGAGAGAGGGGGAGACGGGGAGAGGGGGAGAGAGAGGGAGACGGGGAGAGGGGGAGAGGGAGAGAGAGGGGGAGACGGGGAGAGGGGGAGAGAGGGAGAGACGGGGAGAGGGGGAGAGGGAGAGAGAGGGGGAGACAGGGAGAGGGGGAGAGAGAGGGAGAGACGGGGAGAGGGAGAGAGAGGGGGAGACGGGGAGAGGGGGAGAGAGGGAGAGGGAGAGAGAGGGAGAGGGAGAGGGAGAGAGAGGGAGAGGGAGAGAGAGGGAGAGGGAGAGGGAGGGAGAGAGAGGGAGAGAGGGAGAAAGAGGGAGAGGGAGAGAGAGGGAGAGTGAGGGAGAGGGAGAGGGAGGGAGGGGGAGAGGGAGGGAGAGGGAGGGAGGGGGAGAGGGAGGGAGGGGAGGGAGAGAGCCAGGCAGTGGTGCATCTGGTTAAGCGCACACATCACGGTGCACAAGGCCCTGGGTTCAAGCCCCTGGTCTTCACCCGCAGGGGAAAAGCTCCACGAGTGGTGGCGAGCCGGGCTGCAGGGGTCTTTCCCTCCCTATCCCCCCCTTTCAATTTCTGACTCGCAGCAGTGTTTCCTCCTTTTTTGTTTTTAATTTGTATTTATTTATTCGCTTATCGGTGAGAAAGAAGCAGGCACCGCTCTGGCACATGCGCTGCCAGGGACCGAACTTAATCCCGCGTGTGAGTCCGGCGCTTTACCCGCTGTGCTCCTCCCCGACCGCCGCTGCTTTCTCTTTTCTTTTCCTTTTTCTTTTTTTAATATTCATTCCTTTTTGTTGCCCTTGTTTTGTTGTTGTAGTTGTTATTGTTGTTGTCGTTGTTGTTGGACAGGACAGAGAGACATGGAGAGAGGAGGGGAAGACAGAGAGGGGGAGAGAGAGACAGACACCTGCAGACCTGCTTCACCGCCCGGGAAGCGACTCCCCTGCAGGTGGGGAGCCGGGGGCTCCAACCGGGATCCTTGCGCTTTGCGCCACAAAAAGCGCTTAACTCGCTGCGCTGCCTCCTAAATCCCATTAAGTATTTTTTTTTTCTAAAGTGTAACATTCAGAATCAGAGCTGAATGTTGTGGGGGTTGGACGGTAGCGCAGCAGGAGACACACACACAGAGACACAGCTCTGCTTCCCTCTGTGAAGCTTTCTCTCTGCAGGTGGGGGCCCGGAGCTTGAACCCATGTCCTCGAACGCTCCAGTGTGTGCACTAAAACAGGTGTGACACCGCCTGACCCCAAATATCTTTTTTTCTCTCTCTCCCTTCTTCTCTCCCAACACCCCTCTCCTTTCCTTTCCTGCAGAGAGGAAGAGAGTTAAAGAGGCCACGACAGGAAAGCTTCCCTCAATGCGGTGGGGGCCAGCCTTGAACCTGGGTGACACCCAGGGCCAAACAGCTCAAGTGTCTGTTTCAATGATAATTTGTTTTGCACAAGTTATTTTTGAGATATAACATTGTAATGAATGCGGAATCCTTGAACTGCATTTTGGTTTTCAAGTAGAATAACACTTCTGGAAGATTGGAGGAAAGCCTGCGGCTTAGTTCCAGGAAGAATCGTGGCAGGGGGCCAGGTGGTGACACACCTGGTTACTGGTTTCTGTGCTGCCACAGGCTAGGACCTGGGCTCAGGTCCCTGGTCCTCACTGGCGAGGGGTCCGCTTCATGAGCAGTGAGGGAGGCAGTGCTGCAGGTGTCTCTCTCGGCCTCTCCAGCCCCGTTCCCTTTCAGTTTCTCTCTGTCCTAGCAGATAAAGCACAGTTTTAAAAAAGGTCGGCATTTGTTTGACTTGTGTACAGGACACCTTTTTTCGACTGTCTTTTTTTCATCTCTTGACTGCTCAGGCCTTGTGTTTATTATACTTCCAAGAGATTTCAGACTTTATTTTGAAGCATTTTTAATCTTGAGTACTAATACTCTGGTTAATATGTGCTTATGTAGAAGTTACATTGTATTGATAATGGGAGTCCTTTTTCCAAATACTCCTCCTTAGTTTTAAAATTTGCTCACATTAAAAAAATTAAGATACATATTTTTAAAAATTATTTTATTGTCTTTATTTATTTATTGGGTAGGGACAGTTAGAATTCAAGTGGGAAGGAGGAGGGAGAGAGGACAGAGAGACACCTGCAGCCTTGCTTCACCACTCGTGAAGCTTTCCCCCTGCAGGTGGGGACCGGGGGCTCGAACCTGGGACCTTACACACTGTAACTGGTGCGCTTAACCAGGTGCGCCAGCCACCACCTGGCCCCTAAACAATTAAGATATTTTATGGAAAGTAGCTTACCCACTTTCCACTTGTAGGCGATCTATTGTTTCCTTTTAACTGGTACACATTTTTTATCAATTTTATTTATTGGATAGAGACAGACCAAAATTGAGAGAGAAGGGGAGGGTAGAGAGGGAGAGAGACAGAGAGACACCTGCAGCCCTGCTTCACCACTCGTGAAGCTTTCCCCCGGCAGGTGGGGACTAGGGGCTTGAACCCGGATCCTTGCGCACTGTAATGTGTGTGCTCAACCACCCAGCCCTCCCTTTCACTTTTTTTTTTTTTGTTGTTGTAGTTATTATTGTTGTTGTCATTGTTGGATAGGACAGAGAGAAATGGAGAGAGGAGGGGAAGACAGAGAGGGGGAGAGAAAGACAGACGCCTGCAGACCTGCTTCACCGCCTGTGAAGCGACTCCCTTGCAGGTGGGGAGCCGGGGGCTCGAACCGGGATCCTTATGCCAGTCCTTGTGCTTTGCGCCACCTGCGCTTAACCCGCTGAGCTACAGCCCGACTCCCCTCCCTTTCACTTTTAAGGATGTCGTGTGTAGTATTTGCTTTAATTTCTACTACTAAGCAATATTTTTGGGAAGGTTCAAACTGGAAACACTAGTTAATGCTTATTTACTGACTTATACTAACTATATAGTTCTGTTTTTTATTTTTATTTTTATTTATTTATTATTTTATTTTATTTTTATTATTTTAATTTATTTCTTTATTGGGGAATTAATGTTTTACATTCAACAGTAAATAGAATAATTTGTACATGCATAACATTCCCCAGATTTCCATTTAACAATACAACCCCCACTATGTCATTTATAGTTCTGTTTTTTAATTTAGCATTCAACTCTGTGAGTGTAAATGTGATTTTTTTTTTTTTTTACATCTGTATATTAGATGCTGAATTTGGATTACTAGAGAACATTGACGAAAGAAGGTTTTCTGCTAGTAACTTAGCAACATTCTTTCATGTTACATAGTGTATGTAGTTTTATAAGCAATAGATTTATGGTTTCTTTGATTCTTAGAATTGACTTAAAATTACCTTTTTAATCTTTACTCTTTGTATTTACTATTTAGGACTTTATACTCAATTAAGAATAATTCTATATTTTAAAAAACTACATTTAATAAGTAGTGATTTTTATCTTTTGAAATCAGTAAATTGGTTGGGGCAGATTTATTTTTTTATTTTGAGTCTCAATCAATTATTTTTTAAATAGCTCACCCTGATAGTACCCCTGCTTTTAGCATATGCACAAGTCAGGTTCAAGCTCAGCCCCCACTGAATTGGGGGAAGTTTGGTCTTCTGGTTTCTTAATCCCAGGCACCCGGTATGCCAGAGTGATGCTCTGCTTTTCTCTTTTTAATTTATCTTCTTAAATAAAAATAGATAAATCTTTTCCTTTTTAAGGAATGCTAGACTTCAATGAAAACCATTTTCATTTAAACTAGAATTTGGGAGGTCATTCAACTTGGATAGGAAAACATCTTTTTTTAAATGATTTTTTTAAAAATCTTTTTTTTAAATATTTATTTTCCCCTTTGTTGCCCTTGTTTTTTATTGTTGTAGTTACTGATGTCCTCGTTAGATAGGACAGAGAGAAATGGAGAGAGGAGGAAAGACAGACACCTGCAGACCTGCTTCACCTTCCGTGAAGTGACCCCCCTGCAGGTGGGGAGCGGGGGGGGGGGGGGGGCGGCTGCTCGAACCGGGATCCTTGCACTGGTCATTGTGCTTAGCTCGTTATGCTACCACCCGACCCCTGTACCCTGTGGTCTTAAAGCACATACACAGGCCTTTTACTCTTTTTTAGAATGATCTTCTACCTGAGTTTGTCCCCTAGTACCTCAGGCCAGCATGCATTCTTAGCAGTAATGCCCCAGAAGTGTTTAACTAACGGTGCAGGTGGTGGGGGTGGGTCTGTGTTGTTTGTCTCAGAACAGAAGGACTGTAATGTTACCTTGGACCACCTGCTTTGTGTACCGTCGCCGCCATTTCCCCCTCTGTTTGATTAGCGTTTTATGGCAAGATGCTTCAGTATTATGCGGACAGTCTCTTCCTTCATCAGACCTCCTTTATTTACTTTTGAAAATCCTTCTTTCCTTATTTTTTTCCCTTCCTTTCTTTATTGGATAAAGACAGCCGAAAAGGAGAGGGGGAGAAAGAGATGCCTGCATCCGAGCTTCACTTCTCATGAAGCTTCCCTTCTGCAGTTGAGGACCAGGAATTTGAACCCAGGCCCTTAAGCATGGTAACAAGTGTCTCTACCGACTGCCACCGCCTGGACCTATACTTTCATCTCTTTTTACAAAAAAACTATTTATGCCCTTTTGTTGGCCTTTGTTATTTTATTGTTGTAGTTGTTGTTGCTATTGCTGTCGTCATAGTTGGATAGGACAGAGAGACCTGGAGAGAGGAGGGGAAGACAGAGAGGGGGAGAGAAAGACAGACACCTGCAGACCTGCTTCACCGCCTGGGAAGCGACTCCCCTGCAGGTGGGGAGCCGGGGGCTCGAACCTGGATCCTTACTTGGGTCCTTGCGCTTTGTGCCACATGTGCTTATTCCGCTGTGCCACCACCCGACTCCTTTTTTCTCTTTTTTTTTTTAAAAGATTTATTTATTTAATGACAAGTGATGCACAGAGGGAGAGAGAACCCGAGCATCACTGGTGCGTATGACTTGGCTGAACTGGCCCTACGCCTGGCACTTTTTACCTACTGAGCTACCTCCTGGGCTGCTACTGTTCATCGCCTGTCCTTGTCTTGTGCTCTCATTTTCTCTCTCTCTCACCCCTCCCATCCTCCCTTCCTCCCATCCTCCCTTCCTTCCTCCCTCCCTTCTCTCTTTCATCCATCTGTCCCTCTCTTACTTAACCTCCCTTCCTCCCTTCCTCGGAAGAAAGGTAGAGTGGAATAGACCACAGCACCAAAGTTCCCTTCAGTGTGCTGGGGTCTGGGTCGCGCACGCTGCAAAGCAGGGCACAGTTCAGGGGAGGTGCTCCACCAGTCTGCTTCCTTCTTGCTGCCCCCCCCCCCCCCCCCCCGTGTACTTTTGGATCCAGTTATTTATTTATGAGAGAGAAGGAGAAAGCAAACCAGAGCGTGGCTTTGGCAGGAGTCCGTTGCTTTATCCACTGTGCCACTTCCTGGACTTCCATTATTTCTATTTCTACATTCATTCTACCGTAGGTGAGAATTTTTTCACACATATACACAACTTGTGAAAATACTCATTTTATCCCCAGTGTTTTTTGTTCTTTACTAAAGCACTGCTCAGCTCTGTCTTAGGCGGAGCCGTAGGCATGAGGATCTCTTTGTGTACCGTTAACGGTTTACTTTTAATTTTTATTAGTGATTTAACATTGATTTATGAATCACGGTGATCCTACCACCATTCCCTCCCCTGGGAACTGCCGTAGTTCTCCCAAGATCACAGATATGTGGGTGCCTATTACTTCTTTATCTACTATCCATCTGCTCTTGCCCACTTTTTCTATGACCCTACCTTCTCTTCCCTTCTAAATCAGACCCACATCTATTACTACTTCTGAGAGTCTTTCCTTTTTTTTTTTTCCTCTTGTCTTTCAGAGTCCTGATGGAATTGGGTGGGGCTAATATTTTAAAAAATATTTATTTATTTACCAGAGCACTGCTCAGCTCTATCTTGTGTGATGGGACTTGAGACTTGAATCTGGAATCTCAGAACCTCAGGCATGAAAGTTTTTTTGCATAGCTATTACACCGTCTCCCCAGCCCTGTTTTTATTTTATTATTTTTTTTAAATATTTGTTTCATTTATACGTAAGACAGAGTTTCACATGAGACAGAGAGAGACTCAGAGAGGAGCTAGAGTGGCACTCCAGTACATGTTGGACTGGGGACCTCAGTCATTGAAGTCCAGTGCTCTGCCAGTGGAGCTACTCCCCCAGTGGGTTTTAATCCATATGTCCATGTCCATGTATGTGTGAGATCTTTCCCACTCCAACCCCAGATTTTACATATGTTAACACAGGACGGGGGGGGGGAGAACGAGCACACGTGGGGCATTACTGTGGTACACGGGAAGCTGAGGATTGAACTCAGCTTCGTGCTCTCAAGTCTGGCTCCCTGCTTACTGGACCCCCTTTTGGGCCCAAGGCATATCCATTTGGACATCCAGCTTGTCCTGGGTCTGTCCATTGGGAGCTCCTTCCTTCCAGTTGTCGGCTTCCATCGCCACTCTTCTGGCATGTGCAGTCCAGTGCACGTCGTCAGGACTGCAGGGTCTCTGCTGGGCCGCCGCGCCGACTGGGGCTGGCTTTTCCTGTTCATTTAGTTGCTGTCGGACAGAGACAGAGACATTGAAAGGGGAGGGGGAGAAGAGAGGGGACACGCCTGACCACCTGCTTTGCCACTTGTGGAGCTTTTCCCCTGCAGGTGGGGGCCAGGGCCTTGAACCCGGGTCCTTGCTAACCTTAATGTGAGTGCTTAACCAGGTGCACCACCTGGCCTGGGTACTGTTTTTCCTTCTCTTCTCTTTTTCTCCCTCCCTCCCTCCCTCCCTCCCTCCCTCCCTCCCTCCCTCCTTTCTCTCCCTCCCTCCCTCCTTTCTCTCCCTCCCTTTCTTTCTTTCTTTCTTCCTCCCTCCCTCCCTCCTTTCTCTCCCTCCCTTTCTTCCTTCCTTCCTTCCTTCCTTCCTTCCTTCCTTCCTTCCTTCCTTTCTTTCTTTCTTTCTTTCTAGAATTGGATTTGGGAGGAGTCTGGCAAGCGGCTCTCCCAGTAGAGTTTGCTTCTGCTAGTGGGGAAGCTTCACGGGCGGCGGAGTGATTCTAAGTGTTTCCTCTTCGTTGCCTCTTGCTATCGAGGGGAAATAACGACGGAAGACAGTGGCAACTGGGACTGGTGGGGTAGTGCAGGCACCGTGCCCCGACAGTGACACCTGTGTGTGGGGAGCATGATTATTTACATATGTGTAGAAGAGAAAAAGTCACGGTAGATGTTGTGTGCAAATGGGTGCACGTTACGGTTACATGTAGGCACACAGACACACACACAGTACGTGCACTCGTGTAGCATGTTGACAAGCGTGGGTTCACACATGTGCCAGTGCGCGAGTCCTTCTGGTCTCATTTCCTCGTGAGTCATTCCTCCTTCGGCGGTGAGAAACCCGGCTCTCAGTGCGCTGCCTGGCTCTTGAGTCAGCTGTGCGCTCGCTCGCTCGCTCGCTGGCTGGCTGGCTGGCTGGCTGGCTGGCTGGCTGGGTGGGAAGCCGCTGCCCGCTTGGCCTGTGCTTGGCCTGTGCTCCCGGCAGCGCTCCCGGCAGCCAGCGCAGGCTCCTGCTTCCTCTGCATCGCGGCTCCTCTCACCGCTCGCTCTGCTTAGGAGCCAGCATTTGGGCTCCGTGGACAGGCAAAGCAGATGAGGAAGTGCGGGACTGGGAGAGCTGTACATGCTTCTGTTCTTTTTTTTTTCTTCCTATTTTACTTTTTTTTTTTTTTTTTAGATTTTATTTATTTATGAGAAAGATAGGATGAGAGAGAAAGAACCAGACATCACTCTGGTACATGTGCTGCCGGGAATTGAACTCAGGACCCCATGCTTGAGAGTCCAATGCTTTATCCACTGCGCCTCCTCTCGGACCACCCTCTTTTACTTTATTGTTATTATTATTATTATTTTTTCTTCGTATGGCTGGATCCTCGTGCTGGTGTGATCGCACTGCTCTGGGCTACTTTCTTCATTCAGCTAGAGAAGAGAGACACCGCACATCAGAATTCCTCTAGTACCAGAGCACCTTTTATGTGGTGGCTTGAACCTGAGTCACACGCATGGCAACGCAGGCACCTAGCTCTCCTGTCCCTGCTCGCCTTCCAATTAAAAAACAATTATATATATCACTTTCACTTGCTAGGACAGAGGAACTTGCGAGGGGGGAGAGAGAAGGAGAGAGACAGGCACCGGCAGTGCTGCTTCACTCTTGAAGCATCCCTCCTGCAGGGAGGACCTGGCGCTTCAGCGGGCTCCTTTCACAGCGCAACGTGTCCACTCAACCAGGTGGGCCATTGCCCAGCTCCCTTTCTTATTGGAGACAACTTGTGACTGAGTCATTTACCTCTGGTGCCGTTTAAAAGCAGATTTAGGGATGCCGCCATTTTAAAAACACTTGTTTAGGGTAGAGGAGAGACAACCAGAACACTCCGGTCTGATACATGCAGTGCAGGGACTAAACTGGGGACCTTATTATGCTTACCAGTCCAGCGTTCCAGTCGTTGGGCCACCTCCGGGACTGCAGGCCACTCCCATCTCCAGTTAAAGTGTTGCTTTTCTCCACCCTGACTTTGCGTATCAGCTTAAGCATTGGACCTGTTTGAGATTTATGATAGCTGAGTCAAAAATAGGAAATAGGAGGGTGTAGTAAAAAGGGAGTTGCTAAGGCAAATTGTTAGGAGTCATTACTCCATTTACTGGCTGAGCTACCTTCTTGACCACTGTTTGAATCGATAGATCATTTTTAACCTAAGTAAAAGTCTTAGGTGGGGGAGGTAGCATAATGGTTATACAAAGAGACTGTGGTGCCTGAGGCTTCTAAGACACAGGGTCATCCCTCCACCTGTGAGCCAGAGCTGAGCAGTGCTCTCCTCAAACAAAACAAAACAACTTTATAGTCATCTCTCCCTCCCCTTCAACTGGTTGGAAGCCAGACTGATTCCTCTGTAGAGTCTCACAGTGTGGGGGGTTGGTGATTGCATGTTTTTGTCTTGTGATATATTTGGATGCAGTGTTTTTTCCTTCTGTTTTAATTAGGTTCATAATTGAACCTGTCCTATCAAAAACAATGAATGTTTTGACCTTTATATTTTAATATAGTTGACTTTCTTTGTAATTTTGTGTGCCTTATTAATTTAATAACAATATTCTGAAAGGATTTGTAAATTTCATACTGTAATTTACAAATTTCATACTGTAATTTACAAATTTCATATGTTAAAAAATCATACTTTCAAAGTACCAGTAGTTCATGACATAAAACAATTAAGAAGCTGGGGGCTGGGCGGTGGCACAGCGGGTTAAGCGCACATGGCGCCAAGCGCAAGGACCGGCATAAGGATCCTGTTTGAGCCCCGGGCTCCCCACCTGCAGGGGGGGTCGCTTCACAAGCAGTGAAGCAGGTCTGCAGGTGTCTTTCTCTTTGCCTGTCTTTCCCTCTCTTGATTTCTGTCTATCCTGTCCAACAATGCCTACAGCAATGGCAACAATAATAAATAACAACAGTGAGAAACAAGGGCGACGAAAGGGGAAAGATAGCCTCCAGGAGCAGTGGATTTGTAGTGCAGGCTCCGAGTCCCAGCAATGACCCTGGAGTCAAAAAACAAAGTAAGTTAATCATTGGTCTTGGGTGGGCAGATAGCATAATGGTTCCTTTAGATTTTCATGCTTGAGATTCTTAAATCCCAGGCTCAGTCCCCTATCGCTACAGTTAAGTCAGAGCTGAGCCATTAGTACTTCAGGGCTTAAACAAACATTTGTTTATTTATTTATTCATTTATTTATTTATAATCAGAGCACAGCTCAGCTCTGGTGTATGGTGGGAGGGGGTTGAATTTGGGACTTTGGAGCCTTTGGCATGAGAACCTCTTTGCATAACCATTATGCCATCTCCCCAGCCCGAAACCATTGGTTTAGATAAGCCGTCAGGTTAAGGAATAGTGACAACACGCTTACGTGATGATTTTAGCTTTAACATAAAATTGAGTTAGAAAAGATAAAGTAACTAAAGAAATTTAGGACTAGGAAAAAAGAAAAGAAACTGTTTTTTGGGCAGGGCAGACAGCATCAGGGTTCTGCAAAGAGACTCTCCTGACTGAGGCTCCGAAGTCCCAGGTTCAATCCCCTGCACCACCATAAGCCAGAGCTGAGCAGTGCTCTGGTGAAAAAAAAAAAAAAAAAAAAAGAAAATGTTCTTTTTTTTTTTAATATTTAAAAAAGATTTATTTGGGGGTCGGGTGGTGGCGCAGTGGGTTAAGCGCACGTGGCGCAAAGCGCAGGGACCGGCGTAAGGATCCCGGTTCGAGCCCCCGGCTCCCCACCTGCAGGGGAGTCGCTTCACAGGCGGTGAAGAAGGTCTGCAGGTGTCTATCTTTCTCTCCTCCTCTCTGTATTCCCCTCCTCTCTCCATTTCTCTCTGTCCTATCCAACAACGAATTGCGTCAACAAGGGCAATAATAATAACCAAAAACGAAGCTACAACAAGGGCAACAAAAGGGGGAAAAATGGCCTCCAGGAGCAGTGGATTCATGGTGCAGGCACCAAGCCCAGCAATAATCCTGGAGGAGGAAAAAAAAAATTATTTATTGGGAGAGAGAACAAGAGAGGAGAAGGGGGGAGAGGATCAGAACACTATTCAACTTTGGTATAAGTTGTTGCTGGGGGAACAACTTTTTCCTTCATTGTAAACTTAGAACTGCTATTTTTGTCATGGAGATTTTTAATTTTGTTTGTACATTGCTCCCCTCTTTTATTCTAGAAATCAAAGGGTCTTAGTAGATTTTAAGATTGTTCTTTTCAGTCTGTTGAATTCTTTGAGATGATTTTCAAGCACATGCAGTGTTAGTTAAATGTCATAGTAGATGCTGACTTCTTTTATACAAGTGGGTTTAAGTTTAATCAAAGAAAACGTAATTTTTGAAAATCTCAAGTGTATAGAGAACTCGTAAGGTTCAGTTAGTATGTGATGCTGTGTAGAAAACAAGTCACTTGTCTCAAGTAGGCACATTTCCCCCTCAGTTGAGTCGGTTGAATTGTGAAATTTCTGATGTCCTTTCCATTTGCGAAGTCTTGTTGTGTTATTTTGTAGGACCAAAGTGATAGCATAGTGTTTACGCAGAACGACATGTCTGAGGCTTTCACTGAAGTCCCAGGTTCAGCCCTCCCCCCCAAGCTGGAGTTGAGCAGTGCTCTGGTTAAAATAAATCAATGTCTTTTTTTTTTTTTTTTTTTTTGCTTGATAAGACAGAAAGACATTGAGAAGGGAGGGGGGAGATAGAGCAGGAGAGAGGAGAGAGACCTGCAGGACAGACACAGTGCTAGCTGACCAGGTCGGACATGCCCAGGCCCAAGTTGGAGCTGTGGCATCACTTGGGAGTGCCACACCGGCTCCAGGGGTTCGAACCTGTGGGGCTGTGGTGTGTCTCCTTCCCTCTTTCACTGTCTAGAGTGAAAAGTCAAACAGAAAACAGGGAAAGAAGGAAAGAAAAACATTCTTCTGGGCTGGCAAAATAGCTCGCTTGGCTAGTGGGCTGCCATGTGCACAGCCCAGGTTTGGCCGTGGCCCCACCATGCTGAAGGAAGCTCAGTGCTGTGGTGTCTCTCTCTGTCTGTCTGAAAAAAAAGTCACCCTGTAGAGGTAAAGCCCTAGAGATGACAGAAAGGAAAAAAAGGGTGGAGGTAGATAGCATAATGATTGGGCAAAGAGACTCAAATGCCTGAGGCTCCAAAGTCCCAGGTTCAATCCCCCTGAGCAACCCCCGAGCAGTGCTCTGGTTAAAAAAAAAAAAAGAATAAAGGAAAATAACCTTTTTGGGTCAGGACTTAAATCACAGTTGTAAAGTTTCAGATTATCATAAAGTTTCTCTTGCCCGCTGGGGCTTTACACCTGTGAAGTTCCACTATTCCTCAGGAACTTTATTTTCCCTTTTATTCCCCCCTCCTCCTTTTTCTCCTTTTTCTGTATTTTTCCTCCTTGTAATTTAAAGTAGAGATAGAAGGAGACAGACACCACACCACGACTGCACTGGGGGCTTGAACCTTGGGTCCCTCATAAGAACCTTTTAAAAATTAGATTTCCGGGAGTCGGGTGGTAGCTCAGTGGGTTAAGCGCACGTGGTGCGAAGCGCAAGGACCAGTGTAAGGATCCCGGTTCGAGCCCCCGGCTCCCCACCTGCAGGGGGGTCACTTCACAGGTGGTGCAGCAGGTCTGCAGGTGTCTGTCTTTCTCTCTCCCTCTCTGTCTTCTCCTCCTCTCTCCATTTCTCTCTGTCCTATTCAACAATGACGACATCAATAACAACAATAATAACTACTTCAACAGTAAAAAACAAGGGCAACAAAAGGGAAAATAAATAAATGTTAAAAAAATTTAAAAATTAGATTTCCAAAATCTTGGTGAAGTCAAGCAGCTTTTCTGAGAGTGTTTGCTTTTATGTGCTCACTCTTATTTGTTGTCTCCCCTTGTTTTTTTGCTCATGCTAAATCTTTTCTAGGCCGAAAGCAAAAAAAGAAAAACAAAAAACTTTTCTTGAGGGGGAGAGAGTAGAGAGCACAGATTGTCCTCTACAACCCGACCTTTATCACCAAGCATTCTCTCCACTATCCCCTTTATACTTCTGCCTCCAACCTTCTGAGTAGAGAACCATCTCAAACATTTCCTAAAATGAGACTCATGCTCTGTGAGTGACTCCCTTGTGCTGATCTTAGAGATTCTGAGTATGTCTGATGCCGTATTTGTAATTATTTGTATTTATTCAGACAATACAGACACATTATTTAAAAGTAATTTATTAATCTGTGTTATGTATAAGCCTACTTCACAGTAGATTTCTGACAGAATTCTGTCTGTATTGTCACGAAATGAAGATCATAGGTTTTATCTTCGTGGTGAGGCAGCCTTGAAAAAGAAAATGCCTCCTCGTGCCAGTTACAGGAAATGCGACATACAGCTGATTTATGGAGATGATGCAAATGCTTGTGACTAAAGGAGATATAAAATCTCTGTGAAAGGAGAATATTAAGATTCTGTTTTTTCTCTGATATTCCTACGCCATAAAATTCATCCCTTTGAAGTATACAGTTTACTACATTGAAAGAGCTGTGCAAAAAACAACCAGCACTCACCACCACTAGTTCAGAACACTGTCATCACTGCAGACACAGCGGGCCCGGTACCGGTACCAGTACCGTTACCGGCAGCAGCCACTCTGCTGTCTCCTGTCCCTCACCCTGACAACCACCAGTCTGCTGTCTGTTTCTCTGGGTTTGCCCGCTTTGAATCTCCATATACATATGGGATCATACAGTACACGCTTAGCTTGGAGCTTGGCGTGTTCTCCGGGTTCATGGAGTCATAGCATGTATTAGGACTTTAAACCTTCTTATTGTGAATGATGTTTCTTTGCATTCACTTAAAATCCACGGGTTGTGGTGCTTGCATTGTTTCTGTTTTGGAGGGTTCTTTAACTGTTGCATAGAGACAGCCAGAAAGTTAGAGGGGAGAGGGAGGATTTGAACCCGGGTCCTTGTGGATTGTAGCATGTGTACTCTAGCAGATACGCCACCGCCAGCTCCTCTGTGTTGTCACTATTACTAATTTTAATGTGCATGTTTTCATCGGAAACTCCCCTGGTGCCGCTGTAGCACTGCCTGTGTGTGCTGGGTCTGCACATACGGCAAGGCCGGTGCCCCTCTCTGCTGAACTGTTTCTCCAGTCCTTCCCCAGGTGCACTGGTAGCTTTCTTCTTAATGTTTGTATGGAAAGAACTTACTATTAGGGCTGTTTACCTGGTAGGATAATAATAGGTCAAATCGTACTGGAAGGCTTAGAAAGAAACTCTCTGCTTTTAATTGTCATCAGCTTCTCCAAAGGAAGTGTAAACCAATCTTGGATTGTCAGCAAATAAGGGCTCTATATTTAAAAGTGCTGTCTGTGCCTTCCTTTCTAGCGTGATAAATAATGAGAACAGAAAATACAGTTAGTGCCCAGTGACGTTTATATAATGCTGATGATTTTTTTACTCCAAACAACTGGTTGTTTTCTTTTTAAAAATTTTATTTACTTATTTATTATTGGATAGAGACAGAGAAATTGAGAGGGGAGGGAGAGATGGAGACAGACAGCAGGACGCCTGCAGCCCTGCTTCACCACTCGTGAAGCTTTCCCCCTGCAGTTAAGGACCAGGGGCTTGAACTCAGGTCCTGGCACCCTGCAACATGAGCACTTAACCAGGTGTGCTACTGCCTGGCCCCTAACAACTTTTTAAAATCACGCCTCTCAAATTGTGAAAGGAACTTTAAACTGCTTGCTTGGTAGACATAGTGAACTCTGTGTGTATTTGTGTGGTGAAGATGAGAACATACTGTCTCTTAAAATACTTTTTTAGATTTATTTGAAAAATGATTATGCCTGTGGTCCGGGAGGTAGTGCAGTGGATAAAGCACTGGATTCTCAAGCATGAGGTCCCGAGTTCCATCCCCGGCAGCACGTGTGCCAGAGTGATAGCTGGTTCTTTCTCTCCTATCTTTCTCATTTATTTTTCTGTTTATTTATTTAATTTATTTATTGAACTCAGGTTCCCACACAAACTGACTCTGAACTTATACACTAGCCACCGAATCACCTTCCAGGCCATAGTATTATTTCCACTTAAAAATTAAAATGAGCAAGTGAGGAGATGGTATCATAGTTGTACAGATGGGATTTTATGTCAGTCAGAGATCATCAAGTCCTAGGGTCAGAGACCCCCCCCCCCACCATAAATCACAACAGTGCTCTGGTTTAGATGCAAATAAAGTGAAAATGGCCACCTGAGGAGGCAGTGTAGTGATAGAGTGCAGAAATTGCAAGTTTGGGAGTCGGGCAGTAGCGCAGTGGGTTAAGCGCAGGTGAAGCACGAGGACCGGCGTTAGGATCCCGGTTCGAGCCCCCGGCTCCCCACCTGCAGGGGAAGTCCCTTCACAGGCAGTGAAGCAGGTCTGCAGGTGCCTATCTTTCTCTCCCCCTCTCTGTCTTCCCCTCCTTTCTCCATTTCTCTCTGTCCTATCCAACAATGGCATGACATCAATAACAACAATAACAACAACAACAACAATAATAAAAAAAAAAACAGTGGACAGGGAGGTGGTGCAGTGATAAAGCTTTTGACTCTCAAGCATGAGGTCCTGAGTTTGATCCCCGGCAGCACATGTGCCAGAGTGATGTCTGGTTCTTTCTCTCTCTCTCCTCCTGTCTTTCTCATTAATAAATAAATAAAATCTTAAAAAAAAAAAAACAACAAACAACAAGGGCAACAAAAGGGAAAATAAATAAAATTAAAAAAAAAAAAGAAATTGCAAGTTCAAGGTCCCGAGTTCAGTTCATAGTGCTGCAGTGTTTGATGTTCCTATTCTTTCAGTAATAAAATAACAACACAATTTGCAAAGTAGGTGTGTATAGTTTAATTTACTTCATATGGAAATCTTTCAAGATTTCTGAAATTACTTAACTGATATTAAGTTCAGCATTCTTGTTTTGAATATAAAAATTCCTAGAAACTTCTGAGCGATTATTTCAGCTGCATGTTCTAAGTGTGGCGGGACAGTGGCATAAGCAGTAGAGCACACAGTTGACCATGGCTGACTCACGAGCCATGGGGCAGGGTACAGGTAGCTCTCTCTCCCCCATCGCTCCCTATTCCCCCCCCCCCAAAAAAAAAAACAAATTAAAAGAGAAAAGTGTAAAGGATCATTGAGTAGCTATTAGGAAACGAAAGCAAAAAGTAATATAGTTAACATATTTGTGACTTTTACTCTGAGAAAATCGTGAACATAAAAGTCATTTATAGTGTCACTTTCCAGACCTTCTTCCATAAATAATGTTGTTTTCTAAAGCTGAGAACTGTTAAAGAAACTCTTTAGGACTTTTTTTTGGCTATCCCAACAAACAATATTTTTATTTTTTCCAGATATGGCCGCGTGGAAAGTGTCAAAATTCTCCCCAAGAGGGGATCTGAAGGAGGAGTGGCAGCCTTTGTGGATTTTGTGGACATCAAAAGTGCACAGAAGGCTCACAACTCAGTCAACAAGATGGGAGATAGAGACCTGCGCACGGATTACAATGAACCAGGCACCATTCCGAGTGCTGCTCGGGGACTGGATGATACAGTTTCCATAGCGTCTCGTAGTAGAGAGGTTTCTGGGTTCAGAGGAGGTGGTGGAGGGCCTGCTTATGGCCCCCCACCATCACTTCATGCGCGTGAAGGACGTTATGAGCGGAGACTTGATGGGTAAGTTCCAAGGTTTCTGTAGGCAGGTATTTTGTATTTGATATGGTGAGCAGCAGAACTCATATTTAGGGGCCCTAGATGGATTTAAAGTTTTGGGCATTCTCAGTGTTTCCTGTTTTGGGTTGGAAACGAAGTGATTTCTGCCCCAGTGGCTGGTATCTGATGGAATCGTGGAGGATATTTCCCGAAGCGTGTTGGATACCTCCTCCTGAGCTACAAAGTGGAGGGCTTCTGTGTGGCAGTGGCGGTTCTGGAGTTACCTGTCTTCCAGAATGAATTCCTCCAGCTATTGGATATTGTTCAGGCCTTCCTTGGATTATCCCTTGTACCTGATGGAGTTATTTGGCTACAAAGTTGGTGGATATACGATATGGAATATTTCTGGAATATTAGTGTCTACACATTTCTTTTAGAAGTTTTCACTCCAGATGTACAAACAGTGGGATTGTCACCAGAAAAAGCCGAACAGACTGTAAGAATTCAGCCGCTTGGGTTCTATAACCAATACCTGGATCTGGGAATGTTCACTTGGATGAAGAGGAGTGAAGGCAGTGCTTGAATCTCCCACTTTGGATCTACATACTTTCCATGTTGGGATTATACTTCATGATGGAATTGGGAAAAATCAAGGTGTTGGACATTCCTAAGTCCTGGAATATTACCAGTCTTTCCTAATTGCGGAGTGTATGGGATGCCATGCAGCCGAGAGTCTAATAGCCAAGGGGAGAGGATTACTACCTTGTCTTCTAAGCATGTTGCTGTCCAGCTTAAAGTACTTTTAGCGTTGAACATCTCCATGGTTGTGGTGGTTATCAGTTGTGGATACAGCAATAAAAAGTGACTGCTGGATCGCTGCAAAAGTGAACTCTTGGCGAACAGCTGTGCCTTCCTCACCTGGTGGAATCCTAGAGGAAATTTCCTCTTTTGTCAGCTGCCTGTTTGACACTTAGGGCCGGAATTTTTTTTATGAATGTGGATAAATTTATACTTGCCTACTATCTCAAGAAAGAAGTCTGGGGGTTTGAGAGTTACAATTTGTCTGGGACTACTTGCTTCCTGTGGAATTATTTTATCTGGTCACTAAGATTTTTTTTTTTCTTACGGTTCATCCAAATATCATTTGACACCCTTGCCCATTAAGAAGGTGGATTACCCCCATAAGAGGGGCCAAAAATTGGGGAAGTTATATTCACAATTCTCTCCCTAGATTTAATTGGGATTATAGGTCGTGTTTCCACACTTGGAAAAGGTTGGTATGTCCTGACCTGTGTATATTAGCCCCTCTCCTAACCTAAGTCAAACTTTCCCCCTCCCCCACTAACTCTAGAAATATTTAGTACTAATAGATGAATCAAAGAACAGCTATTAGATTTCAGCTCTGCCAGCTCTTGTGCCTGCCTTCTGTGTCTTCCTAATGGATAAAAACTTTGCATATTTATAAAATATCAGCTGTAGCAGTAACTCTCTTAGAAGTATCGCCTATTGCTTCTGTTATACCATTAATAACAGCTCTCAACGATTAACATTAACAGGATGCTAATTGACTTGTTGGAAATTGTCTCTTAAATCTCAAAGGAAAGCCACTTGTTTGTTGTCTAACAAGAAACATCTATTTGAATTCCCCCAAAGTATTAAATAAGGAGAACGTCATTCAGTACACTAAAAAGTTTCTTTTTAATCTTTATTTATTAGATGGAGTCAGTCAGAAATTGAGAGGAAAGAGGGTGGTAAGTAGAGAGGGAGAGACAGACACCTGTAGCCCTGCTTCACCACCTGCAAAGCTTTCCCCTAGTAGGTGGAGCCCGGGGCCTCGAACCCTGGTCCCCTTGCACATTGTAACATGTGCGCTCAACCAGGTGCATCACCATCCGGCCCCTCATTCAATACATTTAGACAAGAAAGATATTAGTGAAGTTTTTTCCTGCTAATTCCAGTGACTTTTCATAATAGCAGTAAACAGCAAAAACAGCCTAGGGAGGTGTGGTTACCACTAACTGACTGTTCGCTACAGAAGTAGAGAGTTTTAAGAGTTCATGCTAGACTTAGAAATAGTGTTGAATGCTAACACATAAGTGCACATGCTTAATTGGTTGCACACACAATAGTTTTTGTACTTTCTGACAAGTCTTCACATTGTACTAGAATATTTAAAATTTTAAATTATGATAATGCAATCATGCTATTTCAGTCATCAGAGCTGCCTAGTTTCAGCATAGGTAACTTGAAGGTAGCCACTGTCTAAGAGAAGATAGTCCCTACAACCACTAGTGGCATATGCTAACAGATTAAGTTGTGGGGTAGGCATCGGACTACATTGTGTGAAGTTGATAACAAGATCATGATAAAATACTTTTTAATTAAAAGATTCATAGGGTAGTAGGTAGTAAACCTAGTATGTAGCTATCCCAAGTAATTTTTCTTTTTCCTTTTAAGGATCCATTTTAATTATTGAATGGGATTGTTTGTGGCACAGTAGTTTATATGATTTAGTAACTTTTATAATTATCCAAGAAGGTAAAAGTTGATGTGAAAAAGTACAACTAATTTTTTCCCATTCGACTTTGAAAATGCCCCGTTGCTGTTGGGGGACAAGCAGTGAATAGGGCTTTCATGTCTAGGAGAAAATACATCGTGGGGATTTTGCCTGCAGCTGCAAAAGAAAATAAGACCTCGGTGTATACTTTAATCAAGTGAAAGTATAGAAAAGCTTCATATTAGAATGTAAATTTCTTACTGCTTACAGTGGAGCTAGTATATGCAGATTGCTGCTATACTTTCAAATCCATGTTAAGAAGGACTGACTACAGAACACTAGTCATGAAAGCCCAAATCTACAATTACAGCTGATCACTCCAGCGTGAAAGTAATTTTTGGAGTTAAGTGCCAAGCTTGTTTGCTTACTAAGTAGGATAAATGCTGTGTAGGAAACGTCCAGTGCAAAGGCAAAGACAATGCTGAAGTGAATGTTTGCATGACTTGCTTGTAGTGTTGCCTGCCCCTTTCTGATCGATTGAATGTTTTCCCTCCTAAACGCAGGGCTTCAGATAACAGGGAGCGTGCTTATGAACATAGTGCCTATGGACACCATGAACGGGGTACGGGAGGATTTGATCGGACAAGACATTACGATCAGGATTACTACAGAGATCCTCGAGAGCGGACTTTACAGCATGGGCTCTATTACGCTTCTCGGAGTCGAAGTCCAAACCGTTTTGAAGCTCACGACCCCCGATATGAACCTAGGGCTCGGGAGCAGTTCACACTGCCCAGTGTGGTACACAGGGACATCTACAGGGACGAGATTACCCGGGAGGTGCGAGGGCGAAGGCCAGAGCGGAATTACCAGCACAGCAGGAGTCGGTCACCACACTCGTCCCAGTCTCGGAACCAGTCTCCTCAGAGACTGGCGAGCCAGGCCTCCAGACCTACCAGGTCCCCTAGCGGCAGCGGCTCAAGGAGCAGATCCTCCAGCAGTGACTCGGTCAGCAGCAGCAGCAGCACCAGCAGCGACAGGTAGGTCCGCGGCCCTTTCTTACTCTCTTAGGACAGATGCGCTGTTGAATTCTCAAAGTTCGGTAGGAATGACTCAGTGTAGCACTGATATTTTGAAAAGAATGTAAGCTTGGATTGTGTATGTAATGAAGGAAGAAAGTGAATTAAAAAAGTCAAGTGCTTGATAGAGCGAGATGACTCGCAAATACGGTTTCTTTCATTTTGGGATACTCGGTCTTAAAGTGAGATTGCCAAAAAGGCAGAGAAGCAGTAACTGTAGCTGTGTGAAGCAAATCTTATCTCATTTGAAAATAAGGTTGCTCTTTATTTTTTCTTTGGGTTTATAATATTTCTGTTGCTTTGGTTAAATTTTGTTAACTTTGTTACTGATGACTAAGTTGACTTATGAACACATTTTAACTAATGTTAATATTAAGATGGTAACCAACTTATTTATTTTGAGCAGAATATAATCTCACTGTTCACCAGGGTCCAGTAAGCTAATTCCATTAGCTGGAATTTTCTTTTTACAAAGGAATTTATACTAGAGATTGAATATAATAAGTTGAAGTTAATGCTAAAAGAGAACTAGGCCTGGACGGTGGCACACCTGGTAGAGTACACACACTGGCAAGCACGAGGACCTAGGTTCAAGCCCCTGGTTCCTACCTGCAGGGAGGAAACAATGAGTGGTGAAGCAGTGCTGCAGATGTGATGTCTCTCTTTCTTGCCTCCTCTTTTTTTTTTTTAAAGAATTTGTTTATTTATTCATGAGAAAGGCAGAGAGAGAGAAAACCAGACCCCACTCTGGCACATGTCCCGCTGGGGATTGAATTCGGGTCCTCATGGTTGAGAATCCAATGCTTTATCCACTGCGCCACGTCCCGGACCACTCTCGCCTCCTCTTTTATTCGCCTTCCTCTCATTTTCTCTCTGTCCTATCAAATAAAAGCAAGAATGAAAAACAGGGCTGGGCTGGGGTGGGGTGCGGCTGGGCGGTGGTGCACCTGATTAAGCACACAAACCACCATGTGCAAGGACCCCGGTTGGAGCCCTGCTCCCCACCTAGTAGGGGGTCTGCTTCATGAGCAGTGAGGCAGGTCTGCAGGTGTCTTATCTTTCTCTCCCTCCATTTCCCTGTCCTCGCTCAATTTCTGTCTGTCCTATATGATAATAATAAGCCACCAGGTGCAGTGGATTTGTCAAGCCCCAGTGATAACTCTCTGGGAAAAAGAAAAAAAAAGCAAACAGATTGTATACCTTACCACTTGTCTGTTGTTATTATATCAACTTATTTTTAGAGGTTGAGACAGGCAGAAAGAGTGAAGGAGACCACACAGTACCAAGGCTTCCTTCAGCGCGGCAGGGCCAGGCTTGAATCTGGGTCGAGTGCTCTGCTGCTCTCCACGCCCATACTCTCACTTGTGCTACCTAAGTTCTCTCGCGCCTTTCATTGTCTTATAAGAACCATACTTTATAAAGTCTTTATGAAGAGTAAAATAAAAATTGTGTATATTTTTAAATTTATGGCATATGAATTCTCTGGTCTCATTAAGAGGCCCAGATTAGTTATTTTTCTTTCTAAATGATTTAAAAAGTACATTTATTTATTCCCTTTTGTTGCTCTTGTTTTTTATTGTTGTAGTTACTGTTGGTGTTATTGATGTCATTGTTGTTGGATAGGACAGAGAAATGCAGAGAGGAGAGGAAAACAGAGAGGGGGAGAGAAAGACAGACACCTGCAGACCTGCTTCACCGCCTGTGAAGCGACTCCCCTGCAGGTGGGGAGCCGGGGGCTCGAACCAGGGTCCTTATGCCGGTCCCTGCACTTTGTTCCATGTGCGCTTAACCCGCTGTGCTACTGCCTGACCCCCAGTTTTGATGTTTTATGCATTTGTTTATGTGGACATAATTCTAACATTTCAGAATTGGTTTGAGAAATTAGAAGTTACGTTCTGATTACAGTTCTTTATGTGACACAGATGAGAACCTTTTAACTTCTGACACTTTTATTGGGTATATAGCTAGATAAATGATTGATGAGATTTATTTGATCTCCATAAGCTGATTATAAGATCTTGTTTTGTCCCTCTTTTTCCTATGTAGAGCTGTGTTAATAATTCTACCCTTTTTCCTATATAAAGCTGTGTTAAGATTTGGGCAGTTAGCGCAGCAGGTTAAGCGCACATGGGGCAAGGTGCAGGGACAGGTTAAGGATCCCGGTTCGAGTCCCCGGCTCCCCACCTGCAGGGGAGTCGCTTCACAGGTGCTGAAGCAGGTCTGCAGGTGTCTGTCTTTCTCTCCCCTTCTCTGCCTGCCCCGCCTCTCTCCGTTTCTCTCTGTCCTAACAACGATGACATCTATAACAACAGCAATAACTATAACAACAATAAAAATACAACAAGGGCAACAAAAGGGAAAAATAAATATTAAAAAAAAATTCTACCCAAAGGTATTTTCCCCCTAGAGCATACTGCTGGCTCTGGTTTGTGGTAGAGGTAGTGGCGATGGCGGTGTTGTGTGTTGTTGTGTGTGTGTGTGTGTGTGTGTGAGCGTGTGTGTGTGAGCTATGAAATATATAGTGCTTGAAATAACAAGAGATGAGTTTTGGCTAGACAGAACATTGTGGTCAAAAGGGACAAGTTGAAAAGAATGCACGTGGGTGGGGAGTGTTTTGAGAATAGCAAATAATTGAGAATGACTTACCCACAGTAGTGGTTTTGGATTTTACTGTCCATGCAGTGAAAGTGGTTGAAAGATTCTGCAGTAGAAGATAGCTGTTGAGATAGACTTTGGAAAGGCGCTTTAGAATAGGAAAGGCAGAGCGTTCCTCAGAGGTTATTTCAGAAACTCAGAGAGGAAATACTTGAATTGTCAGAGTGCCTAACTCGGGAAAGGTGAAGAGAATTGAAGAAGCAGATTGCTGTGCTCAGTTCAGCAGCACATGCACTAAAATTGGAACAATGGAGAAGTTTTAACACAGCCTCTGCTCAAGAATGACATGCAGATTTGCAAAGCATTCCGTATTTTAAACATTTTCGTGCCCCCCTTCCCCCGTGTGTGTGTGTGTGTGTGTGTGTGTGTGAGAGAGAGAGAGAGAGAGAGAGAGAGAGAGAGGGGGGGGGGCGGGGAGGGAGACGGAGAGGGAGAGAGGGCGAGGGAGGTGATTTACAAAAAGCGGGATAAGCTTTTGTGTCATGTTGCTTGGGATGGATGGCTCATTCAATATTACTTCTTACAAGAAGGGACCAGGGCAGGCAGCCTGGGTGGGAGCAGGGCAGGCAAGGCATGGGACTCTCAAGTGTGAGGTGTCAGGTTCATTCCCCAGGATCCTTTGTGCCAGGGTGATGTTCTGGTTCTTTTTTTTTTTTTTTTTTCTTGCTCATTAACAAATAAATCTTTTAAAAAGTTGGCCTAGAAACAGCAGTCATAAGGTGTTGCATGATGGGGCTCTTTTGCATACATTATCAAGCTTAGTGTTACTGATTACATTTCTCAGCACAAGTTCAAGGTGTAGTTGAAATACATAGAATTTTAAGTTGACATGAGGGATAAAGTAAAGTTGATGCAGCTAGCTTGATAATCTGGTCATTCCTATAATTGAACACAGAACACAGAAATAAAATCTTTTGACAACCATTATAACCCTGGGTTTAACCTCCTGTTTGTCAGATGACCATTTTACTTCCATAATTGTAGTGACTCACGAGTTTAAAATTTTGAGATGTTACATAGATTCGAGATATTCAGTTTCAGGGCCAGGTGGTGGTGTACCTGGTTAAGTACACAGGACCTGGGTTCAAGCTCCTGGTCCCCACCTGCAGGAGCAAAGCTACACAAGTGGTGAAACAGGGCTGCAGATGTCTCTCTGTCTCTGTCTCCCCACCACTTGTGAAGCAACCCCCCTCAGGTGGGGAGCTGGGGGCTGGGACCGGGATCCATGTGCCGGTCCTTGCACTTTGCGTCATGTGCGCTCAACTCTGCGATACCGCCCAGCCCCCTGGATAGGCACTTTTGAAAACAAGTGTGTGTGTGGGGGGGCGTCTGCTTGAGCATAAATGTTATAATGCACAAGGACCCAGGTTTGAGCCCTCAGTCCCCACCTGTAGGAGGAAAGCTTTGTGAGTGGTGAAGCAAGGCTGCAGATGTCTTTTTTTTCCTCTCTATCTCCCTCTTCCCTCTCCATTTCTGACCGTTTCTATCCACTAAATAAATAAAGTTAAGAAAACAAGTGTTGGACTGGTGTATGCTTTGCACTAGGTACTGGAAGCTCTTGTTTTCATTGGGACCCTCTGTTGGTGGGGAAACCCGAGCAAGGTAGTCTTGGCACTGAGAGCAAATTGAGGAAGGCTCCTTTATGCTGTCTCTGCAGACAGCGTGGCAGAAATACTGTAGGGAGAGGAAGGCATTGCTTGTTTGTGACTCAAACCAGCCGGAACTGGAACCGTCCAGTTTTACTTGGCTGTTTGCCACCTCCCAAAGGCTTACTTTGCCAGTTTCTGCCCAACCCTTAGCCCAGGAGTCAAGACAGGACAAGGGAACCAGGCGGTTTCCTGCACTGTTATTGGGCAGACGATGGGTGGAGCGGGCGTGACGTGACTGCCTGTACCTCCCAGTTTGTGGCCGGCAGGAGCCGTTCAGATGGAGTAAGGAGCCAAAGCCAAGAAGCTGCTATGAATTCTGTTTCCAGTACAGCTTTCCCTTACTAGTCTCCTGCTAAGTCCTTTCTCTTTCAGAATGGAAATGGATGCTGTCACAATCACTTTGCTCCTTTGTTGGTGCCACTCGGACTTGCACTGAGGAGGGTGGGTAATTGGGTGACCCTAGTCAAGAGAGCACCCCGACATTAGCTTTTCGCGGTGGGTGGTTTTTATATATGCCACAGTTTTTCTAAATGAGGTTAACTTCTAAAGTGTTACTTCCCATAAATGCCATTTACCTAAGCACTGGAATGGCTTTCATATGGTGGTGTCTCTCTCTCGTGCTGTGTCTGGAAAATGAACCCAGTGCCTGGAGCATGCACGAAATCACCGAGCTGTCTCCCAGACCAATGGCTTTTAGATTGTGGAGTTAGGAAGTCATCACTGTAATATAACCTTGGTACATTTGCATCACCCCAGAAAGAAATATCCTATCAGTGGTCCAGGAGATGGTGCAGTGGATAAAGCATTATCGTATTTCTTTCTCTTTTCTTTTCTTTTGTGGTGGGGGAGACACCACAGCATTTCTCCGTTCTTGGTGTTAATCATGGTGCTCTCATGTGATGCTAAGTGCTGGATCTATGCCGGAGGCACATTTTGGTCTGTTATTTGCTGAGTGACCTCAGAAGTCACTCAGCAACTATCTTACTTAAATAATGTTATTAAATGATACGATGCATCGGGGGACTTATTTTTAGATGGAGACAGTGAAAGGGATCCTAGCATACGCTTCCTTCAGTGCTGTGGCCACCTGGCTTGAACCTGGTTTGCAGTCGGTACACTTGCTTGGTAAAGCATCTCACTATCCGGGAAGCTAGTCCATGGAGAACCTTTTGTTCTAGTGTCGTGGGCTTCTCAGGCAGAGAGACAGGCACACTGAGGAAGCAGGAAGCAGTGTTTACCATGCCGGCAGACCCAGCCGGACTCGTGTCCACAAAACACTGGGCCCTGGGCACAGCGGCACTGCCCTTTTATCCACCTACCAGCTTTGCCACAGTGGCTCACAGCACAAGCTCCACAGGTGGCTTTTTCTTTTGTGTCCACAGAGAGTACAACTTGTTTGGGTGATCGATCAGCAGACTCTGGGGCAGAAGGAGCAGATTCTAAGGCCACGTTGAGGACAGCAGTAGAAAGTACCGTTTATGCCGGGAGGTGGAGAAAGATCTTTTCTTAATGTACGAAGTTGACCTTTTATGTTCTCTGTAAAAGTTAGTCCTTGAGGGGGTCTGGTGATAGCAGCAGGGGTTAAGTGCACATGGTGCAAAGTGCAAGGACAGGCCTAAGGATCCTGGTTCGAGCCCCAGGCTCCCCACCTGCAGGGGAGTCACTTCACAGGCAGTGAAGCAGGTGTGCAGGTGTCTGTCTTTCTCTACCTCTCTCTGTCTTCCCCATCTCTCTCCATTTCTCTCTGTCCTATCCAACAATGACGACATCAGTAACAACAACAATAATAACTACAACAATGATAAAACAACAAGGGCAACAAAAGGAGAAAAAAAGCCTCCAGGAGCAGCGGATTCATCGAGCCCCAGCAATAACCCTGGAGGCAAAAATAAAAGTTAGTCCTTGCTTGCCCGACTAGCGCTGAGCTGGCCACTAGCTGTACTGAACAGTTGAAGTTTGGCTCAGCTAGACCCCGGCACCCATATAGCACGTGGACATACCCCAGGGAGTTCCAGATGAAGGAAACATGTCACAAAAGTCCACACGTTATGTGACTTATTTATATGGATTGTCTATATAGAGTATCCTGAGAAGAGACGTTTATAGAGATGAAAAACAGAGTAAAGTTGCTTACGACTGGAGGCAGGCAGAAAGGTATAGGGAGTGACTACTAGTAGATTTCTTTCTTTATTTTTAGAGAGATTTATTTGAAAGACGGGGAGAGAGAATCCAGGCATCACTCTGGTACATGTGCTGCCAGGGATTGAACTCAGGACCTCATGCTTGAGAGGCTAATGCTGGACCACTGATAGGATATTTCTTTCTGGGGTGATGCAAATGTACCAAGGCTATATTACAGTGATGACTTCCTAACTCCACAATCTAAAAGCCATTGATTGTGCACATCTATTTGTCTCTCTATATATGTTTTATCATCAGGGTTATTGAGGGCTTGGTGCCTTCATGGCTCCAGCTGTTTTTGAGGCCATGTTTTTTTTGGAGAGAGTATAAGAGAAAAAGAGTTAGGAAGAGAGAGACTCCTGCAGTCCTGCTCCACCTTTTGTAAGGCTTCCCCCCTGTAGGTGGGGGTCGGGGTCGTGAACCTGGGAACTGGTGTGTTACAACATACACATCTACCAGGTATACTACCACCTGGACCACGATCATTTAAGTGGGTCAGTTTTTACATTGTGAAATTGTGCCTTGGGCTAGGGAGACAGCATATTGGTTATGTAAAAAGCCTGTCATGTCTAAGGCACCAAAGCCTCCAGGCTCAATCCCCAGCACCACGATGAGCCAGAGCTGAGTATTGCTCTGGAAGAAAAAAAGAAAAAGAAACAAACAAAACAGAAAACCAAAAATATATCTCAGTAGAATTACTATCACAGTAAAAAAAACCCCCAAAACATTGGGTTGGTCACACATGTTCAGATTCATTACCTCGTGCCTCATTTTAAATGAAAGTATGCCTGCTTATTTTTTAATCCATTCATTTGTGTTTATTATTATTATTATTTATTAGTATTTACTTATGGTGCTTATGGTGGTGGAGGGGGTTGAACCTGGCACATTGGAACCACAGGCATCAGTCTTTTTGCATAACCACTATGCTATCTTCCCCTGCTTAAAATTTCTAAATCACATTTTTGTTTTATTTTAAATTTCTGTTGGATAGCACTCTATTAGAAGCAAAATCACTGTAGCTGGTACATCCCTGTAGTGCTTTTCATGTTGTGTAAAGAATAGAACCCATAATTTTTTCTCCTCTAAAAATTATCAAGATCCTGCTGTTCTCTGTGGGTTAATGGAAATGAGTAGAACTGTTCATCCTAAAATATAGACTTAACACTGATTTCATCTTTTGGTTTTGGTCAGGCTAAAATGCATGATTTCTAGGGTGGCCAGGGCACTTTCTCAGTTGTTGAAATTTGTTTAAAATCCAACTCCTCAATACTAGTTTAACCCCACAAATAAAAAAACTAGATAACCTTAGAACAGAGTGATTTTTTAAAAGTTAAAAGAGAGAATGTGTTTATTGCTATACAGTGGAATTTTGGCATTGGGACAGACACATATTTAGTAGACTCGTGTTCCTTCTGGGCATTATATAACCCGTGCCAGGGAGTTATAGGATTAAGAACTTTATTTATTATTTATTTATTTTCAAGATATTTATTTATTTATTATTGGCTAGAGGCAGAGAGAAACTGAGAGGGAAGGGGGAGATAGAGAGGGACAGAGACAGAGAGACCCCTGCAGCCCTGCTTCCCCACTCGTGAAACTTTCCCGTTGCAGGTGGGGACCAGGGGCTTGAACCTGGGTCCTTGTGCTCAGTAAAGTGTGCACTCAACCAGGTGCGCTATAGCCTGGCTCCAAGAATATTATTTTAATGAGAGGGGAGAGAGAAGAGAGAGAGATTGGTTCAGAAACAAAGACACAGACAGAAAAAGCCTAGAACACTGCTCAGCTCTGGCTTATGGTAGAGTTAGGGATTGAACCCGGGACGGGGAGAGTCTCTTTGCACTGTCATGCTGCTTTCTCCCCAGCTCTGTTTCTCTGTGTTATTTCCAGTGGTGGGGGAGGTGGAGATGAGCTTTCTGAGTGTGCTGCGTCATGCTGACTAAAGCCATTCAGAGTGGGCATTGTTTGCTTCCACTGGGAGAAACTCAACAAAGTATTTAAGCAGAGGGACATTAGGGTGTATTTTCTGTGTGATTTGAAGTAGTTTGCAAGTAAGCAAGTCTACCAACTAGTGAGCCTTCGTTAGTAGGGAACTAGGCGCTCTTCAGTCTCTTAGATCTGGACGTGCCCGAGCAGATAGTTAAGCAGTGGAAATAAGTGCTTTTATATCACAATAGGAAGGAGATGTGATCAGCCTGAAGGTTACATTGAAAAAATGAGACTAGATCGCTGGTGGGGTTGGTGACTGTTAGAGCAGTAATACTTTACTGGGGGCTGGGCAGTAGCGCAGCGGGTTAAGCGCACATGGCACAAAGCGCAAGGACCGGCGTAAAGATCCCAGTTCGAGCGCGCCCCCCCCCCCCCCCCCGGGGAGTCGCTTCACAGGCAGTGAAGCAGGTCTGCAGGTGTCTGTCTTCCCCTCCTCTCTCCATTTCTCTCTGGCCTATCCAACAACAAGGGCAAGAAAAGGGGAAAAATGGCCTCCAGGAGCAGTGGAGTCGTAGTGCAGGCACCGGCACCGAGCCCCAGCAATAACCCTGGAGACAAAACAACGACAACAACAATAATAATACTTTATCATTTGGAATTAAAAAAAAAAAAGGTTTCTCTTTATCTGTATGCTGTATTAGTTGATGTCTTTTAAAATAGTTTAGTTCATAGAAAACATACCCATTTCTGTAGTTTGTGTGCCTTTAAAGGAATGAGACAGTCTTGCTGTGTTTTAATTGACAATTTAGATTTCTCCTTAAGAAAGAATTCTATGGAGGGGCCGGGGGAGACAGATATCATATTGGTTCTGCAAAGAGTCTTTTCATGTCTGGGGCTCCAAAGTCTCAGGTTCAAACCCCCCACATACCATAAAAATCAGCGCTGAACAGTGCTCTGGTTAAAAAAAAGAAGAAGAAGAAAAGAAAGAGAGAAAGTAATTCCACGGATGTTCTAAAGGTCTTGCTGCTCTGCGGAAGGGCTCTTGTTCCTGTTCCAGGTAGACACGCATGGCCTGCGCATTGCTTTCAGGGGCTATGCCTTTGAGTCCCAGGCTCGGAGTCCTGCACACAGCGCAGTGCCGCCTCCTGGGCCCACTGACTGTGTTCAGTGTGTCCTTCAGTGAACTCAGTGGCCGCACATGGCCAGAGCCTTTCCATTTTGCCCCGCACTGAAACTTTGTATTGTGTTTTCACCAGAGCGCCGCTCAGCTCTGGCTTATGGTAAAAGCGGTTCGTTCTTGAAGCTCCGAGGGCTCAGATTCAATATCTGACACCACCATAAGCCAGACCTTAATAAGGCTCTGGTTTTAAGAAAAGAAAAAAAAAACCATTTATCTTGTGGTAGACAGCCAGTTTTCTTTTCTTCTTTCCCTTTTGTTGCCCTTGTTGTTTTATCGTTGTGGTTATTATTATTGATGTCGTTGTTGTTGGATAGGACAGAGAGAACTGGAGATGGAAAGAGAAAGACATCTGCAGGCCTGCTTCACTGCCTGTGAAGCGGACCCCCCTGCAGGTGGGGAGCCGGGGACTCCAGCGGGGATCCTTACTTTGCACATGGTGCCATGTGTGCTTAACCCGTTGTGCTACCACCTGACCCCCAATAGCCAGTTTTCTGCTTTATTCATTCTGGTTTGGGTGTGTGTGTGTGTGTGTGTGTGTGTGTGTGTGTGTGTGTATGTGTGTAAGCTTTAATTATCCAGCAGCTCACCATTCTGTGGGTCAACTACTTCCATATCCCTTTTATTTAACTTTACCAAATGATGGTAATAAGTTAAAAATTATTGCTGTTTGTAGGGAGCCGGGTGGTGGCACAGCGGGTTAAGCGCACAAGGCAGAAAGTGTAAGAACCAGCATCAGGATTCCAGTTCGAGCCCCGGCTCCCCACCTGCAGGGGGTTCGTTTCACAGGTGGTGAAGCATATCTGCAGGTGTCTGTCTGTCTTTCTCTCCCCCTCTCTGTCTTCCCCATCTCTCTCCATTGCTCTCTGTCCAGTCCAACAACAGCAGCAATAACAGCAATGATGATAAACAAGGGCAACAGAAAGGGAAAAAAAATTGCTGCTGGAATTTTATTCCAAGAAGAATTTTTATACATAGTTTAAAAATTTCTATTGATTCATAAGAAAGATAGGAGGAGAAAGAACCAGACAGCACTCTGTCTGGTACATATGCTGCCAGGGATTGAACTCAGGACCTCATGCTTGAGAGCCCAGTGCATTATCTACTGCGCCACCTCCCAGACCACTCTGTACATAATATTTGAGTGAACAGATAGCCAAATGTAGCATTTTAAAAACAATATTGTATTTCTTAGAAAGATAGGAGGAGAGAGAGAGAAAGAAAGAAAGAAAGAAAGAAAGAACCAGGTATCACTCTGGTACACATGCTACCGGGGATCGAACTCAGGACCTCGTTCATGCTTGAGAGTCCGGTGCTTTATCCACTGTGCCACTTCCAGGACCACATCACATATAGCATTTAAGTTTAGTTTTAAACAGTGTTTTCTGGGGTTTGGGCAGTGGTGCAGCTGGTTGAGCTCACATATTACAGTGCGTGAAGACCTAGGTTCAGGCCCCACCTGCAGGCGGGCAGCCTTACAAGTGGGAAAACAATGCTACCCGGCCCCCTCCCTCTCTGCCACTCTCACTTTCTTTTTTCTCTCACTGTCATACCCCCTCGCCCCCTTTTCTCTTACTTTTTCTCTATCTCTATCCTATAAGATAGTATTTCCTGCCAAAATAAGATTTATTTTAAAAAAGGGGGGGTGGTGTCAAATAGCATAATGTTTATGCGTGGAGACTTTCGTGCCTGAGGTTCCGAACTCCAGGCTAAACCTCCCGCACCACCCTAAACAAGAGCTGAGCAGTGCCTGGTGGTGGGATCTCTAGTATTCTTACTACTATTATTATTATCCTCCCGCACCACCCTAAACAAGAGCTGAGCAGTGCTCTGGTGGTGGGATCTCTAGTATTCTTACTACTATTATTATTATCCTCCCGCACCACCCTAAACAAGAGCTGAGCAGTGCTCTGGTGGTGGGATCTCTAGTATTCTTACTACTATTATTATTATCCTCCCGCACCACCCTAAACAAGAACTGAGCAGTGCTCTGGTGGTGGGATCTCTAGTATTCTTACTACTATTATTATTATCCTCCTGCACCACCCTAAACAAGAGCTGAGCAGTGCTCTGGTGGTGGGATCTCTAGTATTCTTACTACTATTATTATTATCCTCCCGCACCACCCTAAACAAGAGCTGAGCAGTGCTCTGGTGGTGGGATCTCTAGTATTCTTACTACTATTATTATTATCCTCCCGCACCACCCTAAACAAGAGCTGAGCAGTGCTCTGGTGGTGGGATCTCTAGTATTCTTACTATTATTATTATTATTACACTACCTTGTTTCATTGTTGTAGTTATGTCGTCGTTGTTGGATAGGAAAATATAAATAGAAATGGAGAGGAGAGGAAGACACTTGCAGACCTGCTTCACTGCCTGTGAAGCGACCCCCCCCTCCCCCGTGCAGGTGGGGAGCGGGGACCTCGAACCAGGATCCTTGCGCGGGTCCTTGAGTTTTGTGCTGTGTGTACTTAACCTGCTGCGCTACCAGCCAGCTCCCTTATTATTTTTACTGGGAAGTTGGTGGGTCTGAAAATCAAATGTGGGACATCTGTCTTGCAAGTCCTTTGTGCTCCGGGTGTGCTACTAATATATCTTCCAAGTCTTAAAAAGTGGTCTTTGGGGAGTTGGGCGGTGGCGTAGCGGATTAAGCGCACATGGCACAAAGTGCAAGGACCAGCCAAAGGATCCCTGTTCGAGCCCCCAGCTTCCCACCTGCAGGGGAGTCGCTTCACAGGCAGTGAAGCAGGTCTGCAGGTGTCTGTCTTTCTCTCCCCCTCTCTGCCTTCCCCATCTCTCTCCATTTCTCTCTGTCCTATCCAACAACAACGACAACAATAACAACTACTACTATAATAAAACAAGGACAACAAAAAAGAATAAATAAGTAAATATTAAAAAAAAGTGGTCTTTAACTATTTTGTGTTTCTCCCCTTCTTCTTCTAGCATTTGCCCTTCTTCCGTAGCCAGTCAACAGCGTCAGGTTGAGCCTGATGTCAAGTTTCGAGACCTCCTTTGAATCTGGAGAGGTGGCAGTCATTGACTATGTGGGTCATAGTCTGTCTGGAGCCGCAGGGGCAGTTCGGGTCGTCTCTGGCTCCCCAGCGATGGAACATAGCGGCGCACCGGCCATGGCCTGTTCGATAGCGATTGAGGAGGGCCCAGTCATAACGTGCTAGGTCAAAGCCGGGTTGACGCTCGCAGGGGTCTGTGATGAGGTGTTTGTTCTTGACCTCAGCTGACTGCCAACTCTGTTTCCAAGAGTCTGGAACAGAGAAGTTCAGTGTAGGCGTAGGGGACCAGATTGGGTGACGAGACGTCAAGCGTTGGACAGGGTGGGCGAAGATATCCGCTTATATTGGCAGGTCCGGTCGAGCGTAGATGTGGGAAATGAACTTATGATGATGCCGCATCCTGACGAATATCTGGTGGGGTGATGTTGCTAAGAACTGGCAGCCATGGAACCGGGGTGGAACGGATGGTTCCAGAAATGATCCTCATGGAGGAATATAATTTGGAATCGACCAAGTGGACATGGGGGCTACGGAACCATCCTGGGGCACAGTATTCTGCAGTGGAATAGCGTAATGCCAGAGAGGATGATCGTAGTGTGGAAGCGCTCGCGCCCCATGAGGAGCTGGCCAGTCTTGCAATGATGTGATTCCTTGCGCCCACCTTTGCTGCAGTTTTTATGAGATGTTTGTGAAATGACAGAGTGCGATCGAGAGTAACGCCAAGATAGACTGGCTGGGCTTCATGCTGGATTCTTGTATCGCCAAGCTGCACATTAAGCTCACGCGAGGCCGAGGCATGGTGTAGATGGAAAACAGATGATATAAACTATTGCCCAGAATAGCAAGAGAAGGAGCCAGGACGTAGCTTACCTGGTAGTGTGTCTTACCGGACCCAAAGCCCGGGACCACGTTGGAGCATGGCCGCACTGGAGGGAGACCCCTCAGATGGCAGAACAGTGCTGTGGTGTCTGTCAGTCTATTTGAAAAAGTTTTAAAGATAAATTAGTTTCAGAACAATCAGTTATTAGCAACAAAAAACTGATTTCTGTAAAAAGAAAATTTCTGTTAGTGGGTTATGATACTGGCTTTAGTATCAGGAGGTCATGCAGTGGAAAGTGTGGAACTCCTGAGCGTGAGGTCCTGAGTTCAGTCCCTGGCATCCCATGTGCCAGAGTGATGCTCTGGTTCTCTCTTCCTCTCTGATTAGTAAATCTTAAAAAAAGAAAAGAAAAACAT
This sequence comes from Erinaceus europaeus, assembly GCF_950295315.1. Classification (NCBI taxonomy): domain Eukaryota; kingdom Metazoa; phylum Chordata; class Mammalia; order Eulipotyphla; family Erinaceidae; genus Erinaceus; species Erinaceus europaeus. The sequence continues at coordinate 115,048,407 of NC_080172.1, forward strand.
TGGGGGAAAAGCTAATGTTTACGCAAAATAGCGTTCACACCTGAGACTTGGCGGTCCCAGACTCAGTTCCCGGCATTACCATAGAGCAGAGATGAGCAGTGCTCTGGTTAAAAAGAGAGAGGGGGGAGATCTGTTATTTCAGTTACAGTGACCGTGCAAAACAAACCTGTCCAGTCTTGGAGCTAGGTGGTAGTGCACCTGGGTGAGCACACACGTCACCAGAAGGAAAGGAGCCGGATTCGAGCCCTCCTTCCCTGTTTCACGGGTAGCGAAGCAGGCTTGCAGATGTCTGTCTTTCCTTCTCCCTCTGACGGGTCTGTAATGGCACATCTCTTAAGGACCAAACAAGTGTATACTCTGTATCTTACTTTTGAGGTCATCCCTCTGTTTCTGTTATAATGACATAAAAGTGCCCATTTTAAAGTCTATAGTTCAGCACAATTCTAAGAACATCTGTATCAGCAGAACTTCTTCATCTTCCTAAATGGAAACTCTGTCCATTAAACAACACCCCCCCTTCACTTCTCTGGCAAAAACTGTCCTTTTCTATTTATATGGATTTGACCACTCTAGGCACTTCGTGTAAGTTGAATCATAAAATACTTTTCCTTTTTTAAAGAATTATTTATTCCCTTTTGTTGCCCTTGTTTTGTTGTAGTTATTGTTGTTATTGATGTCGTTGTTGGATAGGACAGAGAGAAATGGAGAGAGGAGGGGAAGACGGGGAGAGAAAGACAGACACCTGCAGACCTGCTTCACCGTGAAGCGACTCCCCTGCAGGTGGGGAACCGGGGGTTCGAACCAGGATCCTTGTGCGGGTCTTTGCACTTTGCGCCGTGTATGCTTAACCCACAGCTTCACTGCCTGTGAAGCGAATCCCCTGCAGGTGGGGAGCCGGAGCTCAAACTGCTGGAATCTTCTATTTTGGTATAATACGCCAATTCCAGTTGAGGTTCTTCTTGTGTTTTCATCTTCAATGAAACGAATCTAATTAGAAAGAAGACTAAGGCAAGTATAAACCTATGGGACTACATCAAATTAAAAGGCTTCCGTTCAGCAAAAGAAACCAATACCCAAACAAAGAGACCCCTCACAGAATGGGAGAAGATCTTTCCATGACATACATCAGATACAAGAGTTTAATAACCACAATATATAAAGAGCATGCCAAACTCAATAACAAAACAAATGACCCCATCCAAAAATGGGGAGAGGACATGGACAGAATATCCACCACAGAAGAGATCAAAAGATTGAGAAACACATGAAAAATGCTCCAAGCCTTTTGATTGTCAGAGAAATGCAAATAAAGACAACAGTGAGATACCACTTCACTCCTATGAGAATGTTGTTGTTTTGTTGTAGTCATTGTTGTTATTGATGTCGTTGTTGGGTAGGACAGAGAGAAATGGAAAGAGGAGGGGAAGACAGAGAGGGGGAGAGAAAGTTAGATATCAGAAAAGGTAACAGCAACAAATGATGGAGAGGTGGTGGGAGTCAAAGGAACCCTCCTGCACTGCTGGTGGGAATGGAAATTGGTCCAGCCTCTGTGGAGATTAGTCTGGAGAACTCTCAGAAGTCTAGAAGTGGATCTACCCTACGATCCTGCATTTCCTGTCCTGGGGATAGATCCTAAGGAACCCAACACACCCATCCAAAAAGATTTGTGTACACATACGTTTTATTTATTTATTTATTTATTTATTTATTTATTTATTTATTTATTTGTGAGAAACATAGGAGGAGAGAGAAAGAACCAGACATCACCCTGGTACATGTGCTGCCGGGGCTTGAACTCAGGACTTCATGCTTGAGAGTCCAGTGCTTTATCTACTGCGCCACCTCCCGGACCACTATACATATGTTCTTAGCAGCACAATTTGTAATAGCCAAAACCTGGAAGCAACCCAGGTGTCCAACAACAGATGAGTGGCTGAGCAAGTTGTGGTATATATACACAATGGAATACTACTCAGCTGTAAAAAATGGTGACTTCACCGTTTTCAGCCAATCTTGGATGGACCTTAAAAATTCATGTTGAGTGAAATAAGTCAGAAACAGAAGGATGAATATGGGATGATCTCACTCTCAGGCAGAAGTTGAAAAACAAGATCAGAAGAGAAAACACAAGTAGAACCTGAAATGTAATTGGCATATTGCACCAAAGTAAAAGACTGGGGTGGGTGGGTGGGGAGAATACAGATCCATGAAGGATGATAAATGACATAGTGGGGGTTGTATTGTTAAATGGGAAACTGGGGAATGTTATGCATGTACAAACTATTGTATTTACTGTTGAATGTAAAACATTAATTCCCCAATAAAGAAATTTTAAAAAAATTAAAAATTTTAATCTGAAATTTTTATCCATGTAACAATTTTAAAAGACCCTTAAGTTTTTTAAATAAAAATTAAAAATTATCTTTAATTATTGGATAAAAACAGCCAGAAATCAAGAGAGAAAGGGGTGATAGGGAGAGACAGAGACATTTGCAACACTGTTTGACCACATGCAAAACCCCCCCCCCCCCCCAGCAGGTGGGGACTGTGGACTCAAACCCGGTTCCTTCCGCATTATAACGTGCACTCAAGGAGGCGTGCCACCAGCTGGCCCAGAATCTTAAGTTTATTTGAACAAAAGTTGATTTGAATTTGGCATTGCCAAGTCTGAAGTGATTCTGAGTACTCGACCAAAAGGAACAAGAGGAGAGGTTTCACAGAGAAAATGAAAGCCAAGTAGCGCAGCGGGTTAAGCGCACGTGGCGCAAAGCACAAGGACCGGCATAAGGATCCCGGTTCAAGCCCCGGCTCCCCACCTGCAGGGGAGTCGCTTCACAGGCGGTGAAACAGGTCTGCAGGTGTCTGTCTTTCTCTCCTCCTCTCTCTCTTCCCCTCCTCTCTCCATTTCTCTCTGTCCTATAAAAAAAAAAAAAAAAGAAAAGAAAATGAAAGCCAAGCCTATTATTTGCTTGGTTAGACCGTAAGCATCTGCCTTATTTGGAAAAGCCTTATAAGCTCTTTGTGACTGGTTGTCCTCGAGCATAACCTTGAGACATTTATAGATTGTCTTGGTTTACTTAAGTGCTGTTTAGAAGTGCCTTGGTCTAATGGTCTCTTGTCAAAGGGATTTAATAATTCACTGTTGGGAAGTCGGGCGGTAGCACAGCGGGTTAAGCGCACATGATGCAAAGCACAAGGACCGGCATAAGGATCCCTGTTCGAGCCCCCGGCTCCCCACCTGCAGGGGAGTCGCTTCTCAGGCGGTGAAGCAGGTCTGCAGGTGTCTGTCTATCTCTCCCCCTGTCTGTCTTCCCCATCTCTCTCCATTTCTCTCTGTCCTATCCAACAACGATGTCAATAACAATAACCACAACAACAATAAAAAAAACAACAACAGAGGCAACAACAGGAAAAAAATAGCCTCCAGGAGCAGTGGATTCATGACACAGGCACCAAACCTCAGAAATAACCCTGGAGGGAGAAAAAAATTCACTCTTTTTGGTCATTATTATCTCACAAGTATGAGAGATTGACCAAAAAGTTGGTATTAACGCCATTCTTGGTCACCATCAGTTTCCGTTGCTTTAACCAAGTCATGAAACTCAGAGGTCTTGATGCCAGACAGGAAGAATTGTGTTTGCTTTCATCTCATTTCTATGTCCGAGTAGGACGAGATTCTCTGGTGTGCTGTTGAGAGCTAGCTACATACGCTGGAGAGAACTGCAGTGTGCCAGGGAGGCCCAAGCGATGACTGTCAGCGCAAGAATGCCAGGGGGTGAAGTGCGCTCCCTAGAGCCACGGGAACTGAACCTGTTGGTATCAGACGGTCTCTTTTAGGCAAATGACTGAACTCTTTCTTTTGTTCTTCCTTTTTTAGTACCAGAAGTGGGCCAGATAAAGCAAGAGGCACTTGGGGCTGCACAGCCTCATGTAAAAATTGACCTAAAGCACGTCTGCTATCTAAATCCACATCAGCGAGAAATTGAAGGAGTGTTCCTTGTGCAGCTCCGCCCTTAGTAGTGAGGTAGTGATGGTAGCCAGAGGTGAGGGGCTTTGGCTTCCTGTGCTTCCACGGAGACAGCGCATTAGCAAAGCAGAGCAAAAGGAGGAAGGGTCTGATGGGAGACGCGAAGATGCTCGTGCGGTCTAGCTTGACGCCTCACCTGTTTGCAGGAAGTAACATACCGCGTCAATTTAATGACTGATTTCTAGCTTGTGTGAAAATTATTTTTAAAACTTTAGCCAACTAAAACTAGGGTAGACAGCATAATGGTTATGTAAAGAAACTCATGCCTGAGGCTGCGAAGTCCCAGGTTCTGTCCCCCGCACCACCCTAAGCCAGAGCTGAGCAGGGCTCTGGGGTTTCTCTCTGTCTTTCTCTCTCTGCATCTCTCTCAAAAATAAAAATAAAAATAAAAAAATACTTTAAAAATATTTCAAAAAAACTTTAGCCAGCTTTCATAGTCTTTGTTGTTGTTACAAAGACCTTAAAAAAAAAAAAAAACCAAAACCCAAGTATTTATTAATGAAAAATAGAGTCAGTATATATGGTGCTGGGGCTTGAACTCAAGACCTTTATACTTCCAAGACATGTGCCCTACACCATCAGTTCATAACCCAGCCACTTCATGCAAATAAATATAATTATTACTGTTTTACCAGAGCTCTGCTCAGCGTTGGCTTATGGTGTCGTAGGCGAGTGAACCTGGGGGGTCTTGGGGCCTCAGACACGAGAGTCTGTTTGCATAATCACTGTGCCACTGATAGTGCTCCCCCACCCAATATCTTTACTGTGTGTCTTAATAAGCTAGCTAGATTCTCTTAACTGGTGCTGTACTTAAACTGTGGCTGGTGACTGTAACCCTGCTCCCAACCCCCGTGAAGTCTTAGGGGAAAATCTGGCATCACGTGCATGTTTAGTTGCTACAGGGAGAACATGAGACCCCCTAAAGAGCCTTGGATAACTCCACAGATCCTCAAACCAGTTCAGAGACTTTATGCACTCCCCAGAAATAGCCAGGCCGCACTGGGAATTTGGACCTGGGAAAATTACGGTAATAGGTAATAGGTAATAGGGAGATCACTTTCTGTAGTATTCCGTCTAAGAAATTAGATTATTTTTTCTCTTATGAGACAGAAGCACTAAGAATAGTGGATAAATTTTGAATTGCCCAAGACTGATGGAAAAATGTTGCTCTGCTTCCTCCCTCTGTTAACTCGAGCTTACGTATTGACTACATAGCCGCTGATGGGACAATCGAGGTCGTTGGAACACTGTCACTTGTCACTTAAGTTTATATCTGCCTTTAACAAATGGAGACTTTTAACTGTTTGGACTGCAGAGTTTTCTAAATCTGTTAATTGTTCTTCTCTTTAAAAAAAAAAAATCATGCCCCCAAATGCCATCCTTTGCTCCAGATGGAACCAGGGTATCTCCCTCATGAGGCCACAGGCTCAGCCTGAGGAACTCTCCTAGGCCTCCACACAGCCGCCTCAAGAGCTGGGAATATCTCTGCAGGATTCGTACTTGAACTTCACGATGCAGACACTTTCCCCTGCACACGGGGAATGTAGTTACCTGTTCTCCATCTTTACTTTTGGTTTTGACTCTGATGCTTAATGCTCAACAGTGTTTATTATAAATGTATTGATCCCCAGGCCAGAAGCGTTTATCTCTTTTATTGTCTCCTGATTCATGTGGGATCGAGGTGAGCCATCACCAGGCCGGGAGGATCTGAGCGTCCTCTGGGTTCCACAGCCATGCACCTTCCCACCTACCATATCCCTGACGGACGCTACACATCAACCTCTGGGGTCCTGATTGGCGGTGATTTTATATTAAAGCCATGCTCTGAAAAAAGTGTTCAGCAGTAATATGTGTGTGTGTGGGGGGGGTGTGTGGAGAGAGAGGGTAGCGATTGTCCACTGGATTTTCACACCCGAGACTTAGATGTCTCAAGTTTAATTCCTGGTATCACCAAAAGCCAGATTCGTGCTCAAGTCTAGTCTCTCTCTCGTTAAGATAGGATAAATCTTTAATCTTTTTTTTTTTTTAAATAGAATAAGTCTTTAAAAAATAGAAAACAACAACAAAATCCCTTTGTCAAAATTTTGTTTCTCAGCTTCATTTGGGTAAATTCTTTTATTTTTTTCCAAAGCTTTCTTACAATGAGAGGAGAGGACCAGAGCACTGCTCCACTCTGGTGCCAGGGATTTGAACCTGGGGCCTCTGGGTGACAGGCACCAAAGTTTGGTGGGCTACTGCTGATGCTCTCTCTGAAACCTGTATTATTTATTTATTTATTTATTTATTTATTTATTTATTTATGGCCTCCAGGGTTATCACTGGGGCTCAGTGCCAGCACTATAAATCCATTGCTCCTGGAGGCCGTTTTTTCCGCATTTTTGTTGCCCTTGTTGATGTTATTACTGTTAATTGCTGTTGTTGTTGGGTAGGACAGAGAGACATCGAAAGAGCAGGGGGAGGTAGGGAGGAGAAAGACACCTGCAGACCTGCTTCACTGCTTGTGAAGTGACCCCCCTGCAAGTGGGGAGCCGGGGGCCCCCAATAACCTTTATTTATTTTTAAATATTTATTTTCCCTTTTGTTGCCCTTGTTGTTAATTGTTATTGATGTCATTGTTGGGGAGGACAGAGAGAAATGGAGAGAGGCCGGGAAGACGGGGAGAGAAAGACAGACACCTGCAGACCTGCTTCACCACTGCCTGTGAAGCGACTGCCCTGCAGGTGGGGAGCCGGGGGTTCGAACCAGTATCCTCATGTTTGTCCTTACGCTTCGCAGCACATGTGCTCAATCTGCTACACTACCGCCTGACCCCTACAACCTTTATTTTATTTTAAATATTTATTTGTTTCCTTTTGTTGCCCTTGTTGTTTTATTATTGTTGTTATTGATGTCGTCGTTGTTGGATAGGACAGAGAGAAATAGAGGAGGGGAAGACAGAGAGGGGAGCTGGGGGCTCGAACCAGGATCCTTACACCGGTCCTTGTGCTTTGTGCCATGTGTGCTTAATCCATTGCGCTACCGCCCGACTCCCAACCTTTACTTTTTTAACCAGAGCACCCCATAATTTTGAGTGGTTCTGGACATGGAACCCAGGACCTGTTGGATATAAGTCCATGAGCTACCGCTATGCTATGGCATTTGTGACATTATTATTTTTTTTAATTGAATATTTATTTATTTATTTGATAGGACAGAGGGAGGGAGAGAGGAAAAGAAACACTTGGAGCACCGTTTCACCACTCATGAAGCTTTTCCCCTGCAGGTGAGGACTGGGGACTTGAACCCAGGTCCTGGTGCACTGTAATGCATATGCTCAGCCAGGTGCATCGCCCTCCAGATTTATTTTTTTATCATTATTTTGTGCTTTGTTTTTTTAAAAGCATTTAAAGGTTGATTATTAATCTGATGGGGGAGAGCAAATCAAAGCATTACTCTGGCACATGCAGTGCTGGGGAGTGAACGCAGAACTTAAGAGTCTAAGCGCCTTAGTCACTGCACCACCTCCAGGTGGCTTGTACTTTAGCACCCTTGATTGATCCATCTTCCTTTCTGTTTTGGATAGTATTTGAGAGGGAAGGAGAGAGGAGTGGCATGGTGGGGAGAAGAATGAGAGGAGGGGTGCACCTGCAGTACCTTCACTACTGGTGAAGCTTTCCGCCTTCAGATGGGGGCTGGAGGGTTGAACCCAGGTCCTCGGAGCACTGACTGCAACGTGTGTGCTCTTCTAGGTGAGCTACCACGCGGCCTTTCCACTTTCATCAGACGATTTTATATAGAACAGTTTCGGGGGCGGGGGTAGACAGCATAATGGTTACACAAACAGACTGTCACGCCTGAGTCTCCGAAGTCCAAGGTTCAATCCTCTGCGCCACCACAAACCAGAGCCGATCAGTGCTCTGGTTAAAAACAAAAAACAAACACTTAATCTTGAAGGGTTGAGTGCACATTACCACAGGCAAGGACCCAGGTCTCAACCTGCAGGAGGGAAGCTTGGTGTGAAGCAGGGCGCACGGGCTGTTCTTTCTCAGTGTCAGTCTGAGAAAACCACGCCTCTTATCTTCTCTATACCCTATCAAATATGAATAAAACATAACATTAAACATCTTTTAAAAGCTTTTATTTTTGCTGCCTCATTATCTAGAAGCTCTGCCCTTGCCCAATTTACTTTCTTCCCCAATTACTAAGGAATTGTGGTGTATATAAGGCACCGATGGCCTTGTCATTAAATTGTCTACTTAATGGCTATTTTATGATTCATCCGGAGCTTATTAAAGTTGACGGGTCACATAACATAGCCTGTACTGTAGGCAGCTGGTGGCATTGTGAGGGACTTTGTATTGCTTGGAGCACTGAAAACATTTAACAAGAACTTTTCCCTTCCATTCTAAAAGCTTCCTTTTGTTAACTTTCTATTGAATGAAAATAAAGCCTCTTACTCATTTAGTATTGGTAACATTGTTGCGTGGTCTAGCAAACAAATTATTTTTATAGATGAGGAAGCTGAAACCCATTAATTTATAAGAGACGTAGCCGTGTCTTGTAGTTCTGTGTTGAGATCTTTGTCCCTAGTAGTTTGTAACTTAGAGACCTTAGTTTGGCTGTCAGTGGCATAAGGTTTTGTTGGCTTCAAACTATAGAGGCTGTGACTGGGATAAACGTGACTCCAGCCGAACTCGAATGTCTGAGGCTCCTGGTAGGGTAGACAGCACTGCCCCGGGCTGCTTTCTGTCTCGTGAAGCTCTTACGTATAACCAGCAAACAGCTGCATATATACACCTATAGGGGACTCGAAGCCTTTTTGTGTGAGAAACGAGGAACAGTGCGAGTAGGTTCTTTGTGTTGGTACCTTATTTTCTTTTTTCTTTTTTGCCAGAGCTCTAATTTATGGTTGTGTGGGGATTGAACCTGGGACCTTGGGGCTTAACACCTTGTTTTCTTAAAGCATTTATTTCTTTTTAAAAAACACGACTGCAAATTTCTCTCAGCTTCTAGGATCAGATTTCAGTCATCTAACTGCTTTCGAGATGATTTGCACAGGAGAACCTTGGTGAATGCAAATGTTGCTTCACACTTGTAGGAGTGTGCTCAGAGTGGCTTAACCCTTCCAAGCCACTTGCTTAAAGATAAGACATCTGCAACAAGGAGGCAGGTTACAGAGTCAAAATTTAAAACCTGCAAATAGTTTTTTATCCCTGTATTTGAAGCACTGTAAGAATTTAAAGCTAGAGCTGAGCAGTGCCTGGTCTCTTGGTAAATAAAATAAAATAAAATTAAAAAAAAGATTGTGGCCCAAAAGTGGGTAAGGCATTGGACTGATTAACCCCTCCTTGTCACCTCTTAGGCTGCTCTCCAGTCTTTTTGGGAATTGGGTTAAATTGAAGAAAATAGTCATGAAGCAGAAATTAACAGTAGTCTTCTAACAGTAGATCTCTTTGACTTTCATTTTCCACAGTGTTCATGAGAAGAGCCTAAACTACTAAGAGTCAGATAACTTATATAATGTTTTTTATTAGTCTTCCAGCAAAATTTAAATTAAAATTGCCTGGGAGGGCAGGGGAGATAATCATAATGGTTATGCAAAAAGACTTTCATGTCTGACACACCAAGGATCCCAGGTTCAGTTCCCAGCACCACCACCATAAGCTAGTATGGAGCAGTGCTCTGATTTAAAAAAAAAAAAATTACCTGGGAAATTTATTTCAAATTTTCCTGAGTATTAACTTGCCTGTGAGGAGGAGGTGTTGTATGTAATAGCTGGTGATTGTCATTTACTGACTGCTATTGTGTTCAAAACTTTGTAAATTTGTGGGTTATTTTATTGGCTTTCTCTTTAAAAAAATGATCTAATGATTTATTGGTTATAGATAGACTGAAGGGGGGAGTAAGGGAGAGAGACCTCTGTAGCACTGCCGCACTGCTCATGAAGCTGCCCTGCCCGTGGGGCCCAGGGTCTGGAAGTCAGCTTCTTGTGCATTCTGCCCCACCTAACCCCTTATTTATGGGGTTAATCCCCACGAGATAGGTACTGTTATTGTTTACTGTTAATTATTTAATAGGTACTATTATTATTTACTGTTAATCCCACGAGATAGGTACTGTTATTATTTCTACTTTGTGGGTGTAGAAATTTAGGCTAAAGAAAAGATGAAGTGTCTTTTCCAGGGACACATGCTGAGCCAAGATTTCAGCTTGAGGTTTTTGAATTTAAAATGCAAACATACTCTTATTTATATATTTACTTTATCTATTTTGATCAGAGACAGAAGTTGACGGGGAGGGATATAGAGACGGAAAGAAAAAGAGTCACTTGCAGCGTAGGGGACTTGAACAAGGGTCTCTGTATTCAACTGGGTGCACCGTTGCCTGGCCCCTTCAGTTCCTTTATCCTTCAGTGAATTGTGTTTATCTTCTGTCAGCAAGAGCACGGCCCCCTTTGCCTCTCTCTCTCACAGCGCCGAAACTTCCCTCTGTGAGGTGGGGGCCGGGCTGGAAACTTGGCTTTTTTTTTTTTTTTTTGCCTCCAGGGTTATGTTTGGTGCCTGCACTATGAATCCACTGCTCCGCGGCCATCTTTCATCCATTGTAGTTGTTATTGTTGTCATTGTTGTTATCCAATAGGACAGAGAGAAGTGGAGAGGAGGGGGAGCTGGGGACTTGAACCAGGATCCTGTCCTTCACCGGGTGTGCTACTGCCCCCCCCCCCCCATTATTTACATGGCAAAGCAGTACACTATTTCAGTGAGCTAGTGCACCGTCTCATGCTTATTATGATCAGTTTTACTTGATGTGAGTGGATTAATAGACTTGTGCACAGAACGAAGCATTTGCCCTTATGTAACATGTAGTCTGTGGTTAAAAAGAGATTTGCTTTGGCCGCACGTGGCTAGACCAGCGCTTGCTGTCTTCTCCAGTCTCTGAAGATAGAGATTGAACTAGATGTAGAGAGAGCAGGGTGTTGGAGATCCAGGCCCAAGATTTGTGACTTGTAAGCATTGTCATTTGTCAGTTTTTAAGAAGTTCTTTTCACTGAAATTCCCCTCATTTACAGCAGCGAGTCCAGCAGTAGCTCAAGTGACGACTCCCCAGCCCGATCAGTTCAGTCGGCAGCAGTCCCGGCACCTACTTCCCAGTTGCTTTCATCTCTGGAAAAAGATGAGCCTCGTAAAAGTTTTGGGATCAAGGTCCAGAATCTTCCAGTGCGCTCCACAGGTGAGTATCTTGTTCCTTTCCTCTCTGTTACTAGAGAAGAGTGAGGCGAGCAACTTGAATCTGTGTATTTTTCAGTGAAAACAAGCTTCTCATTGTGCTACACTGACATGCTTTATAAAATGTCTGGCTCGTTAAGTATGAACATTATGTTACGATCTTATTTACTTCCTTTACTATTTTCCTTGTATTATGTACGCACACGTCAGACTCATCGTGTGCCACAGGTGCACAGCATTGTGTGTGCTTTATGAACAGAGCACGGTTTGAGGTCGGCAAACAGCTTAACGGCTCTGCAGAAGACTTCCCGCGCCTGAAGCTTTGAGGTTCCAGGTTCAGGCTCCAGCACCACCATAAGCCAGAGCTCAGCAGTGCTGTGGTAGCTCCCTCTGTGATCTCTCGTTCTCTCATTGAAATAAATAAAAAACTTTTAGAAAAGATATTTAAAAAGATCACAGTTTCTTTACAGTTTTATTATTTACTTACTTAATGAGAGAGAGATACAGAGAAAAAAAAATTAAGAGCACTGCTCAGCTCTAGCTCTGGCTTCTGGTGGTGCTGGAGATTGAACCGGGGACCTTGGAGCTTCAGGCGTGAGAGTCCTCTGAACAGCCACTGTGCTATCTTCTAAGCCCTGTTTACTGTGAAGTAATGCTGGGCATAACAGTATGATTAAAAACTGACTGCAAAGCGATACTTTTTGGGCCAGTGGAATAGCTCACTTGGAGGGGCCAGGTGGTGGCACCTGGTTAAGTGCTCACATTACAGTTCGCAAGGACTGAGGTTCAAGTCCCTGGTCCCCACCTGCAGGGGGAAAGCTTCATGAGTGGTGGAGCAGGGCTGCAGTTGTCTCTCTGTCTCTTTCCCCTCTGGATCTCCCCCGCCTCTCAATTTCTCTCCATCTCTATCCAGTAATAATAGATAAAAAAATTTTTAAAATAGCTCACTTGGATAATAAAGTGCGTGACCTAGGTTCAAGACCTGGCCCCCACCTCCAGGGGTGCAGCAGCTATCTTTCTCCCTTTCTGTCTCCCCTCCCCCTCCATCTCTGTGCCTATCAGTAAATAAACAATTGACTTGTTGATGCGGGGCGGGGCGGGGCGGGGCACGGCACTAGAGCATCACTCTGGAGAGCACGAGACCTGGTGAACTGACATCTCAGCCTTGCAAGTGAAGCACTCTACCCACTGCACCACCTCCTGGGCCACCCCAAGGCCGCGTTACATTTCATATACTGCTTCCCACACATTTTATAATTGCTCGAAGAACTAGAAATGAGACTTTCTCCGATCTTTAAAGGTGTTGTGCATGTTATGTGTGCATATAAAGTTCTTGTTATGAAAGTATTAAACGTGTCCTAAACAAAGGGATAACAAAATGAACACCCTTACAGCGTGTCCTGTATTTAGAAAAGCATTTTTCCCATGCTTCATTCTGTTTCCATCTTACCTCTTCCCTGGTTTTGTTGCCTTTCTCCTTTTAAAGTGGATCCTGGTGTGATGTATTTTATTCTGACCTAAATATATACTTTCGTATTTATCTGTAAGCTGTAAGAGCTTTTTTCCCCCACGTCACCACAATGTATTTGTACCTAGTAAGGAAGCAGTAGTGTCTTCTAACACTCGGCTCATTTTCAGAAAGGTACCGAGATCTTTAAAGTACCTTTCAGAGTTTCTGGACTTGGAAAAGCGATACTTTTACTGTTAACAAAACTTAGGTAAAAAATCTGGCTGATGATTTAGTAGCTGTAACTAAGTAAGATACTTGTTTTTGTTTGGGGATTTAGATACAAGCCTTAAAGATGGCCTTTTCCATGAATTTAAGAAATTTGGAAAGGTGACTTCAGTGCAGATTCATGGAGCTTCAGAAGAGAGATATGGTCTGGTATTCTTTCGTCAGCAAGAGGACCAAGAAAAAGCATTGACTGCTTCAAAAGGAAAACTTTTCTTTGGTATGCAGATTGAAGTGACAGCGTGGATAGGGCCAGGTAAGAGACATGGGAGTCGAGTAATGTTATTTGTATGCCAGTTTGGGGAAGAACAGCATGGTATCTTGAATGTGGACACTATTTTAATTTACTTCTGGTGTCTTCTGTTTTGTTTATTTAAATTTAATTTTTTAAAAGATGTATTTGTGGATGAGGGAGACAACATAATGGTTCTGCAAAAGACTTTCATGGTGAAGCTCCGCGGTCCCAGATCAACCCCCAGCATCACCATAAGCCAGAGTTGAACAGTGCTCTAGTTAAAATTAATAATAAATGAACAAATGAATGGATAGAATGGGTGGGGTACAGAAGAGAACCAGAGCATCACCAGTACATGCAGTGCTAGAGATTGAAGTCGGGACTTCATGTCTCGGAGTCCAATGCCCCATCCATTGTGGAACCTCCCGGGCCCATTATATGTTTGTTTGTTTTTCTCTTTTGTTGCCCTTGTTGTTTTTCATTGTTGTTGTAGTTGTTGTTGTTGTCATCATTGTTAGATAGAACAGAGAGAAATGGAGAGAGGAGGGGAAGACAGAGGGGGAGAGAAAGACAGACACCTGCAGACCTGCTTCACCGCCCGTGAAGCGACTCCCCTGCAGGTGGGGAGCTGGGGTCTCCAACCAGGATCCTTACTCGGGTCCTTGCGCTTTGCGCCACATGCGCTTAACCAGCTGCGCTGCCGCCTGACTCCCTCCACAATCGTTTTTTCTCTTAAGTTTGTGGAAATGGTCAGAACTAACGTAAGGACTGGTATTTAGAACCTGTAGTCTGCGTGCATTTTTAGAGCAATATATAACTTAGGTACTGAGGACCTAGTTCAGAAGCACTGCCAGTAGATGAGAATAATTTCTAGCATGCTGTATTGCCAATGGTGGGACTAGCTGAGATGTTGATGAAATGCTGAGGATTGAGATCTTTACCGTGGGGGGAAAAAGAAGTGTTTTTCCGTATTAGTTTGCACCTGAGAAGTACTTGGCCTTTACCTGCTTACCAGTGAAGTTTAGTGGGTGTTTGAGAGTAGTTAGCTAGCTCTGTGTGGAGCCCCGGTTTTTCCGTATTAGTGGAACGTTTCAGCCCTGAATGCCTTGTATTGAAATGTACAGAACAGATTTCTTCCTTTGTTCAGGGACCTCTTGGAAGAAAATAGATCTAAATACAAGAAAGCCCAGCTTTGCAGAAGATTCCTTTTGTGCCTTTTTAAGTTTGTGTTTTTTTTTTTTTTTTCCATGTCAAGGCAGTCTTAGAGTCCTACACATGAAAATGTGGGATTAACAGGGTTTTTTTCAGTAGCATATAGACACTGAAACAGGGCTGAGGAGACGACGTGATGGGTCTACAAAAAGACTTTTCATGCCTGAGGCTCCGAGGTTCCAGGTTCAATCCCCAGCACCACCATAAGCCAGAGCCATGCAGTGCTCTGGTATTTCTGTGTTTTTCTCCCTGTACCTGTCATTAAAATAAAGTAAAATGCTCATTAAAAAAAGACACTAAGACATTAAGACTAGCAATGGAGACTGGATAGATCACATGTGGAAAATGCACACTTGCTTTCCTTTGCTTAAACAAATTCGGGTTTTGAAATTTTACTCAGCTTTTGATGGAGATGAAGTTGCCCGTTTTGATGGTGACAAAATGTGCTTTAGTCTTCTGATTTTGTTTCCAGGAGAACAAACCTCAAGATTAGTCTGAGTTACTCTTTTTCTATCTTTCTCCTTTAAACATTTCTAAGTACCTGCCCTGTATTAGTTTCAAGGAGACCTAGTTGAGCTTGAAATAAGAGCTACCCCTTTGAGATGTACTGAAATATAGAGACAGATATTTGAGCCCTGAGCAGCCTTTGAGTCTGTCTGACTCTAGAGATACCTATTTTTGATGATGCTGGAAAGCTTTAGCTGAACTCTTATCAGAACTAAAGAACCGCAATCTGGAATGAGATGTATTCTGCTGAGCGCCGGCAGTAGCTCAGAACTTCGTACTGCAGACTGCTAACACTTCAGGAATAGTCAGTGGCCGGAGCTAAGCACGTTCAGCCGAATGGTTAAAAACAGACTAGATCATGATCACCTTTTTTCTTTTCTCCATTTCCTTGTATTGTAATTATTATCAACACTATGAATGTCCCTGTCCTTGATGAAGTTAATACATGGAGCTTCAAAGAAAGCCCATGATCAGACTTGACATTAAGCCAGGGCTTTTCATCAGGAATGTCAGTCTGTTTCTAAGTGGGGACTTCACTGCACCCAAAGAAGAAAGTTCGCAAGGGTTACTTCGGTCACTCTTCTTGTACCTAAAATTCTTAGCATACAGATGGTTGAGTTGTGCTAATTGGTATGATGATTGTGAAATACCAAATGTCTTCTAAAGTATAAGAAAAATAAATAATAAAGATGATTGTTTCAACTGAATTTTACATGCATTTCAAATAGTCTTGTTCTACATGTTCAGTGGGAAATTTTGTTCCCACTGAAACTATGCTGTGGAAGCCGAGACCAGGCTAGCAGCGGCGCTAACGTTTTTGCTGTCATGCATTTTTTTTTTTTTTTTTGGTGAGTGATTATTTTAGAAAACCAATCAACTTAGATTGGAATTCCATTCACTTTTCTATTTTAAAGCTCAAACAAAAATGTAATGTCGTCTCTAATTGCTTAGACATATTTCTTTAACCTTTGTAGTTCTCTTTTGCTTTTGAGTTAGCAGGAAACTAACTTATTTCTAAAAGTGTGTAATCTCCCAGATCGTGTGGGTACCCAGTCCCAGAGTTTCAAATTTTAATTTCTTTTTATTTTTTATTTCAAATTCTCTATTTATTGGATAGAGACAGCCAGAAATCAAGAAAGAAGAGGAGGATAGAGAGAGAGAGAGAGAGAGAGAGAGAGAGAGAGAGAGAGTAAGAGAGACAGAGATGCCTGCAGCACCGCTTCACCACTCAGGAAGCTTCCCCCCTGCAGGTGAGGACGGGGGCCTTGAACCTGGGTCCTTGCACACTGTAACACGTGCTCAACCAGGTGCACCACCACCCAGCCCCCCTTAATTTCTTAAATAGGAATTTTCCTCATGATATGTAAACGCTAACTAAAGCATTCTTTTCTCTTTCTCTCAACCCACACCCCAATCACAGAAACAGAAAGTGAAAATGAATTTCGCCCTCTGGATGAAAGGATGGATGAATTCCACCCCAAAGCGACAAGGACCCTCTTCATAGGCAACCTGGAAAAGACCACTACGTACCATGACCTGCGCAATACCTTCCAGCGCTTCGGAGAAATTGTGGTATGTTGCCTTTTTCCAGTTCTTTGCCTTAAAACATAAACTGTAGTACAGTGGTCCAGTAGGTGTCACGGTGCACGAAGGGTTGGACTCTTAGGCATGGAGTCCTGAGTTCCATCCCTGACATAGCACGTATTGGAGTAATAACTCTGGTTTTCTTTGTCTCTCCCTTTCCCCCTATTGAATGAATAAATAAATGATTAGATAGAGACGGTCAGAAATTGAGAGTGGAGGGGAGATAGAGAGGGTGAGAGACAGACACACCTGCAGCCCTGCTTCACCACTTGTGAAGCTTTCCCCCTGCAGGTGGGGGTTGGGGGCTCGAACCTGGGTCCCTGTGCACTGTAACATGTGCTCTCAATTAGGTGTGCCACCACCTAGCCCCCTATATTTTTGTTTTGCTTATTTCTTTTTCAAACTTGTGAATTTTACTCCTTTATGAGACAGGCATTCCTCATGAATGTGCAAACTGTTTATAGTTTTTCTGTTGTGTATTTTTGTTGCTATTGTTATTTTGCCCCCAGACTTGCGTCTGGGGCTTGATGCCTGCACAGCTCTGCTGTTCTGGGTAATCCTTCTTTTTCTCTCAGCAGAGAGGGAGAGGTGGAGCTTGGGTGGGGTGGGGTGGGGGAGAGGGATAGGCAGGCAGGAGAGACACCTGCAGCACTGCCCCACCTCTGATGAGACTTCCCCACTGCAGGTGGGACCTGTGTCTTGAACCCAGGTCCTGGCATGTACTAGCTAACACATGCACTCTACCACATGAGCCATCACCTAACTGCTGCCGCCAGTTATTTTATGAGAGAGAGATACAGACATAGACCAGAGCCCTCCTCCAGCACATGGGGCACTAGGGATTGAACCTGAAGCCTCATGCTCTCAAGTCCTGCCCTGTACCCAGAGTCAGCTCCCTGCTGCTGAGTGCTGCGCCACCTCTGTGGGTTCAGAGGAATTTGGGGATTACTAGAATGTGGATGTCGTGCTGGAGGCTCTGTTCACGTTGAAATTTTAATTTTAATTAGAATCACTTTACATTCTATAAACCATTGTTAGATTTAGGAATAGAAGGATTTTTGTCTTCATGAACCAAAATATGAGCCAATTTATAGTGAAAATCATTTTTTACCCTTGGGGATACCCTAGTTGTGTGTCTGGGGAGGAGGGGAGGGAAATTGCTTCTGCCTTTCCTAGGCTTTTTACTAATAGCAATGAAAAAAGATTTTGGAAACGAAACATATTTTGAGTATATATAGGTGTCGTAAATCTTTGGAGAATGTATGTGCATTTGTTTATTTACATCTTATTTTAAACATTAATGCTATAAGCAAAAGATCCTTGTGTTGTTTTAATAAAGTAATTTATGACTGAACTAAGTCTTACAGGGACTGGTAGAACATACAGAGGCCAGGGCCGGGTGGTGGTGCACCCAGCTAAGTGCTCGAGTTACCCTACGCAGGAATGGGGTTCAAGCCCCCTGGTTCCCACCCACAGATAGAAAAGATCATGAGTGGTGAGGCACGGATGCAGGTCTCTCTCTCTCTCTCTCTCTGTCTCATTAGATAAAACCATTTTAGAAAGGAAGTAATAGGCTGTTTATTTAAAAGACCTATTTTATTTATTACTAATTGTATTTATTTTTACAAGAGCACAGCTCGGCTCTGGCTGCGGGTAGGTAGTGCCGGGATTAGCATCTGTGAGCCGCCTGCCCTGCCCACTGCCCGTGTGTGCCTTCCCAGTCCCGCTGTGGGTGTTGGGTATCGGAGAGAGGCCGAGCACTGCTGCAGCACGCGCGGTGGGTGCCGCGGTGAGAGCTGCCCTCTCTCCAAATGCAGCCCTGTGCTTGACTCGCCTGCTGGCCAAGCTTGATAGAAGCTGTGCGTCGAGAGAAGCACATCAGCACGACACTTCCCTTCGTTGCTTCTATTTTAACTTCTTAAAAAGTTTCATTAAAACCATTTTATTTTTTAGAGCAGCACATGCAGACTTTGTTTTCCCTCCTGGAGCCCCAGAGCCTCGTGCACTCGTGCTTTCACGACTCGGCGCTCGACAGAAGACACAGGGAGTGTGAAAGACCACAGTGCACGAGGCACGGTGCCGTGCCACCTCTCGTCGAGGGCCCGCATTCGAGCCTGGGCCGTGCCCCTGGCATGGCGTTCACCGTGTCTGCTGAGACAGCTTGCCCTCTCCTACTCAAGAAAAGTGTGTCCTCCTCCCCCCCCCCCCAGGGTTATTGCTGGGGCTCAGTGCCTGCACCATGAATCCACCGCTCCTGGAGGCCATTTTTTCCCCCTTTTGTTGCCCTTGTTGTTGTAGCCTCGTGTTTATTATTGCCATTGTTGATGCCGTTCGTTGTTGGATAGGACAGAGAGAAATGGAGAGAGGAGGGGAAGACAGAGGGGGGGAGAGAGACAGACACCTGCAGACCTGCTTCACCGCCTGTGAAGCGACTCCCCTGTAGGTGGGGAGCCGGGGGCTCGAACCGGGATCCTTACGCCGGTTTCTTGCACTTTGTGCCACTTGCGCTTAACCCACTGCGCCACTGCCTGACCCCCGTGTCCTCTTTTTTTAAAAAAATTTATTTTAAAATGAAAATATTGTCAAGACCATAGGATGAGAGGAGTACAGTTGCCACCACCAGAACTCCGTATCCCATCCCCTCCCCTGACAGCTTTCCCATTCTCTATCCCTCTGGGAGTATGGACCCAGGGTCATTGTGGGATGCAGACGGTGGAAGGTCTGGCTTCTGTAATTGCTTCCTCGCTGAACATGGGTGTTGACAGGTGGATCCACACTCCCAGCCTGTCTCTCTCTTTCCCTAGTGGGGAAGGGCTCTGGGGAAGCGGAGCTCCAGGACACATTGGTGGGGTTGTCTGCCCAGGGAAGTCCAGTTGGCATCATCTTAGTATCTGGAACCTGGTGGCTGAAAAAGAGTTAAGATATAAAGCAGAATAAATTATTGCCTAATCATGAATGAAAAGTGTGTACTCTTATTTCCAACTTTGCTACTTACTTAGTTGAGTGTTTTGAAAAGTACTAATCTAAGCTCTAGCTTTTTCTGTCATTAGTTATCACCATAATCTCTTATTTTCAGTTATCTATGAATGGTCAAACCATTTATTTTATCATCTGCAGTTTGACATCTGTGAGTCTATAAATTGAGAAATCTCTTCAGACATACTTTTATTTTGGAGAATTATCCAAAGTTGTATTTGGGCATGTGACTTTTTTTTTTTTTTTTTTTTTTTAAATCACTGGTGCTCTGCCAGCACTACAAATCCACTCCTGGAGGCCATTTTTCCATTTTATTGGATAGGACCTGGAACTGGAACCCCTGTCTTTGCACTTAGTACTATGTGCACTTAACCAGCTACACCACCACCTGACCCCAGGGCATGTGACTGCATTCTCATGAACTTTTAAGCAGAGTGATTGTTTTGTTCTAAGAACTCTTCCTGGCTAATATGGACCTGTTTTGATAACCATGATCTCTTATTTTCAGTTGATCTTGAGCGTTCTCTAAAGAACCCAGCAGCTAGCTCTTTACTCACGTCCCTATGCCTCAGGTTCTGATCACTGGCATCTGAGCCATACAGAGACTCAGATAATTACAGAGCTTCCTCTGTAGTATATGACTCAGGCTCTCATTGTTAATGAGCAACTTCTGCTGTTCAAGTGTCTGTTTTCATGAGTAACCTAAGACCTCTTTCCACCTACTGAGTGAGTGTCACTTGTGATTGTAGATTTAGAGGCTTTGAAAATGGGAGTATTCCTCAGAGAGTCTAATCCAGGTGTGGTGTTTTCGATGCGTTTTCACAAAGCAGTTCACATACTAAGGAGTCCCAAGTTCTGAGTATGATAAACTACTACTGCCATGCTTATCAGTCACCACCGTTGCTTCAGTTAGATGTACTTATATTCAGAACTGTATATTTTAAATCATGTTTTGAAAACTTGATTTTTTTTTAAATCACCCTGCCCCTCCTCTGGGGCCTTAGACGTGTGCACTATTGTCAAGTTACATCCCGGATCCAATATTCACTCTGTAGCTTTAGACCAGGGGAGAAATAGTAAACAGGACTCCACCACCCAATTCCGTGGTGTCATTGCAATGGTTGGGACTGCCCTTGGCGCTCCCATGTGGTTCTAGGGCGTAAACTCAGCCCTCACATGTGGATGGCAAGTGCTACTGCCAAACCGCTGTGTTGACCCCTCTTAGTATTGTTGTTTTTTTTTTTAACCCCTCTTATTGTTTTTAATTTCAGATGTTAATACATATTTAAAAAAAATATTTACTCCCTTTTGTTACCCATGTTGTTTTTATTGTTGTAATTATTATTGTTGTTGTTATTGATGTTGTTGTCAGATAGGACAGAGAGAAATGGAGAGAGGAGGGGGAGAGAAAGATTCTAACCTGCAGACCTGCTTCACCGCCTGTGAAGTGACTCCCCCGCAGGTGGGGAGCCGGGGGCTCGAACCGGGATCTTTATACCAGTCCTTGCACTCTGGGCCACGTTTGCTTAACCCGCTGTGCTACCGCCTGACTCCCGTTATACATACACATACACATATATATATGAAAAAATTTAATTTCATTTATTTATTTTCCTTTTGTTGCCTTTGTCTTTTTATTGTTGCTGTTATTGATGTCATCATTGTTGGATAGGACAGAGAGAAATAGAGAGAGGAGGGGAGGACAGAGGGGGAGAGAAAGACAGACACCCGCAGACCTGCTTCACCGCCTGTGAAGCGACTCCCCTGCAGGTGGGGAGCCGGGGGCTCGAACTGGGATCCTTAAGCCGGTTCTTGAGCTTTGTGCCATGTGCATTTAACCCGCTGTGCTACCGCCCGACTCCCCATTACATATGTTTTTAAAAGATCTGCCCCTAGTAAAAATTTTATATGTTGCAAAAGGGAATTGCTTAGGATTTTGTTAAAACAGGCTGTCCTTTATTTATTTTTTTTTACAAATCTCTGTTTTCTGCTTAAATTCTTTTTTAAATCTCTTATAATAATTATTGGATATATATGTAGAGAGGAATTGAGAAGGGGGGAGGTAGAGAAAAGGAAGGAGACAGACACCTGAGCCCTGCTTCACCACTCATGAAGCTTTTCCCCTGCAGGTGGGGGCTGTGGGCTTGAGCCCAGGTCCTTGCGCTCTGTCCCGTGTGTGCTTAGCCAGGTGCACCATCACCTGGTCCTCAGAATGAACAAGTGTTCTGGTTTTAAAATTTTGACTTGCTTCTTCAAAGAACTTCATATAGGAAAGATTTCATGATTTGTGACTACAAATGCAGGGTGTTTTTGTTGTTGTTGTTGTTGTTTGTTTTTTACTTACAGTTTGTAGTATCACAATATACAATAAATATTAAGTTATTAAGAAAACTACTTTGGGGGAATATGAGTATTTCAAGAAATACTTGATTGTCAGCGAAGTTGTGATGTACTTTTCTATGCAAAAATGTGTCATGACATTCCTTGACAACCCAATATATACATCATATGGACTCGATTTGTTCTGTCATGTCACTCAGTGGTGTGCATTGACTTTTCAGGATATTGATATTAAGAAAGTAAATGGTGTCCCTCAATATGCATTCTTGCAATACTGTGATATCGCCAGCGTTTGTAAGGCTATTAAGAAGATGGATGGAGAGTATCTTGGGAACAATCGCCTCAAGGTAAGGCCGTCTGCGTAGGTTGTGCTGTTATAACATGTTGTGTTTGTAGCATGCGAAGTTTTTTCTTTTTTTACTTATTATTGGACAGAAACAGAGAAATTGAGAGGGGAGAGGGAGAGAGGCAAAGAGACACTTGCAGCCCTGCTTCACCACTCGTGAAGTTTCCCCCTGCAGGTGGGGACCAGGGGCTCGAACCCAGGTCCTTGTGCGCTGTAATGTGAGCACTTAACCAGGTGCGCCATCATCTGGCCGCAGATGTGGAGTTTTTTATGGAGATAGCTGATCACTTAACATAGCAGTAGTAAGGTAGGTAACCAGTACATCATCAGTCTAATCAGAATTGATACTTGCTTGGCCAGGAAAGATCACACTTTTGTAGATTTCCGTTCAATTTTAACTAAGTGGATCCTGCTTTAGAGATGTTGGTTTGATCAGAATCCTTCAAAAGAAGTGACTGTACTAATAGAGATCCCGCTTTTATACTCAGCTGGGCTTCGGGAAGAGCATGCCCACAAACTGCGTGTGGCTAGATGGGCTTTCTGCAAGCGTGTCAGACCAGTACTTAACACGACATTTCTGCCGATACGGGCCGGTGCTGAAGGTAGGCAGAAAGTCTCAGTGACTTCTCCTCTCGGTGACATCTCCTCGGTGACTTCTCTTCTCAGTGACTTCTCGTCTCCTTTTCATGATGCCCCGCCCATGCTTTAGTCTCTGAAGCGTGTGTTGACTTTCCCCTCACAATCCAGATGTTAGAGAATGATCTTTCCCCAAATTTGGTCTATCGGTGTATAATGAGGGTTTTGAAAAACTATTTCTAATTAGCTTACCTACTTTTGAACATACTTTCGCATACCATTGTTAAATAGCATTTAATTTAATTACACATTCACTTTTATATTAATGAAGTTAGGCTTCATTGTTTTTTCTTAAAGGACGTTTTTTAAATTTGTGATTAAAAGTGGTTTACAAGACTAAGATTACAGTATATACTTCAATATCACAACCCACACCAAGTTTCTGTGCATAATAATAATAAAAAAATAATCACAATAATCACAAGGTTCTCACATTCTTAGGGACAGTTCCATTTATATATACACATATATGTCTATATATTGATTTAGCAAGTTCATGTGTTTCCATTCTCTAGATTCTGTCTGTGGGTGACACCATCCAGTAGTTGTCTCTCACCTCTTCTTTTGCTAAGCATAATTACCTTTAGTTCCATTGATTTTTGTCCCAAAGGACACACTATCAAAATATTTTTTTTAATTGCAGGGTAGTACTCCGTGGAGTATATATCCCATAACTTTTTTATCCAGTCAACTCTTGTTGGCCATTTAACTGCTTTCACTGTTTGGCTGCTGTGGCTAGTACAGCTGAGTATAGTGGTGCGTGTTCCCTTTGAATTAGGATCTTTCTGTGCGTTGGCTAAACACATTTACAGACATATGAAGAGGTACTTCCACTTTGTGATTCAGCAGTGCCACTCCTAGACTTGAATTTTTGAAAAATTATGATGACTTCATTTAAAAGTATATTTGGGTAGACACAAATTGGGGGGGGGGCTGTGGGAAGGGGAGGAAAGAGACACCCCTGTAGCACTGCGTCATCACTCGGGAAGTCTTCCCACTGCAGGGAGGGGCTGGGAGCTTGAGCCTGGGTCCTTGTGCAGTGTAATGTCTGCATTCTACCAGATGAACTACCACCCAACCCTCAACTATGATATCTTTAAAGGAACAGTCACCCAGCAGACTGTTGGTCTTGTAGCATGTCCACAGGCATACAGGAAAGGAAGGAGTTTTGGACCACATTTCATTATGTGAAGGTGACCTTTTTAACTCCTTGAGAGCAAAGTCGTTTCTGTGGTCAGTATGTTGCATAACTTTGACATTCCATATGAGATGTAACTTTTGTTGAAAGCAAAATGCATGGTTTTTAAAAGATTCATTTTATCCCAGTTCGAGCCCGGGCTCCCCACCTGCAGGGGTCACTTCACAAGCGGTAAAGCAGGTCTGCAGGTGTCTGTCCAACAACAGTGACAGGAACAATAACAACAACAATAAGCAACAAAAGGGAAATAATGGCCTCCAGGAGCAGTGGATTCATAGTGCAGGCACCGAGCTCCAGTAGTAGCCCTGGAGGCAAAAAAAAAAAAGATTCATTTTATTTATTTGTATATGAGAGTGAGTTTCACACGAGACACAGAAGAGACACAAAACCAAAACACCATTCTGGTACACGCAGCAGGGACTGAACTGGGAGCCCCGGGAATGTAAAGCTGATGTTCTGCCAGTTAAGCTCTTTCCCAGCTGTGAGAAAAGCACATCTTAAACACTGAGTCAGTAGATAAAAATCTGGCAGCTTTAAAATAGAATTTTGGCATGATGCACAGAGGTGTGCTCCAGTGCTGTACTGTCTCCTTTCTCTATGAAAAACTGGCCAGGGAGTGGTGAGATTGTACATGTATACACACACACGCACACGCACATACACACACGCACACGCAGGGAGAGACTATACTAATAACTAAAACTATTGATTTATTGTTCGTTTTCGTCTTTCTTTCAAGGTTATTGATTTCTTTATTCTAAATGAGAAAAAATGAGTTTAAATATAGCACAGATCTCAGCCAGTAAGCGAACTAAAATACAGAAAAGCAAAATAAAAGCACGGTACACCTAAAGTCACAACAACTGCAATGCTGAATAGTCTTTAGGCATTCTACTGACAGTACCGCACACACCCGCAGAGAAAGCCTGGGATTTGTCTCTAGTATATAGCGCGTAGACACATTTTACCTTGTCAGTTTTCTCGTCATATAGGGCCTTGTTGGGACTGACAGTAACAGAGGATAAGACTCTTACTTATCTTATAGGTGGTATTTGATCGTTTAAAAGGCATGGCCCTGGTTCTCTACAATGAAATTGAATATGCACAGGCGGCTGTCAAAGAGACCAAGGGGAGGAAAATTGGTGGAAATAAAGTCAAGGTGAGCAAATTACTCGACACACAGACAAACCAGACCGTATTCAGACCCAATGTCTCGATACTCGACATTATGAGACTCAGGCATTGTGTGCCCACAGATTTTAAGGGAGGGTTTCATAATTTTGTACTTGGCTATTTAAGGTCACAGAGTATTGTAAACCATATCCACAGAACCGACTTTAAAAATCTTGTCGTTTGGTGGTCCTGGAGATGGCGTAGTGGATAAGGCATTGGACTCTCAAGCAGGAGGTGCCGCGTTCAATCTCCGGCAGCACCTGGATGAGAGTGATATCTGGTTCCTTCTCTCTCTCTCTCTCCCCCCCCATCTTATTAATAAATAAATAAAATCTAAAAAAAAAATCTTGTCATTCCAACAAGCATACTTTTCTTTGACATCGGATGCTTATGTCTGTACTGTTGGTTCAGAATGGGCCACAGTCACCTCTGGGTATCTGCACACCCAGGAGTTGGAAGTATTGATCTTGTCAGTTTTCTGAATAGTCCTCTCTTCCTCTTCTTCCCTCCTCTTCTAAAGGGCTGGAGATTAATGGAAGCACGATCTTTTGCCTGGTGTTTTTAAAAAAAGTTTAGAAACATGGTATGGACTTCACTATAGTGATTAACCATAGCCATTTTATGCGGTGTTGGGGTTCGAAGCCAGTATCTCACACATGCAAGGAATGCCTTCTACAGCTGGGCTGCCTCTCTAACCCCTAAAGTCACTTTTAAACCAAGGTTTCCTTAGAATCAAAAGAGAACTAGGGGCATCACTCCAGCATATGTGGTGCTGGGGATTCAGGACTGTACACATGCAAATCCTGTTCTCTGACACTAAGTCACCAGCCTAGCCACGGAAATGAGGTAGCACACACTTTAGCCACCCTGAAGCCCACATTTGCATGAAGCTTAAATGTCTTTACATTTTAATTTTTTATATTTATTTATCCTTTTTGTTGCCCTTGTTGGTTTATTGTTGTAGTTATTATTGTTGTTATTGATGTCATCGCTGGATAGGACAGGGAAATCGAGAGAGGAAGGGAAGATGGGGAGAGGAAGACAGACATCTGCAGACCTGCTTCACCGCTTGTGAAGCGACTCCCTTGCAGGTGGGGAGCCGGGGGCTCGAACCGGGATCCTTATACCGGTTCTTGCGCTTTGCGCCACCACCCGACTCTGATGTGTTTACATTTTTATTTCATGTTCTGATTGTAGTTCCAGAAAATTGAAGCTTAACAGTGATCGGGTTCTGGAATATTTTCTTCTCTTTTTTTATTTTAAAAAAGATTTACAAAAAGAAAAAAAAAATACGTATTCGTGTCACAATAGAGAGGCCCTAGAGCACACACTGCACCTCTGCTTCAGCATAAGTCAGGCAGGGCTCAAACGAGGGCCTAACATGTGCAGATTTGCACGTTACCCACTGAGCTGGGTTTTGTGACTTTAAATTGTAATTCTTACCAAAATTATGTAGCATGTGAGAGTATTTCAGGTTACAGAATAAAATCTTATTGATACGGACATGCCGTATAATTGAGTTACATGACACTGGAGACTATGTTGAGAAGGGTCTTCAGATTGACAACGCTTTCTATTATTAAACTCTGAAATTTGTGTCAAATAGGTGCTTTTTTTTTTTTTTTTTTTTTTTAAAGGTGGATTTTGCAAACCGGGAAAGTCAGTTGGCTTTTTACCACTGTATGGAAAAATCCGGTCAAGATATCAGAGACTTCTATGAAATGTTAGCAGAAAGAAGGTATGCATTTAAACCTACTGCCATACTTGAGCTTCCCAATTTCTAGTACATAAAATGTGGGTTGGCTTAATTTTTATTTTTCACCCCTTATCTCTCCTCTCTTCCAAAGTATTGCTAGGTTTCCTTTTTATTCCCTAGAGACAGACAGGCTTATTTTCGTGAATCTGATTTTTATATTGCCTATGGGAATTTGGATAACCTACATTCATGACTTACCGGTTGCCCTGCAGTTTGAAAGAATAATTTTCTCAGATTATAGTTTGTACTATTTCTTATAATATGTACAATATGTAATTTATTGAATAGAGACAGAGACAGTAAGAAGGGAAGAGAAGCTAGAGAGGGAATGAGAAAGAGAAATCTGCCACCAGGCTTTACCGCTTGTGAGACTTCCCCTCCAGGCGGGGCTGGGGCTTGAACCTGGGCTCTTGAGCATTATAACACACACACTTTACCAAGTGTGCCACTGCTCCACCCTTCATGACTTCATTATTCTGTTTACAAGGGGGAGACATGTGCAGCACTGCTTCACAACTTGTGAAGTTTGCCCCCGGCAGCTGGGGACCAGGGGCTTGAACCCAGGTCTTCACACTTGATATTGTATATGCTCAGTTGGGCGCACTACCACCTGACCCCTAGGTTTATCTTATATATGTCATCTTTTTTCTCCTTGAAATAGTATAAATACTCTCTTGAAATATTATAATTATAAAGTACTATAATACATAATATTTTATATTATATCGTCTTGAAATATAAATTTTTCAGAAGTACAGTTTTCATCTCTTCCCAGTGTGCTCCCAGACCTTATTCCCTACTGAACACCAGTATCCCTCCAGTTCCGTTGGATTGCCTCCTCCTCAAAGTGGAACACGGAAAACAAAAACAAAACAAACAGAAAACCCTGAATATGTCCTGCTAATATTTTCTAAGGTGTCTGTTGAGCTAGATCAGCTAATGAGCTTTTAGTGCTGCAGGTCTCTCTCTCTCTCTCACCCCCATCACTCTCAGTTTCTGGCTATCTTTATCCAATCAATAAAGATGATCAAAAAGAAATAAAAAAAAAACTTAGATGCTGTCATCTGTTCATTCTCTTTCCCTTTTCCCCTTTCTCATATGTCTCAGAGTTCCTTAAGTGATGTCTTTTTTTAGATTTTATTTATTGACATGAGGGGCGTGGTAGAGAGGGCACATGCAATGCTGGGGATTGAACTCAGAACCTCATTCTCCCAAGCCCATTCATTGCTCTTGCCACTACACCACCTCATGGGGGCGATATAGTAAAGATTTGTTGTGAGAGAGGGAGAGGGAGAGGGAGAGGGATAGGTTTGAGTGTGTGTGTTGGGGGGTGAGGGGCTGCCACAACCAATACTGAACCTCATGCTAAAAAGACCAGTGCTTCGTCTACTGTGTCACTTTCTGGGCTGCTCATTTTTATTCTCTATTTTCAGTGGTTACTTTAAAGAGAAAAAAAAAATCAATAGAGCTAAGGTATTTGAGTTAAATAAACTAGTGAAGTCTGTCTGTCTTCCTCCTTCCCTCTGTCTTGACTAAGTTACTAAACTCGAGGCGTGCTTGCTAGTCATGTCTTCATAGAATTGGCCTTCTAGCCAAATGCCCTGCTCTTAGTAGTCGGATGTGAATAGCAGCTATATTACAAGACGCTGTAGGTCTAACTAATCATTAAATCACAACAAAGCTTTGTCGACGCAGGACTTTGTAAGTGCTAAGGAAATAAAATAACAGTATATTCTTTTCTTTCCAGAGAAGAACGGAGGGGATCTTATGACTATAGCCAAGATCGTCCCTATTATGAGAATGTTCGCACACCAGGCACATATCCTGAGGATGCCAGGCGGGACTATCCAGCTCGAGGGAGAGAATTTTATTCCGAGTGGGAAACTTACCAAGGGGACTACTATGAATCACGATATTACGAGGATCCTCGGGAATACAGGGATTACAGGAATGATCCTTATGAACAAGATATTCGGGAATACAGCTACAGGCAAAGGGAACGAGAACGGGAACGCGAAAGATTTGAGCCTGAGCGGGACAGAGACCACGAGAGGCGGCCAATTGAGCGCAGTCAGAGTCCGGTGCATTTGCGCCGCCCGCAGAGCCCCGGAGCCTCCCCCTCCCAGTCAGAGAGATTGCCCAGTGATTCTGAGAGGAGACTTTACAGCCGGTCCTCTGACCGCAGCGGCAGTTGTAGCTCCCTTTCCCCACCAAGATACGAGAAGCCCGAGAAGTCCCGTTTGGAACGCTATACAAAGAATGAAAAGACAGATAAAGAGCGCACCTTTGATCCCGAGAGAGTCGAAAGAGAGAGACGCTTAATAAGGAAGGAAAAGGACAAAACTGACAAGCAGAAACGAAAAGGGAAAGTTCTTTCTCCCAGTTCTCAGTCTTCAGAAACTGATCAAGAAATTGAAAGAGAACCGAGTCCTGAAAAACCAAGGAGTTCTAATAAACTGAACAGAGGAGAAAAAGCCGATAAAGAAGGAGCAGCAAGAAATCGCCTGGACCTCATGCCTTGTGTGGTGTTGACTCGAGTGAAAGAAAAGGAGGGGAAACTTATTGACCATGCTCCCGTGGAAAAGCTGAAAGCCAGACTGGATAGCGACACTGCCAAGCCTTCTGCTTTAGACCAGAAACTTCAGAGCTCTCAGGCTGAACCTGCTAAATCCGATCTGTCCAAGCTAGAATGTGTGCGGCTGAAAGCGGCAAAGGAAAAAGGCCTGTCAGGCCACGTAGAAACAACGGTAGACAAGGAGGGTAGACTGAAGCCCAGGAAGCACCTGAAACCTGAGCAGGCTGCTGAGGGAGCAAGTGCTGTGGATCTGGAGAAGCTGGAAGCAAGGAAAAGGCGTTTTGCAGATTCCAGTTTAAAAGAACGGCAGAAAGCAGAAGTCAAGAAAAGTAGTCCAGAGATGGAGGATGCACGGGCGCTTTTCAAAAAGCAGCCCGACATGCCGCCCAGAGAGGCCATCCTGCTGAGGGAAGGCGAGTCTGAGAAAAAGCCCGTGAGGAAAGAGATTCTTAAAAGAGAATCTAAAAAAGTCAAACTAGACAGACTGAATGCGGTTTCCAGCCCCAAAGACTGTCAGGAGCTTGCCAGTGTTTCTGGTGGGACTGGCTCAAGGCCCAACACAGACCTTCAAGGGAGGCTGGGAGAATCAGCAGGTGAATCTGTGGAAAATCAAGAAACCCAATCGAAAAAACCTGTTTCGGCCAAACCACAGCCTAAGCAGCTGCAGCTATTAGATGATCAAGGGCCAGAGAAAGAAGAGACCAGGAAAAACCACTGCAGCGTCCGTGATGAGACACTGGAAGGCAAATCAGCCCAGGAGAAAACACATTCAGCAAACACCGAAGAAAAAATTGGCATCGATATTGATCACACACAGAGTTACCGAAAACAAATGGAGCAGAGTCGTCGAAAACAGCAGATGGAGATGGAAATAGCCAAGTCTGAGAAGTTTGGCAGTCCCAAAAAAGACATAGATGACTACGAAAGACGTAGTCTTGTTCATGAGGTGGGCAAGCCCCCTCAAGACGTCACCGATGACTCTCCTCCCAGCAAGAAGAGAAGAGCGGACCACGTTGACTTTGATGCCTGTACCAAGAGAGAGAGGAATTACAGAAGTTCACGCCAAATTAGTGAAGATTCTGAGAGGACTGGTGCTTCTCCCAGTGTCCGACATGGATCTTTCCATGAAGATGATGAGCCCATAAGCTCTCCTAGGCTAATTCCAGTCAAAGAACCGCCTAAGGTAGACGATAAAGGTCTTCTCCCCTATTCCCACCTGACCGTCAGAGAAGACTCTTTAAAATTTAATCCTTATGATTCCAGCAGGAGAGAGCAGATGGCAGACATGGCTAAAATCAAGCTGTCTGTCATGAGTTCTGAAGACGAGCTGAGTCGGTGGGACTCGCAACTGAGACAGGATGCCGGCAGACTGGACGTGAGTTTCCCCAACAGCATAATTAAGAGAGACAGCCTTCGGAAGAGGTCTGTGCGTGATCTTGAGCCCGGGGAGGTGCCTTCGGATTCTGACGAAGATGGGGAGCACAAATCCCACTCGCCCAGAGCCTCTGTGCTCTGTGCAAACTCGCGCTTGTCTTTTTTATTGAGGGACAGGGAGGACAAGCTGCGCGAGCGAGATGAGAGGCTCTCCAGCTCTTTAGAAAGGAACAAATTTTATTCTTTTGCGCTGGATAAGACAATCACACCAGACACTAAAGCCTTGCTCGAACGAGCGAAATCCCTCTCTTCCTCTCGAGAAGAAAATTGGTCTTTCCTTGACTGGGACTCCCGATTTGCTAATTTCCGGAACAACAAGGATAAAGAAAAAGTGGACTCTGCGCCGAGACCCATTCCGTCCTGGTACATGAAAAAGAAGAAGATCCGGACTGATTCAGAAGGCAAGATGGACGATAAAAAGGATGACCACAAAGAAGAAGAACAAGAACGGCAAGAATTATTTGCTTCCCGTTTTTTACACAGCTCCATCTTTGAACAGGACTCCAAGCGGCTGCAGCACCTAGAGAGAAAAGACGAGGACTCTGCCTTTGTGTCTGGGAGGCTCTACGGCAGGGGGCTGTGCGACGGGCTGAGCGGCGCCGCCGAGTCGCCTCAAGAGCCCGTCGTCCTCTTTCATAGCAGATTCGTGGAACTCACACGGATGCAGCAGAAAGAGAAGGAAAAAGACCCCAAACCCAGAGTCGCTGACAAGCCCGAAGACACAACAGAGGCGCATGCTAAGACCCGAGAGTCTACTTCTGAGAGGAAAGAAGCGGAACTGAAAACTCCGCCTTCAGCTGGGCCTCCTGCCACCACCGTCGCGACTCCAGAGTCGTCGTCGTCGTCGTCGTCACAAGAGAAAACTGCAGTTTGTGAAAAGACGGGAGAGGTGCCTTCCGTGATGACAGACGAGAAGAGAGCGGAGCCGGCTTCCACCTCAGAAACAGGGAGGCAGGCGTCTGAGCCGACTGCCGGCACCGCAGAGACGCCACCCGACCGCGCCGGCTCGGCCTCCAGAGCGGACGCCAGTCGAAGTCGGGACGCCGTGGGGACCGCGCGAGCTGTGGAGGAGAGCCCGCCGGCCGGGCGGCTGCCCTCTCTCGACGCCAGGCCGCCGACCCCAGGGGCCTCGTTTGCCCGAGCCGAGGCCGGCGCCGACCCCGAGCCTGCGCGCGCCCGGCCACTCTCGCTCTCGCTCTCAAAAGCCGCTCCGGGGTCGGAAGAGGTGCTCGGGTCCGAGGAGGAGCCCGAGGCGGGGAAGCCGGAGCCGGCCGCTCGCGGCGAGCTGAGCGCGCACCAGAGAGCCGAAGCGGCGCCCGAGAGCTCGCCCCCGGCTCCCGAAGACGCGGAGGTCGCTCCTCCGGGGGGCGCGGCGAAGGACAAGGACGGCCGGGCCAGCAAAGGCAGGCGCTCCAGGACGGCCGCCGAGAAGCCCGTCACGCGCAAGAGCGAGAGGATCGACCGCGAGAAGCTGAAGCGGTGTGGCTCTCCGCGTGGAGAAGCGCAGAAGCTCCTCGAGTTCAAGCCGGAGCCCGAGAAGCCGGCGAGGACGGCCACCTCTAAGCCCCCGGCCGCCGAGCCCGAGCCGCCCGAGCCCAGCCTGCCCCTCGGCAGGACCAGGCGCCGCAACGTGAGGAGCGTCTACGCCACCGCCACCGCCACCACCACCGCGGGCGACCGCGACCACCGCTCCCCCGCCAGGGAGCCCGCCGCCGAGCAGCCGCGGCTGACCAGGAAGAGGCTCGAACGGGAGCTCCAGGAGGCCGCGGCCGCTCCCGCCACCCCGCGCCGGGGCAGGCCCCCCAAAACGCGGCGGCGGGCCGAGGAGGACGACGAGACGGAGACTAGAGAAGCCGGCGAGCCCCTCAGGCCCGCCGAGGGCTGGAGATCCCCCCGAGCTCAGAGATCGGCCGCCGGGGCCCCGCCGGGGAAAAGGGGGCGGAGCGAACCGAGAGCGGACGCCGAGCGACCCGAGGCTGCCGCCGCCGCCGCCCAGGCGAAGGAGACCCCGAAACCCAAGGCCGACAGGGACGCGGCGGCCGCCGGACCGAAACGGGCCGGGAAAGAAGTCGAAGTCGGCGCCGCGTCCGGCGGAGCGGCCCCCGAGGCCCTCGAGGCCTCCGCGGCCCCCGACAAGAGCTGCAGGGCGAAGAGGGGCCGGGCTCGGCACGCCAGGCCGACGGTGGACAGGGCCGCGAACCCCAGGAGCGCGGACGGCCCGGGCAGTCCGGAGACGAGCGAGGGCACCCCCGGACGGGGACGGGCACAGGCACAGGGACAGGGCGGCCCGCCGTCGCAGCCGGGCCCGGACCCGGGCGAGGGCGAGGGCGAGGGCTTGGAGGCGGCAGCTGGGTGTCCCGGAGCCAGGCCGTCGTCGGCAGCCGCGGGCCAGCCGGCCGGGCGGACGGAGCTGGAGCTGCAGCGCGCCGTGGAGAACATCGAGAGGCTCGCGTTCAGGGCGGCGGCCGCGGGGCCCCCGGAGGAGCTCGGCCCGCGGGGCGGGGACAGGCCCGCACCCCAGGCCAGCGAGACGGAACTGGCCGCGGCCATAGGCTCCATCACGAACGACGACGTCTCCGGAGAGCCCGAGCCCTTCCTGGCACCCCCACCGTCCGCGGCCGGACCTGGGACGGACGCCCGGCTGCTGCGGCCCCCCGGGGGAGGAATGGGGCCCGAGGCCGGTGAGGCCGAGTCCGGGATCGCGGAGGCCCAGGCGGCTGCGGGCTCTGTGGGGTCTGCGGGGCCGGCGGCCAGCGCTCCCGACGCTCCGACCAAGGGGGTCGGAGGGGGTGGCAGGGACGCGGACAGGGATGGGGACCGGGACGGGGACGCGGCCCTCGAGATCCCGGAGGCCAGGGCACCGAAGGGAGCCGAGGCTCCTCTCCCCCGGAGAGACAGAGGGCGCCAGAAACCTCGGGCTCGCCGCAAGCGCAATGCCGGCAAGAGGGTGGCGGCCCCCGCGGGAGCTGGCTCGGACCCCCGCGCCCCCCAGGCCCCCGCGGCCGACCCACTCCAGAGGGAGGACGACCCCCCGGCGGCCGAGGCAGCTCCAGGGCGGCCCCCGGAGGCCCCCCCGGAAGACGGGCACAGGGAGGAGCCCCCGCCGCCGCCGCCTCTCGGGTCTGGTGCCGCCACCCCAGCCGGGACCCCGTCCGCCGAGAGCGAGTCCCCAGAAAGCTGCGCTGGAGGGGAGACCCCGACCAGAGCGCCCACGCCCCCTGGCCTGCCGCCGCCCTCACAGCCACCACCGGCCGAGGACGACGACGAGGAGGAGGACGAGGAAGACGAGGACGAGGAGGAGGACGAGGACGAGGCGGCCCCCGCCAGGTGTCAAGTGCACTCCATCATCGAAAGTGACCCGGTCACCCCGCCCAGCGACTCGAGCACACCCACCCCCGCCATCCCTTCGGTGACTGCGGCGAAGCTCCCGCCCCCTGTCCCCGCCGGAGGGGTCCCCCACCAGAGTCCCCCGACTAAAGTGACGGAATGGATCGCGAGGCCGGAGGAGCCCCGGGCTCAGTCCACTCCGTCCCCGGCTCTCCCTCCTGACACAAAAGCCTCTGACCTCGACCCCAGCTCCAGTACCCTGAGGAAGATCCTCACGGACCCCAAGTACGCGTCTGCCACGGGCAGCACATCCACAAGCGTCACAGCCGCCATCGCAGAGCCCGTCAGTGCCACCCCTGCTCTGCAGGAGGCGCCGGCCCTCTCGGTTGAGCCCACCAACCCCCTCTCAGAAGGAAAATCCACCCCGGTAGCAAACACCTCTGACGCACAGGCCGCAGAGGTCCCGGCTGTCAGTGACAAAGAAAAGGTGACTCCGGTCATCGCTCCCAAAATCACTTCTGTCATCAGTCGGATGCCTGTCAGTATCGATCTGGAGAATTCACAGAAGATAACTCTGGCCAAACCCCCCCCTCAGACCCTGACTGGCCTAGTGAGCGCCTTGACGGGCCTGGTGAACGTCTCCCTGGTCCCGGTGAACGCCCTGAAAGGCCCCGTGAAGGGGCCCGTGGCCACGCTGAAAGGCCTGGTGAACACGCCCGCCGGCCCCGTGAATGTCCTCAAGGGGCCCGTGAATGTTCTGACCGGGCCGGTGAACGTCCTCACCGCCCCCGTGAGCGCCACCGTGGGCACCGTCAACGCGGCCACCGGGGTGGTGAACTCGGCCCCGGGCGGTGCGGTGACGGCCGTGTCTGCCGCCGCGACGCCGGCCACAGGCGCGGCCACGGCGCCCCCGCCTGCCAAGTGCAAGCCGCGATCGGGCGCCGGCGAGAACAGCCGCTTCCACCCGGGCTCCATGGCCGTCCTCGACGACCGGCCGGCAGACGCGGGCCCCGGCGCCGGGCTGCGCGTGAACACTTCGGAAGGGGTCGTGCTCCTGAGCTACTCGGGCCAGAAGACCGAAGGGCCGCAGCGCATCAGCGCCAAGATCAGCCAGATCCCCCCCGCCAGCGCCATGGACATCGAGTTCCAGCAGTCTGTGTCCAAGTCCCAGGTCAAAGGGGACGCCGCCGCGCCCGCGCCCGCACCCGCGCCCAAAGGCACGCAGACCGCCGGCTACGCCAACGTGGCCACTCACTCCACCCTGGTGCTGACCGCCCAGACCTACAACGCGTCTCCCGTGATCTCGTCCGTGAAGGCCGACCGTCCCGCCCTGGACAAGCCCGAGCCCATCCACCTGTCGGTGTCCACACCTGTCACCCAGGGGGGCACGGTGAAGGTGCTCACGCAGGGCATCAACACGCCCCCCGTCCTGGTCCACAACCAGCTGGTCCTCACCCCGAGCATAGTCACCACCAACAAGAAGCTCGCCGACCCCGTCACCCTCAAAATCGAGACCAAGGTCCTCCAGCCGGCCAACCTGGGCTCCGCGCTCGCGCCCCACCACCCGCCCGCGCTGCCCAGCAAGCTGCCCGCAGAGGTGAACCACGTCGCCCCGGGCCCCGGCACCCCCGCGGATCGAACCGTCTCCCACCTGGCGCTCCCCAAGCCGGACGCCCATCCCCCCCGGCCCGGCGGCCCCACGACGCCCTCCTTCCCCAGGGCGTGCCACCCCAGCGGCACCGCGTCCGCCGCCCTGTCCACCAACGCCACGGTCATGCTGGCGGCCGGCATCCCCGTGCCCCAGTTCATCTCCGGCCTCCACCCCGAGCAGTCCGTCATCATGCCTCCCCCCAGCATCACGCAGACCGTGTCCCTGAGCCACCTGTCCCAGGGCGAGGTGCGGATGAACGCCCCCGCGCTGCCCAGCATCACCTACAGCATCCGGCCCGACACGCTGCAGGCCCCTCGCGCCCCGCCGCAGCCGCAGGCCTCGCAGATCGAGGTCCGGGCCCCGCAGCCCACCGCCCCCGGCGTCCCCGCGCTGGCCCCCCAGCACCCGCCGGAGGAGGAGGTGCGCTATCACCTGCCCGTGGCCCGGGCCACGGCGCCGGTGCAGTCGGAGGTGCTGGTCATGCAGTCCGAGTACCGGCTGCACCCCTACACGGTGCCCCGGGACGTGAGGATCATGGTGCACCCCCACGTGCCGGCGGCCGACGGGGTGGCAGTGGCGGCGGCGGGGAAGGCCGCCCCGACCAGCAAGGCCCCCCAGCAGCCGGCGAAGGAGGCGCCCAAGACGGCGGACGCCAAGGCGGCTCCTGGCCCCGGCCCGGCCCCGCACGGCGAGGCCCGCATCCTCGCCGTCACCCCCGGCAGCCAGCTCCAGGGACTGCCTCTGAGCCCGCCCGTCGTGGTGACCCACGGGGTGCAGATCGTGCACTCGAGCGGGGAGCTCTTCCAGGAGTACCGGTACGGCGACCTCCGCACCTACCCCGGCCCGGCTCCGCTCACACACGCGCAGTTTCCCGCCGCCGCCGCCGCCTCCTCCTCCTCCTCCTCCTCGGCCTCCGCCACCGCCTCCTCCGCCGCCTCCTCCGGCCATCCATCCAGGACCAAGGCTGCCGCTCAGGTGAGGACTTCCCCCGGTGCGGTGCGGTGCGGTGCGGTGCGGCCGGGCCTCCTGCAGGGCTTAAAGAGCGGCTTCCCGAACCGCAGGAAGGGGGCGAGCAGGCAGTCCCGAGGCCACTCGGCGCAGCTCCGGCCCCGGCTGCCGCCCCTGCGCGGTTCTGGCTCTGGGCCCGGTGGTGGTTCCGGACAGAACTCTGACCCTGGCCTTTCTCTCTCCTCCCCACTCCAGGGCTCCCCTCCCGAAGGGGAAACCTCGCAGCCCGCCCAGCCCGCCCAGCCGCCCCAGCCGCCCCAGCCGCCCGGCAGCAAGATGCCTCCGGTGTCGCAGGAGGCAAAGGGGACACAGACAGTAGGGGAACAGCCTCGCCTGTCGGCCGTCCCCGCCAGCAGGCCCGCTGAAGCCCACGTCCAGGTTCAGAGGCCGCAGGCGGACGCGGGCCAGCCCTCCTACCCATCCCCCGTGTCCGTGTCCGTCTCCGTGAAGCCCGACCCCCCGGCTCCCCTCCCCGCTCAGGCCGCCCCAAAGCAGCCGCTGTTCGCCCCCGCCGCCTCGGGCCCCGGCACCCCTCCGGGCATGGCTCTGCAGCACGTGGAAGCGCCGCCTGCCCCGCAACAGGATCCCCCCGCACACCCGGCTCCCCAGAGGCCCGTGGATATGGTCCAGCTCCTGAAGGTAAGGGGGCCCCCGCACCCCCCACCCCCCACCCTCCACCCCGCGCCGGGCGAGCTGCCTCGCTCACCTCACTGCGCGTCTCCCCTCCCGCGAGCAGAAGTACCCCATCGTGTGGCAGGGCCTGCTGGCTCTGAAGAACGACACGGCTGCCGTGCAGCTCCACTTCGTGTCCGGCAACAACGTGCTGGCGCACCGCTCGCTGCCCCTCTCGGAGGGAGGCCCGCCCCTGAGGATCGCGCAGCGCATGCGGCTGGAGGCCTCGCAGCTAGACGGGGTGGCGCGCAGGATGACGGTGAGGCCCGGGCCCCGGCGGGCGGGTGGCCCCTCGGCCCCTCTGCACGCAGGCGGGGCTGACGGCTGCTCTGTCCCAGGTGGAGAGCGACTACTGTCTGCTCCTCGCCCTGCCCTGCGGCCGCGACCAAGAGGATGTGGTGAGCCAGACCGAGTCCCTCAAGGCCGCCTTCATCACCTATCTGCAGGCCAAGCAGGCGGCAGGGATCATCAACGTCCCCAACCCGGGCTCCAATCAGGTCAGCTGGCGGGGAGCCAGGAGGGAAGCTGCACAGAGCCAAGCCCAGTGCGGGGAGAGGCTGCCGCGGCCATCCCGGAGCCGGGCAGCCGAGGCAGTCACGGCCTCTGTGTGTGTGTGGGTGTGTGTGTGTGTGTGTGTGTGGTGCCCGTGGAGCCCGTGCAGCGGACTTGGCGGCCTCAGCCCCCATGCCGGCACACGCCGCCGGGCCCGGCCACGGGCTCCTTCCTCCCCGGCACCGTGTTTGCCCGGCGCCGGCTGCTGTGCTGGGCACCGACCCTGGGGTGGGGGGGTGAGGGGAGTCTCAGGCGGCCGCGTCTGTTGCAGAACCGTTGTGCTGTCTCCCCGCAAACACGGGCGCTTGTGCAGGGTAAGGTGCCCGTGCTACTGGGCGTGTGCAGACCACACACACAGACACACGCACACCCACCCTTGCCTGACAGTTTTCCTGACTAAGTGACAGAGGCTCCCGGGCGGGGCGGGGGCGGGGGTGCGGCACGGCTGTCTGTCCGCGTTGTGGCGGGGGTCCCACGCGCTCTCGTGTCTGCCCTCTAGCCTGCCTACGTGCTGCAGATCTTCCCGCCCTGCGACTTCTCCGAGAGCCACCTGTCCCGACTGGCCCCTGACCTCCTCGCCAGCGTCTCCAACATCTCTCCCCACCTCATGATCGTCATCGCCTCTGTGTGAGCCGCGCCACGTCCTCACTCGGGGTCTTCTCCTGGGGCCCTGCGGCAAAGCTGGACCGGGACGGCCCAGCCGTGTGGAGGAAGAAGCTGCCGAAGGGGACAGACTCCACTGCCAGGCGGCCAGCCTTGCCCTCCTGCCCGCTCGGTCAGACGGACCCCTCTGGGCAGTGGTGCTGCTATTCGTATGTTTACATGACGGCCCAAGGACAGACCGCCAACAGATGGACTCGAACACACCTTGGCGCCGGGTTTCACTCTCCTCTTTTTGGAGAAGAGGAGCAGGGCAGTGGAATTAACTTTGTTTGTTTGTTTGTTTTTTTAAGAAACAAGAAAACAGAACTGCCTTTGCACTAAATTAGTGACTTGGACTTTTGCACAGTGAAGACAGGCTGCGACACTCTGGGTGTCTTGGTGTGAACACACATCATAAGACTCGAACCAGGACTTTAAACTTCTGCTGAAACCATGGGGTCAAGGAACATTTCATTGGATAATTTCGCTCCCGCCGCACCCCGCCCTCGCTCCTCTGAAATGTCACCTCTTAACTCTCTCTTTCCGCCACTGTCTTTGATTCACCTGGGATGTAGAGTTTACAGTCGACAAAGAGCAAGCAAGGATTTCCCTTCCAGGGGGTATGCAGAACTTGGGATGTGTGTAGATAATAAATAATAATAATAATATATATAAATATATATGATACTGACTTAAAAAATCAAATGCCCCTGACATACATTTTTTTTAATCTGTGCCAAAAATGTGTTTTCAGAGAAAAATCTTATTTTCATACTCAGACTTTGTATTGTCACTCATTTGTATAAGTGCGCTTCGTTACAGCACGGGCCCCACTCCCACAATTTGGAAGTGTCACACAACACAACACACAAGAAGACTGTACACAAAACGAAACAAAAACAGAAACCGGCTGATCCTCTCCTCCTGTTACCTTGACCTCTTCCCCCAACTCCTAACACTTATTAATTTATGAAACTGTTTTTCTCAGCGCAGTTGTTTTGTGTGTCCATTGGATTACAAACTTTATTAAAAAATACAAAACACGTCAAGTGTGTATGATTGTCACTTGTGGGGAAGACCGTGGGTTGCTGACGTCGGGGGAAAGCTGTCATCACACTCACTCTCTCCCTGCCAAGTCTAGCTGTGGGGCCGGTCTCCCTGCCACTTACACCCTCCCCAAGGGAACTTCACGTTACAGAACTTCAGCACGGACGCTGAGCGTGAGCCGTTTTTTAATGTGATGTGTCTCTGACACGGCTAAGATCCTGACTGGCTCCTGGCTAGTGTGGAAGGCACTTCAAATTTGGATACAAAATACATTCCATCCCCTCCGGGGGCCCGGTAGGCCAGCTCTGGTGTCTAGGCCTGGGCACCCTCCTCTGGGTAAGGCTTCCCCCCCCCCACCCCCCCGCCCGGCCTGGCCTGGGGGTGGGGGCTCGGGCTCCCCCTGCAGTTGGGTTCACAAGCCGGGGAGACTAGAACACCAGGGGCATGAAGCTGGTGGTCTCCCTCTGCTTTTGGTGAAAGAAGTCGGTTTTCTCGGTTCTGTCTGAGGGACTACAGCTCGGGGGGGCAGACTAGAAAAGGGGCCAAGATGGCATCTATCTTCCCGACAGGTGCCCAATGTGCTCGCCGCCTTAGCTGAAGCAGAGCTGTGCCCGCCTCTATCCCATCTGAGCTCCTGTCTCCTTAGACCTGACCCTCGGGACCTGGCAGGCGACGCTGGCCTGGCCGGAGCCCTTGTGTGGAGCCCTCCTCCCCCCGCGGCACGTGGAAACTGCACCCATGGCCTCCCTCCCGCGCCGCTCTGGGCATGGATCTGGCCGGATCCCGGCCAGAGGTGAGCAAGCAGCTGGCAGCCACTGCTGGCCCCACCTCCTGGGCACAGCTCTGCTCCGTGGCTGAACAGGCCACAGGCCTCCAGGGGAAGACTAGAGCGGAGCCAGGCCGCCCCGGTGCTGCCCACACCCGCTGGTTCTGGACGGTCCTGGGCCCTGATCCGCTCTAGGAGGGCCGCCCGGCTTCCTCAAGCAGCGGCCTGGCCTTTCCGTGGGGCCGGCTTCCCACCCCAGTCCCCTGGGAGCTGTAGGCGGCATTAGAAAATGACCGATTTATTCTCTGGAGAGAGGGCCACCCCCCTCGGTCCTAGGGCACCATCCCTCCTTAAATAAACAGTCGCGAGGAGGGGGCCTGCTCATTCCGCAGGCGGCGGGGGGCACTCGGGGGCTGCAGAGGGCGTCTCCGCCAGAGCGGGCTGGCCGTCGGCCCCGTCCCGGGGGCGGAAGAGCAGCTCCCCAGCCTGCAGCACCGGCCCGTACTGCTGGTAGAAGTCCGCGTCTGTCTGGAACATGACCAGTGCCTGCGCCGTGTGGATCCGCACGTGCTGGGCCAGGCTGTTGGCATCCAGGAACTTGTCCCCGCAGGAGTCGCAGGCATAGAGGATGTGCGTGTTAGGGTCTGCGGGGCGGGGGCTGTGTAAGGCGGGCGCCGCGCGGAGGGACCGCCGGCCGCCACACCCGGGCCGGCCCGCTCAGCTCACCTTCCTCCTGGACTTGCTTCACAGCTTTGCTGATCTCCGCTTTCAGCACTTCCGTCTCATCTGCAGTCACTGCGGCCCCCACGGGCACCACTGTGGGCAGAAACGGCAGGGCCTGAGGCCAGAGCCACCCGCCCCATCGCCGCCGGCCCGGAGGTGAGCCATCCGAGTCCCCACCGGGCCCGTGCCCCGTGCCCCTACCTGTGAGCTGGGCAACGGCCGTTGCCGCCAGCGCCTCAGTGGCTAACGTGACCATGTCGTCGACGGTCACCACGCTGACCTCGCCGCCCTCCTCTGGCTCCAGGA
The DNA here is from genome assembly GCF_950295315.1 of Erinaceus europaeus. NCBI lineage: Eukaryota > Metazoa > Chordata > Mammalia > Eulipotyphla > Erinaceidae > Erinaceus > Erinaceus europaeus. The sequence continues at coordinate 115,090,037 of NC_080172.1, forward strand.
TTTTGATGCCCGCCTTGCCCTGGTGCACGGTCTTCACGTGGGAGCGCAGGTTGTCCACACGGTTGAAGCCGCGGCCGCACTTGTCACACAGGTAAGGCTTCTCTCCTGGGGACGGGCGGAGGGGCGGGCCAGTTGTCCCCTGCACGCGGGGGCCGGGGGAGGCCCACAGCGGCGAGCACCAAAGCCAAGCTCGGGACGCGGACTCACCGGTGTGGATGATGATGTGCTTAGACAGGTCGCCCACGTTCACGAAGGCCTTGCTGCACACGCTGCACTTGTGGGGCCGGATGTTGTCGTGGTGGCGGATGTGATTGGCCAGCTGGCTGGACTGCACGAACCTGCAGGGTCACGGACACGGGCTTGCTCTGAGCCGCCCCGTCCCGGTGTCGGGGCCCCCTGCCCAGGCGGGACCCCTAGGTGCGGGCACGGGTTCCCCGGGTCCCCGGCCGAGCCGGGGAGGGTGGCGGGAGGGGACGGAGGGGCAGGACCTCTTGCCGCAGCGCTCGCAGACGTAGGGCTTCTCCCCGGTGTGCTGGCGCACGTGCGCGATGAGGGAGCTGGCCTGGGTGAAGGCCTTGCCGCACATGACGCACTGGCACGGCTTCTCGCCTGCGGACGGACGGGACGGGACGGGGCGCTGTCACCTGCTGCTCCTCCCCGCGCCCTCCCCACCCCGGGACAGCCGGCAGGCCCTGCTCACCCACCCGTGTGGATCCGGACGTGCCGCTGCAGGGCCCCGGGGTCGGCGAACTGCCGCTGGCAGTGCATGCACACGTAGGGCTTCTCCCCGCTGTGGATCCGGAGATGCCGCTTCAGGTTCCCTGAGAGAGAGCGGGCGGGCTGGCACGGCGGGCGGGCGGCACCGGTGGCCGAGGGCGGGGTGGGGGGGTGAGGGCAGCCGGCGGCCTGGCCCTACCTGAGGTGGTGAACTGCTTGCCACACTCTCGACACTTGAGGGGCCCGTCCGCGATGTGGATCTTCAGGTGGGCCTTCAGGTTCCCCACCTGTGCCCAGGGGGTCCGCGGGGTCAGAGATCACCTCCCGGACATGGCCCCCGGGGCCCTCAGGAGACCGCGAGCCTCAGTCCCCCCAGGGGCAGGTGGAAGGTTCTAGGCCCCAGCCCATTTCTCGCTGTCTGGCCCCACAGTGATTCGGCCCGCCACCCTGGGAGGGGGCGCGGCAGGACCGGGAGAGGAGGGGCGAGGCGGGGAGAAGAGGGGGGCAGGCGGGGAGAGGAGGGGCGAGGCCGGGAGAGGGGCGGCGAGGCAGGGAGGAGAGAAGAGGGCGGCAGGCCCACCCCGCTCGGCCCTGGCGCACCTGGTTGAACTTCTTGTCGCAGTGCGGGCACTTGTGTTCCTTGTCGGTGTCGTGCGTCTCCAGGTGGCGCATCTTGGACGTGGGGTCAGAGAAGGAGCGGCCGCAGTAGTCGCACCGGTAGGGCTTCTCACCGCTGTGCACCAGCTGGTGCCGCTTGAGGTTGCCCGAGGTGGTGAAGAGCTTGCCGCAGTCCTCGCAGCGGTGGCGCGCCTCGCCCGAGTGCCGCTTCTTGTGCAGGTTGAGCAGGCTGATGAGCCGGTAGCTCTTGCCGCACTCCTCGCAGCTGTAGGGCTTCAGGGGGCTGCCGGCGGGCGGGTTATGGGGCGGGTGCGGGGCGGGTTATGGGGCGGGCGGGTGAGCCGGGCGGGGGTGCGGGGCCGTACCTGTGGGTCTTCTCGTGCGCCTTGCAGGCGGCGGGGTCCGAGAAGGCCTTGCTGCACTCGCGGCACGAGAAGGGCTTCTCGCCCGTGTGGATGCGGATGTGGCGCTTGAAGTTGCCGGTGTGCGTGAATTCCTTCCCGCAGTCCTGCGGGGAGCCGAGCCGGGCTGTGAGTGGGGGTGCGGGGTGTGGGGCCGGCGGGCGGGCGGGCAGGCGGGGCACCCCGTGGCCGCACCTCACACTTGTGGATGACCGAGCCGTAGGCCTTGGACTCGGTGCGGTCGCCGTAGGTGCTCGAGCGCAGGCCCCGCGCCTCGGCGCCCAGCTCCTGGCCCGAGTCCGTGCTGGCCGACTCCTCGCTCTCCTCGGGGGCCTCGCCCTTCTCCAGCCGCAGCCCCGCTGCCTCCAGCACAGCAGGCAGGGCGCCCCCCTCCTCCTCCTCCTCTTCCTCCTCCTCTTCCTCCTCCTCCTCCTCCTCCTGCGGCTCCTGCTCTTCTCCTTTCCGGGCGGGCTCCACCTCCATCTCTGGACAACAAGGGAGCAGGGCGGCGCTGAGGGGACAGCCACAAGGCGCCTCCCGCAGGACAGGCCGACAGGGCTGTCTCCTCTGCGCATACCGGGCGGGCGGCAATGTCTGGGAGCTCCCGAGTGCGGGGACGGGCTGCAGGCGGCCCTCGGTCCACAGGGGCCCACGCGGGGTACACGGCCCTGCAGTGTCAGCCCGGCGGGTGCACCGCCAACAGACTGATGTCCGGGGGCTCAGGCAGTAGTGCAGCGGGTTAAGCGCACATGGCGTGGAGCGCAAGGAACCCGGTTCAAGCCCCGGCTCCCCACCAACGGGGGGGGGGGGGGGGAAGAGGGGTCGCTTCACAAGTGGTGAAGCAGGTGTCTATCTTTCTCTCCCCCTCTTCTCTCCATTTCTCTGTCCTATCCAACAACACAGCAATGACAACAACAATAAACAAGGGCAACAAAAGGGGAAAAATGGCCTCCAGGAGCAGAGGATCCAGTGCAGGCACCGAGCCCAGCAATAACCCTGGAGGCAAAAAAAAACCACAAACTGATGCCCAGGTTCAAGGACGAGAAAGGCCGTGTGGGTGGGGCTGAGTCACCTTGCTCTGAGCTCTCCGACAGGGCGGCCTCGGCCTCAGCGGCCGTCATGCTGCTCGTGGGGTCGGGCTTGAGGTCGGCAGGCGGCTCCCGGGGGGCGTCAGCCTTCTCCGTCTGCTCTGCGCCTGGTGGGGTGTGGGGACGGCAGAGGCTGCACTGGAGGTGTGGCCAGCACCTCCTCGCTCTGGCTGGCAGAGGTGCCCAGGCTGCCGGGGGACGGCGGGCAGCGATCCCGCCCTTCCTGCCCCTTCTCTGCCCTCTCCCCTCAGGCAGCCAGTGCCGTGGTCCCGTCCTCGGCGTGGCCACTCACCGCTGGCCGCACTCTCGGCCTGACCCCCTCTCTCCTCTTTGGGCTCCCGGCCTGGGCCCGTGGGGGGGCTGCTCCTGGCTGGGCCCAGCTCGCTCAGTGTGGCGACAGCACTTTTCTCCTCTTTGGCTCTCCTGTCAGCCCCTGGAGACGGGTGAGGAGGGACCGCTCAGAGGAGGGACAGGGCGGCCCAGAACTCAGCTCCTCTGCACCCATCTCGCACCAAACTGCGGGCTGGGTGTGGGATGACAGCGGTCAGAGGGGCGTTCGGGCTGGGGGCAGACAGGACGCACTCGGGTCAGTGTCAGAAGGCAGCAAACCAGGTTCTTTGAAATGCCACCACAAGTAACCCGACCCACAGTGAGCACCCCTGCCTGCCCAGGGCTGGTAAGGGGAGCTGGAGCAGGGGCACAGCAGACCCCGTGTGCCAGCCTTGGACCAGGCTCAGCTGCTGCCTGGGTCTCGGGCGGAAGGATCACAAAGGAAGCTGCGGAAAGACGGGCAAGGAGCAGCGTGGATGCCTCGCAGGGGTGTCCCCAGACTTAACTGGTCCTTCCAGTGCGCTACAAACAGGCAAGGCCAGGGCCCTGCCATCCAAAGCCACCTGCTCAAAGTCGGCCTGCCAACACTCTTACCTTCCGTGGCCGCGCTCTCTGGGTGCCCCCCCGGGCTGGTGGCAGGCTCTGCGAGTGACTTCAGGGAATGACAGGCTGTGATGATGTCCTGCATCTGCAGGAAGCTGGCCACGGCCAGCACGTCGTCCACATTCTCGGAGTTCAGGCTCAGCTTCGCTGTGTACATAAACTCCAGCACCTGCCCCAGGCCTGCCAAGGACACACAGACAGACATCGCAGGCCCGCCCGGAGGCCTGGCACCTGCAGCCCAGCCAGCTGACCCGCGGGTGGAGGACCCAGCGGTCTGTGAAGTCTGGGCTACAGGAGAGGTGCGCAAGGTGGAGCCGCTCAGCCCCCAGCGGCGCCCTCCAGAGAGACCTGCTCACAGGGCACGGGGGGAGGCTGTGGGTGCAGAGTAGGAGAGGCACCGGCCATCCGCCTCCACTTTACTCCAGCCAGGGTGTGCCAGCACTGCCCTCCAGGCCGGTCACCTGCCCTCCGCGGGTCTCGATCACTACATCTGTAAGATGGGGCAGAGACACCTTGCCCCGACTTCTCATCAGCCGCACCGTTCTCAGTGGGGAGTTTGAATCTCGGACCAGTTCTTTTCTCCATTTCACCACCGCTACTCCCAGCCCGTCACCTCCCACCAACACGGCCAGCGAGCGCTAGGGAGGGGCCAGAGCGCCTGGAGCCCACCCGCCGAGCTCTGACGGGCTTGTCCGACATTCACCCCACCTCACGCCGAGCGCTTGCTCCCCGCCGGTCCCCCTCTGGTCACCCCGATTCTGTCAAACCAGGGCCCGACAGGGTACCTGCCGCGTTACTGATGTCCAGGTGAACCACGTCCTTCTGGTCCACGAAGAGCATCTTCAGGTACTCGCTGCAGGCCGCCAGCACTGCCTTATGAGCCTTGAAGTCAACACCGTCCACCACAAAAGTGCAGTCACACAGAAGCCCCAGCTGCCGCTGCTGATTCAGCTGCTCCAAGACGTGCTGGCTGTGCTGGGGGAAATCCATGGCTGGGGAAAGCCAGGGGGCCTTTGCGTTAGCCACAGCCACCGACGGCCCAGGGAGAAACGTGGAGTGATGGGGAATTCGGGCAAGTCCTCCACCAAAGGCCAAATGACTCCAGGCCCCTCTGCACAAAAACCGGCAAAGCGGCTCTGAGATTCTGGGGCTTGTCGTCCAGGAAAGTTCCAAATGCCAAAGGGCCTGGGAAGAGACCAACTCAAACCAGTCACTTCCGTGTCTCCTGGTAATGGCATTAAAGTCAAGCCAAAACACACAAACCCTTTGGCTGGGGAGATAGCATAATGGTTCCGCAAAAGCCTTTTAAGCCTGAGGCTCTGAAGCCCCAGGTTCAGTCATCAGCCAGCACCACCATAAGCCAGAACTGAGCAGCGGTTCTGGTCTAAAGAAAAGAAAAAAAAGTGACGACTGTCAGCATTAAAAAACAAAACAAAACAAACAAACAAAAACATGGTTAATTTAACAGTTTCTTCCCCAAAGGAATGTCTGGTGTATTCCTAGAGCAAAGGCTTGATCTTTCTATTGGATACATTTCTGTTTGATCTCCCCCCCACACATTCTTTAATGGAGAGGTGAGAGGGTGCGTGGGAATTAGCCCCACTCCTGCTGTGGGACCTCATGGGGCCAAGAGACACACACACACACCCCCTCACGGGGCAGAGAGAGACACACACACACACACACACCCCCTCACGGGGCAGAGAGAGACACACACACACACACACCCTCACGGGGCAGAGAGAGAGACACACACACACACACACACACCCCCTCACGGGGCAGAGAGACACACACACACACACACCCTCACGGGGCAGAGAGAGAGACACACACACCCCCTCATGGGCTGAGGGAACTGCACGATGGCAGTGGTTCCCGTCTGCAGAGGCCTCTGTATTGATGCTATCAGGTCAAACCATGAACATGAGATGCTCCCCCCAAGAACTGCTAGCCTGGTCAGTCTCATTGTCAAAGGCCGCATTTCATGCTTGAAAACGCCACAGCTGTCTCAAGTGAAAATGCTCCGAAGTGGCTAGGGAGACGGCTCGGGGCTGGAGGTCAGGACTTGAATGCGGAGTTCCATCCTCCTAGGCCACACGGTACCCTGGCTTCTCGGCTCCCTCTAGTTCCTCCACCCCTCAGAATAAAGCATCTTTTCCTAAAATGCTCAGAGAAACTCCGTGGCGTAGTGCCGAGTCCCCACGAAGTGGCTGAGCCCTGACTAAATACGCATCTAGGTGGTCCTCCCTCCCCAGTCAGTCAAGACCAGCATCTTTCGAGGCAAAGTACACAGCCCCCCCCCCATGGGCCCCCCACTTCAGTTCAAAATAAAAGTCAACACTGTGTCCTGGGACCACACTGTTCAGACCCACAGGCTGAGGCTGTCCCGCCCACCCCAGCGCCTGGCCGCCTGTGATCCCAGGTCCCGTAGTCAGTCCCTTGTTGGCTCAGCTGTTCCCAGTGACATCAGCCCCTGGGGTGAGTCACAGCAGTGCGTCTGAGGCTGAGGAGACCATGTATGGCTGTGCAGAGCTGTGGTGAGCCATGCCCTGCGGGCGGTCAGGAGGAGAGCCCACAGACCCGGGGTGTCCGGGACCTCATCAGATGCAGGGCTACGGGCCTGGCGGGTAGAGGAGAGTCGCTGGCAGGGCAGGGAGAGCCCACAGGACTGTCCTGTGCCTCGGGGCGCTGCTTCCCGGATGTCACTGGCCTCCCCGTGCAGCACCTGCCCGTCTCAGAGCCCTTAAGTGGAGTCGAGGGATCAGGCCCCGGCGCTGGGCCCTCTGTGCCGACCAGCCCTGCAGCTGACCCGGGGGAGGGGCAGGCAGCCAAGGCCGCTGCTGGCATGGCGCCGCGCAGCCTCGCGAGGGTCTCCCAGCCCCGGATAAAGCATGTGCGCAGGGCGACCCAGAGGGCGAGGGAGGTGCTCTGGCCGCCCTGTCTCCGAGGGCACCAGCCAAAGTGCGCTGTGAGGAAGGTGGAGGCCAGCCGGTGTCTGCCCCCCTCGGGCTAGGCGGGGGCTGAGGGAGCACAGAGCACGTCCGGTGGGTGCGGGTGGCAGGGAGACCCGGGCCATGCCAGCCCAGAGCCTCTCCGCCGTGCCACAGCCCAGGCCCTCGATGGTAAGGCACCTCCCAAGGGCAGAAAGGGAGAAGCCACCTTAGAACCTGCTTGTTGAGTCCAAACCCGGCCCTGCTGGCAGTGGTCCAGCACCCGCAGCTTCACCAGGAAACACTCCCAAGGGGACAAAGAGCTGGGAGGAGGGCTCTCCGGGGCTCCTAAAAGTGGGGGGACATGGACCGGAGCCCCCCCTCCTCCAAGAGTCCTTCCAGAACCCCCTGGCCACAGCCCGCCGAGAGCACAGCCTGCCAGCTGAAAAGCCAAGCCTGCTGCGAAACAGATGGGAAAGAGACTCCCGGCCAGCGGGGCGGAGGTGGCCGCCAGCTCAGAGGGCGGGCGGGCGGGCGCCTGGAGTTTCCAAGAACCGGGCGGCCAAGCCCAGCCACTCACTGCAGGTCACGTTTCCCCTCGCCAGGGCGTGTGGTGGTGAGGTGTGTGGCCCCTCAGCAGAGGCCTTGGGGAGTGTGGGTGGCAGCCCAGCCTCCGGCCTCCTCCCCACCCCATGCCGCCTGCACTCCCCTGGGTGAGGCTGCCCGCACTCCCCTGGGTGAGGCTGCCCGCAAGTGGGCTTCTCCCCACTCACCCGTGGGTGCCGACGGGAAAGGGCACCGGCTCTGCCCGCATCAGAGAGAGGAGAGGAAGAGAAGGCAGCCAGAGGACAAAAGAGGAGAGGCCAGGGAAGGAGAGGCGCTGAAGGGAGCAGCAGCCCTGGGACATGCGCCGGCCCAGCGAGCAGAGAGGGCTTGCTTGCCCAGTGCCGAGCGGCGTCTCCCCGGAAGGCCAGCAGCCCGAGAATTCTCGATCTCCCTCGCACAGAGCTCCTCCAGCAGGGCCGCCTGCCGACAAGCTTCCAGCTCCTTCTCTCCCCCAGCCTACGTGAAGCGCTCCTCAACCACCCTGCGGCCTCCTGACAGCCTCTCGGCGTCCACAGGGACAGGCTTCCAGAGCTCCCGGGAGAGGTGAGGACACAGGTGGGCAGGGCAGTGGGGGCCGGCCCCTGGCACGGGGGAACCTTCTTCCTCATTTTAGCTTGCTCCAGGAAGTCAGAGCCACTTCTGAGAAAGACCCGACAGGCCACAGCGCAGACACCCAGGCAGAGCAGGACCCCGGAGCCCAGGCCGGATGCGGTGAGTGAGGCCCACGCTGCGCAGGACTCGGACACGAGCCTGACCTCTGTCCCACGACACCGCGGGCTGCTCAGACACCATCTGTGACCAGACGGCGCAGGCTGGTGTCGGCAGGAATTCATTCACTCGGCAGGAAGGCCCAAGGGAACTGGCGCCCCGGCCCCAGCCGTGGGTCCAGACAGGAACACAGGCGGCACACGGGCACTGGACTCTGCGGAGCCTGCCAGTAGCGCCCCCCGGCCGACCACCAGGGGCAGCGACGGGCCTCCCTGGAGTCCAAGCCGCGCACGAAGGAGCGGCGCCGCACAGGCCGTGGGGAAGCTGTCTGAGCAACAGAAGGACGCCACATGTGCGACCTCTACACCATCGCAGGGGTCACACCTGACGGCGGCCGTTTGGGGGTGGTGCTCTGCTTAAAGCAGCTACAGCTAGAAAGAAGGCAAGGCGGTGGGGAGATGCAAGCAAGGCTGCCCCACACGGTGACCTGACTGAGGCACACGGCTTTGGCTTTTGAGATACGGGAGAAGTCTGCTTCTCTACCCAGATGCACGCAGACTTATTATTATTTACACCAGGGGTATATATCTCACATGCTTTTATATGGCGACATTTTGTCAAAAATTAAAACATGTTAAATTTTGGGAGTTGGGCCGTAGCGCAGCGGGTTAAGCGCACATGGCGCAAAGCACAAGGACCGGCTGAAGGATCCTGGTTCGAGCTCCCGGCTCCCCACCTGCATGGGAGTCGCTTCCCAGGTGGTGAAGCAGGTCTGCAGGTGTCTGTCTTTCTCTCCCCCTCTCTGTCTTCCCCCTCCTCTCTCCATCCTATCCAACAACGACGACATCAAGAATGACAATAGTAACTACAACAATAAAACAACAAGGGCAACAAAAGGGAATAAATAAAAAAAATTTTTAAAAAACCATTTTAAATTTTAAGAAAAAATGTGCTGGTGTCATCCTTGACCCATACAAAATGGGGTCAAGGTCGGTGGGCAGATAGCATAATGGCTCTGCAGAGACTCTCATCCTGAGGCTCCAAAGTCCCAGGTTCAGTCCCCTGCACCACCACCAGCCAGAGCTGAGCAGTGCTCTGGTTTTAAAAAAAAAAGGGGGGGGGCTGGGCTGGAGAGACAGCATAATGGTTCTGTAAAAGCCTTGCAAGCCTGAGGCTCTGAGGTCCCAGGTTCCATCCCCAGCACCACCATAAGCCAGAACTGAGCCATCGATGTTCTGGTCTCTTTCTCACTCCTGTATCTACTCTTTCTCATTACAATAAATAAAAATCTTTTAAAAACAAACTGGGGTCATTGCCAGACACCCGCCTCTCGCCAGGGCCGTCCTGAGACCCGGGTCTCCGGTTCCAGCAGAGCCGCAGGAGCACAGCCCCGTCACCGCTCCTCACCTGCAGGTGTCCTACCCAGACGCCGGCACACAGACTGCTCCTTGGGCCGGACTCCCAAGGAGGGAGGTGTGCAGCCTCTGCGGGACCCTTCAACACGCCCAGGCTGAGCACACACGGCCGGGTCGAGCACACCCAGAGAGTGCCGAATCCGCCCCTGGTCCGCCCCTGAGGTCGGGGACCTGAGACAGGCAGTTCAGCTCCGTGGAGGCAGCAGGTGTTGGGGGGCTCAGCCAGCACAGCAGCGGGTGACCTCCAGGTCCACCGTTCGCAAAAGGGGGCCAGCAGGCCCACCTCCCACATCAGCACAGGAGGCCGTGTGGCAAGGCTGGATAACGACCGCCCGGCACGCGGTCGTTAAGTGCCCAGCAAACTACCGTTCCCAGGAAGCGCGCATGCAGGGCACAGCGGTTGTTTGCTTCCTAGGCCAAAGACCTCATGCGGATGGTTTCCCAGATCCTTTTGTGTTTCGAATCTCTGCTGCCCTCAAAAACCATGAGACGACCCTGTTAAGAAGTCGCCGTTATCCCTTCTGTAAATGCCGTCTGGGAAACCAAACCCCAGGAGCCCAACGCACATGGAGGCAGGGCGAGTGCAGGAGGGGCACCGGGCACGAGGCAGCCAGGGTGATCCTCTCTGTCAGGGAAGCACTTGACATTAAACAACTGTCCTGCCAACCCCGAGGGTGCTCCCGGGCAAAGGCTAGAGCAGCTGCCCAGCACCCTAGGTGGGCCCACAGTCAGTCAGACAGGCACTAAGCTGGAGGCAGCGTCCAGACCGCCACGGAGGGCAGACAGTCAGCTAGAAGCGACTGGCTGAGCACGAGGTGTCACGGATCTGGACACACACACAGTCCCGGGTCCCCACGTTTGGCACCAGCTGCCGAGTTCCTGGCTTTCCAGAGATGCAGGTGGCTCCCTCCTGCAGACAGCTGAGCTCTCCTGACTCAGGCAGGAGCTGGCGCCAAGCTAGCCTTGCGGACACGAAACCCACTCGCCCAACCTCACCACCACGCCAGTGTGACAACCTGCCCTTTTCAGTCCGTGACAGAGCAGATGGCAACCACACAGCCCTTCCGGCACTTCCCTCTTCACCCTGAAAATGCTGCCCTCCCTTTTATTAAACTTCTGTTTCTCAAATTTATTTTTTTCAAGTATTTCTTTCTGCTTGCCTCCAGGGTTACTGATGCCAGCACTGAGAGTCTACTGCTCCCGTGGCCATTTCTTCCATTTTCTGGGATAGGACAGAGAGAGAAACTAGAGGGAAAGGGGTGGTAGAGAGGGGACAGAGACAGAGAGACATCCGCAGACCTGCTTCGCCGCTTGTGAAGTGCCCCCTGCAGGTGGGGAGTGGGAAGTGGGGCTCGAGCCCAGATCCTGGAGAAGGTACCGATGCTTCCTACACTGTGCACGTAACTGTGTGCCACCGCCCGGCCCCTGCTTCTCAAGTGCAGTTGCTGGTGTGGGAACTCCTGAAGCTTCACAGGGTAAACTAAGGGCTTTGCTACCAAGGGTCTGCTGATCCCTAGTGCCCTCCTGTGAGAGCGACTCAGGCACGGAGACCCCCACATGCCACACAGGGACAGTCCTGGAAAGCACTGGGAGACACACGGGACGGGTTTGGCTGCGCCGGCGAACCCCCAGTGTGGAGAAGGCCAGATGCTGGGAGTAAGCACTGTCTCCCCCTTCCATGTGGCCGAGGCCACAGAACACAGGTGTGAACACCAGAGGACGCGACTCCAGCCTCCATCTCTCGGTGGCTTCCCCGACCTGGGTCACTAGAAACTAGGAGGACAGGGGCCTGGGGCCTCTCACTCTCCTGGGCTCCACCTGTCTGCTGTGGTTATTTCTTTTCTCTCTCAGCTCCTGTTTCAGCAAAGGCTCACTCCTCCCCCTAAGACCTGAAGCTTTCAAGTCTCTTGATTCTTCACTGTGGACTCTCACTTGCAACCTAGCCAGTGGACTTCCAGGGGGGCCCTAAGACTCCTTAGTCCGCCCGCCCACAACACTCACCCCAGATACTTTGTGGGCAAGGTGCACACAGACGGAAATTACCCACAAGCTGTTGCATCACCGTTAACAACTTTGCTGTCTGGGAACCGCTCTTTACTACTGACAGCTCAACTTGGGCCTGGGGCTGGGGCAGAACAGTAATTCCTGACATTTAAAAAGTGATATTAGGGAGTTGGGCGGTAGTGCAGTGGGTTAAGCGCACACAGCACGAAGCACAAGGACCGGAGTAAGGATCCTAGTTCGAGCCCCCAGCTCCCTACCTGCAGGGGGGGTGGGGGTTGCTTCACAAGCAGGTCTGCAGGTGTCTTTCTCTCCCCCTCTCCATTTCCCTCTGTCCTATCTAACAACGACGACACGAATAACAACAACAACAACAAAAAAACACAAGGGCAGCAAAATGGAAAATGAATAAATAAATATTAAAAAGTGTTATCAGTTCACTGTACAGATGGCTCTCTGAGATAACACTGACTTAAGTATTATCAGATGAAAATTTTCATCTCTTTTTTACTATTTTATTTATTTTCATGAGAGAGATACAGGGAGAGGGAGAGAGAGAGAGAGAGAGAGAGAGAGGCCAGAGCCCTACTCATCTCTAGTTCATGTGGTGTTCAGGATTGAGCCTGGGGCGTTAGAGCTTCAAGTGAGGAAAAGTCTCTTTGCATAACCATTATGCTATCTCTCCAGCCTTTAGCTGTCTCTTCTTGGAATTGCCCAATGTCCCTTGACCTTGCAGACTCGACCCTTCTGAGGGGAAGCTAGGTCATGGTGTTTGTACAAACTCACAAGTCTGGACTGAGAATTCCTTTCTCATACCATCACGTCTCTGGAGGGATATATGAGAAATTGGTGATGGAGGCGGAAGTCAGTGGAAAGAAGCTATACTTCTGAGCAAGGGTTAATAGTACAATGGTTATGCCTCCAAAAGTCCCAGGTTCAATCCCCCGCACCACCATACGCCAGAGCTGAGTGGTGCTCTGGTTACAAAAAAGAAAGAAGCTATATTTCTCATCGGATGCCTTTCTGATTTTTTGTTGTTCTTGCTATTTTTCTAATTATTTCTAAATATTGATTGAAATTAAAATTATGGGGGGCTTGAACACACTCGCTATATACAGTGTGCAAATACCTGGGTTCAAACCCCCAGTCCCCTCCTCAGGAGCAAAGGTTCATGAGTGGTGAAGCTAGGCTGCAGGTGTCTCTCTCTCTCTCTTCCTCTCTATCTTTCTATTCCTCTCGAGTTCTGGCTGTCTCTGTCTAATAAATAAATACAGATCATAAAAAGATTTTTTTTAAAGAAAATAAAATTGAGAAAGTAGGGCTGGGCTGTGGTGCACCTGGCAAAACGCACATAGTCCGAAGTGCAAGGACCTGTGCAAGGGTCAGGGGTTCAAGCCCCCGCTTCCCACCTACAGGGGGACCACTTCACAAGTGGTAAAGCAGGTCTGCAGGAGTCTCTTTTTCTCTCCCTCTCCTTTCTCATTTCTTCTCGGTCCTATCCGATAAATGGGAAAAATGGCCAGTAGGAGCAGTGGTAGAGCCAAACCCCAGTGATAATCCTGGAGGCAAAAAAAGAAAAAGAAAAAAATTAAGGAAGACAGAAAATGTCCAAAGCCAGAGCTCTTTCATTCCTATTTATCATAAAGCCATTAAGGCATTTCTACAAGCCCTGGTGGCAGACAATTTCTCAACAGAAAATTTTTGTCTCCTAAGGGAAATGGAAAATCACGGTAATTTGCACAGAGAATGTGTCACTCGGGAAAGTATTAAGAGGAAAATTCCTCCGGGGACAATGCCGGAATCCCCCAGAACAGTTCTAGTCGCCTTTTCCAGGCAAGGACGAGTCCCTCTGACACCTTCACAGAGCTGAAGACCTACCTAGGGAGAAAGACACAGGGAGCCCTGGCTTCTTGGGCCCAGATCAAACTCCTGCAGGGGGGTCGCTTCGCTTCACAGGCGGTGAAGCAGGTCTGCGGTTGTCTATCTTTCTCTCCCCCTCTGTCTTCCCCATCTCTCTCCATTTCTCTCTGTCCTGTCTAACAACAATAATAATTACAACAATAAAACAAGGGCAACAAAAGGGAATAAATAAATATTTTAAAATTTTTTCCTGCAGGCAGAGAACCCCATTCCGTGGCAGACATAAGCCATGGAGATGATTCGGTGACACAGTACAAGCTCTGTACCTGTGGAATCAACCTCCACTACCAAAAGCATGAGAAGACAAAAAAAAGAACAGAGACCCGGGGAGGGGGGGGGGTTACTCCTGGAATCCAGCGCCTGATGAAAATGTTCTGGAGCAACAGGGCGGGTAGCTGCGCAGCTCTGGAAACCCAGGAGCCTGTGCAGTTCACCAGGGCGGGCTACTTGCTTCTGTGAATCGCGGTAAAGCCCTAAGGACGCGCTAGCGGACTGACAGACTCAGAAGACTGCCAGTGTCCACTGCGGGCCATGACATGTTCCCAGTGAGCAGGGGCAAAGGATGGTACACTCTACTGGCCGCCTGCCGGCATGGTGCCAGCTTCCATGACATGTTCCCAGTGAGCAGGGGCAAAGGATGCTACACTCTACTGGCCGCCTGCCGGCATGGTGCCAGCTTTTTCTTCCTGCCTTTTACTGCCGGCAGGGTTACTGCTGGGGCTCAGTACCGGCACTTCGGATCAATCCACGACTGCCCACCTTTCTTTCTCCCTCTCTTTTTGTGACAGAGACAAAGAAACGTTGAGAGGGGAAGGGCAACAGGGAGAGACACAGGAGGCAGGGACCCCTGCGGGTGGAGACTGGGGGGTGGGCAAAGGCTTGAGCCCGGGCCCTGGCGCATTCTACCGGTTGCACCACTGCCCAGCCCCTGCTGCAGTTTTCATTCTCGACTTGCTCACGGCTCACGGCTCACGGCTCACGGCTCACGGCTGGACGAATCACTGATCAGAAAGCTCCACCAGCACTGGAGCAGTGCTGCAGTCTCTCTATCTCTTGTCTCTCACCTCCTGTCTAAGAGAAATAAAACAAAGCCTAGTGGGAAAAACTAACCGAAAGAGTCAAAGCAAGCATCGTGGACGTGATGGGGTCCCTCCTTCAACTGTCAGCGAGGTGTGGGTCCCGGTACGGGGCGGGGGCGGGGGGCGGAGACTACACTGCGTCCCACCACAGCGTCGGCTGGCAGGAGAAACCACAGGTTCGTCTCTAAAGGGCAGCAACACACAGACAGAACGGCACCGAGAGGCCTCACAATAAGCCAGCGCGCAGGCTCACAGTCATCCCGCGGTGGGCGCCGCTCCCATCACTCCCTGTGCAGTCGCGCCCGTCTGGGTTCAGATAGACTGTCCCCGACCTCGATCTCACTGGAGTGCCCAGACTCAGGCACAGCTCAGCGCAGCCAAAGGCTAGGTTTTCCACAGGGCACAAGGACAACCCTTGCACGAGCTGGCAGAACAACAGGTCCGACGGACCCTCGCTCTGCGCCACAAGGGCAGAGCCTTTGTCCTTTCTGCTCACCGATTCCCTTCCTTCCGATTAATGCACGTTACAAAACATCTTATACAAGCCACAAGTGAATACTGCTAAGTCTCTGTTCTAGTCTGCAGTTCGCCGCTGCCAGATGGAACACAAAGTTAGAACATTCTGGAATTAGCCCCATTCTGGAAGCAAGCCACACCGAGCTCTCTCGCTGACTCTAAATGCAGATGGCTTGCTCTCAGTGCTGAAGGAACAATGTGCGGCATCTTTCAAAATGCACCAGAGAGCGGGTGACTCAGTAAGGAATGCCAAGATCAAAACAACACTAAGCAAAGGCTGGGATTCCGAGAACAAGAACAAGGGGTGAGAGCACGGACCAAATGCGCTCGCTGAACTGAGCTGGCCCAAGTCCCCCACCCCACACACACCAAGGGGGAAGGTCTCTAGAACAAAGCTGGGACCCCAGAAAGTTAGACCTCAGTGGAGAGAAGACTCCCCAGAAGGCTGCCGATAGCAAACATGGCGCCAAATAGCCAGAGAATGTGAGGCGAACAGAACACTCACTGGGTTGTACTTAGTCCGATGTCAAATGCCCTCTGAGAGTGTGTGGTCACCAGCGGGCCCACACATCACAATGCAGATCCACCCATCAGAAAGTATCTGTGGGTGGGGAAACAGCATCATGGTTCTGCAGAGACTTATGCCTGAAGCTTCAAATCCTAGGTTCAGTCCCCCACACCACCATCAGCCAGCACTGAGCAGTGCTCTGGTTGAAAATAAAAGAGGGAGAGTCAGGCTGTAGCGCAGCGGGTTAAGCGCAGGTGGCGCAAAGCGCAGGGACCAATGTAAGGATCCCGGTTCGAGCCCTGGCTCCCCACCTGCAGGGGAGTCGCTTCACAGGCAGTGAAGCAGGTCTGCAGGTGTCTGTCTTTCTCTCCCCCTCTGTCTTCCCCTCCTCTCTCCCATTTCTCCATTTCCAACAACGACGACAACAATAACTACAACAATGAAACAAGAAGGGCAACAAAAGGGAATAAATATTTAAAAATAAAATAAAAGATAAAAATAAGGTCATTTTAAAAACTCAAGTTGCAAAAGAAAGAAGAGACATACAACCCACTCATAATTAGGAAACTGCAAATCGCAACCGCAAGCCGCCGCTGAACTGCCATCAGCTCCGTGAGCATGTTGAAGTCTGGCGGCGCTACAGGCAAGAGAGTGCAGCAAACAGAGAGTGGGAAGCAGAAAGCAGAAGACCCGGAAAACCACTCCAGAAGCCATCGCTATTCACCATCAAGCTGAGACGGCACCTGCCGTGTGACTCCACCCCACTCCTGAGGACGTGTCCCGTGAATGCCCACAGCAGCAAGAGCAAATAAATTCTCATGTGATGGGACATTATTCATCAGTAAAAAAGAAATACAGGGACATATGCTTTAAAAGTCGATTCACTCACAATGTGAATAATGTAAACAGACATTAGAACAAGTGTCGGAGAGAATAAGGGGAGAAAGGGACACTTCTGCATGGCTAGTGGGAATCCAAACTGGTCCGACTCCTGTGGAAATACTCTGGGGGGGCGGGGCAGTGGCACACCTGGTTACGTATACATACTAGCAAGCGCAAGGACCTGGGTTCAAGCCCCTGCTCCCCACCTGCAGGGGGATGTTTCATGAGCGGTGAAGCAGGTCTGCAGGTGTGTCTCTCTTTCTCTATATCTCCCCCTCCCTTCTCAATTTCTTTCTGTCCAGAAAAAAGAAAAGAAAAGAAAAATATGGCCTCGAGGAGCAGTGGGTTCACAGTGCCAGCACTTCTTCTTCTTCTTCTTCTTCTTCTAGCGTTTGCCCTTCTTCCGTAGCCAGTCAACAGCGCCAGGCTGAGCCTGATGCAAAGCTTCGAGACCTCCCCTGAATCTGGAGAGGTGGCAGTTGTTGACTATGTGGGTCATAGTCTGTCTGGAGCCGCAGGGGCAGTTCGGGTCGTCTCTGGCTCCCCAGCGATGGAACATAGCGGCGCACCGGCCATGGCCTGTTTGATAGCGATGGAGGAGGGCCCAATCATAACGTGCCAGGTCAAAGCCGGGTTGACACTCACAGGGGTCTGTGATGAGGTGTTTGTTCTTGACCTCAGCTGACTGCCAACTCTGTTTCCAAGAGTCTGGAACAGAGAAGTTCAGTGTAGGCGTAGGGGACCAGATTGGGTGACGAGACGTCAAGCGTTGGACAGGGTGGGCGAAGATATCCGCGTATATTGGCAGGTCCGGTCGAGCATAGACGTGGGAAATGAACTTAGATGATGCCGCATCCCGACGAATATCTGGCAGGGCGATGTTGCTAAGAACTGGCAGCCATGGAACCGGGGTGGAACGGATGGTTCCAGAAATGATCCTCATGGAGGAATATAATTTGGAATCGACCAAGTGGACATGGGGGCTATGGAACCATACTGGGGCACAGTATTCTGCAGTGGAATAGCATAATGCCAGAGATGATGAGCGTAGTGTGGAAGTGCTCGTGCCCCATGAGGAGCTGGCCAGTCTTGCAATGATGTGATTCCTCGCGCCCACCTTTGCTGCAGTTTTTATGAGATGTTCGTGAGATGAGGGTGCGATCGAGAGTAACGCCAAGATAGACTAGCTGGGCTTCATGCCGGATTCTCGTACCGCCAAGCTGCACATTAAGCTCACGCGAGGTCGAGGCATGGTGTAGATGGAAAACAGATGATACCGTTTTTGCAGTGCTAGGGATTAGTTGCCATTTTTTACAGTAATCAGGTATCAGAGACATGTCTTTCGTGAGTGTTTCCTCGAGGATGTCAAACTTGGATGCCTGAGTTGCACAGCAGATGTCATCGGCGTAGATGAACTTCCTTGGAGAAGTTTCTGGAAGGTCATTGATGTAAATATTAAATAGCGTAGGAGCCAGAACAGAGCCCTGGGGGAGGCCACTTGAGACAAGTCTCCATCTGCTAGACTTGTCACCCAGATGCACCCAGAATCTTCTGTTTTGGAGAAGAAACGATATAGTGTTGGCCACCCATGGAGGTAGGCATCTTGAGATCTTGACTAGGAGACCACGGTGCCAGCACTGAGCCTCAGTGATAACCCTGGAGGCGGAAGGGGAAGGGGAAGGGCGAGGGGAGGCAGGACTCTGGAGCTATCTCACAACACTAGCAGTAAACTCACCCCAGGACCCTGCAATCCTCTCCTGGGGTTTACCCAAAGGAAATAACCTCATGTGAAGAAATCTGTGTTGAACACTCTGTCCCTAGCAGCACAATTTGCAACAGCCAAAACCTGCAAACAACCCTTTTGCCCAACAACAGAGGAGTGGCTGAGCAAGTTGTGGTCTAGATACACAGCGGAATACTATTCAGCTCTTAAAAACAATGATGTCTCCTTTGCCTCATGTTGGATGGAGCTGGAAGGCATTATGTTAAGTGACATCAGCCAGAAACTTACAAAGTGAGACTTGGACTAAGTGGGGTGCGCTGCACCACAGCCAGAGTGAAGGACTGTGGAGAGGGTGGAGGAGAGAGGCGAGGAGGTCAGGAGGGGCTAAGAGGGCCTTGGGGTCTTTGTAAATTGTTTTTATTTTTTATTTTTTACCAGAGCACTGCTCAGCTCTGGCTGATGGTGGTGTGGGGGACTGAACCTGGGACTTTGGAGCCTCAGGCAGGAGAGTCTCTTTGCATAACCATGATGCTATCTAACCCCCCCACCCCCTGCCTGGCCCTGTGGTCTTGATGGATGCTGGTGGAAAAGACCCCATGTTGGGGTGAAAGTGTTCTGCAGACACGTACCACAGGGAGGTCTCAAGAAGCTTTGTGACAGCAGGCTTACACTGTTGTTAGATGGGGGCTGACTCACCAGAATAACCAGTATGAGCGCTGGAGGCTGACTCACCAGGCAAGGCTCCCGCACACTACGTGTCACCAGGCAAGGCTCCCGCACACTACGTGTCACCAGGCAAGGCCTCCGCACACTACGTGTCACCAGGCAAGGCTCCCGCACACTGCGTGTCACCAGGCAAGGCACCCGCACACTGTGTGCAGGACTCCAAGCCTTGACATCACCCGGGAAGAAGCTCTGGGGCCGGGGTGTCTAGCCCCACCCCCCCACACCCCCCTCTGCCTCTCTCTGTATGAAAAAAGTGGGGGGAAGTGGCATGGGGCCCTAAAATCATGCATTTCAAAGTCCTGGTTTCACATCCACACAAAACAATAGGATTCTATTATGTATTTATGTAAAAAAAAAAAAAACACCACCCAAACAATAGGTTGCTCAGCAATGCAAATATGTGTGTGACGCTGTAAAGCAAAGCTCAGAGGTCACCGGGGATGGGCACGGGCAGGACCAAGGACCAGGCACCGTCCTTTGTAAACCAGGAGTTTCTGTGTCTTCACGCCATAGTCTCTCCTGTGCCTACTCCACGTTAAACAAACCCACTCTGCAGGATCAGGTACTCCTCTTTCTCACTTGAAGCAACATTGGAAGCATTAATTCAAGCAGAAACCGAGTTGGAATCGAAGTAGGAAAGTCCCCGCGGGGGCCCAGCGGCGAGCAGCACCCCAGCGAGCTGGCTCATGGCCTACGCTGACGCCGCTTGCTGACGCCGCTTCCCACCGGGCAGTACTGCCGTCCGCTCCCCACGGGGAAAGGACTGTGCATGAATAGCTCCAGCAGCAGAGGAAGTGACACGGGTGGGGAGGACAGACCCCACTGCCAGACCAGAAGCGGAGTGCTTTTCATCTGACAGTGAAGCCCCAAGCCTGCTTTCTGGCTCGGGCCCCGCTCTCAGAGGGGACGGCCGCCTCTGGGCCTCTACGTGCCGCCGTGTAGACGTGGCCTGACAGCTCTCAGTTCCCACCGGGCCCTCTGCTTCCTCCCTTTGAAGCTGAAGCTTAAGAGCCGCTTCTCTCTGACTGGTAAAGCAGCAGGTCTGAATGCCGGAGTTCAAGGATCCAAGCCCCGGCGGCTCTCTGTCTGTCTTCGGCGGTGACCGAAGCTTCCACCGGCCTGGCCTGTTGGGGCTGCTGAGAGCCACGAGGACTGTCCTCTGTCGCTCTGCCGACACTCGGCACGACCGCTCACAGCAAAGGCTGAAGTCACTCAGGGCGACGGCGTCTGTCTTGGACCTCTACTTTGATCAGGTACAAACTGTGGCCAGAGAGAAGGTCTCTAGGACAGATACCGTGTGTGCACAGCAAACGCATGTGGGCTCTTCACTTTCAGTGTGGGGTCCGTCTCTGTCGTGCCCGTTACCCAGAGATGCGCCACCCTACCAGACACCACGTCTGTGTGAGCTCCGTGTCACCCATGCAACCCCCATCCCGTGGGCAACGTGCGGGATGGCACAGTGGACCACCTGTTCTCCCGGCACACGGTTCAGACTCTGCAGCTTGCTCTGCCACAAGGCCACCCCTCTGTCATTCTTAAAATAAGAGTTTAGTAAGCATCAGAGGCAAAGGGGAGAGTCAGGAGCAAGGGCCGGAGGCGGGCAGGCCGGGAGAGAAAGACCGAGTCACCAGAAGAGGAGGCGGGGAGAGAGGACGTGATGCCAGGGACTGGATCTGTGAGCTCGCGGTGGCTGGTCTCGCTGGCCTGCCCTTCTGGCATTCGGAGCAGCGAGAGGCGGACCACCTGCCTCTTCAAAACCAGTCTCCTGAGCAGGGGAGACAGCAGGTGGCTATACAAAAAAAAATAAACAACAAGCAACCTATCCAGTAGGAGCCCATCCCTCCCTGCTCTGAGTGATGCGAGGTGCTGATGGTGTGATGGGGAGACAGACGAGGAAACGCAAGGCCCTGGCAGGAGTCAGACTGGCATGGTGCCGGGAGCACTGGATCTGCCTGGAGAAAAGATGGTGGCCGTCTTCTCCGCAGGTGCAGACCCTCGACCCCCGCTGCGTTCAGTGCTCACCGCACCTGGCAGCACGGGGAGACGGACGCCGGACACGCGACACCTTGTGAGTTCCATGCCTGGTCACAGAGTTCTCAAAACAATTCCAAAAGATAGATATGTTTGAGATTGCTTAGTTTATGTATAGAGGGTGAAAGACAGAGAGGGAAGAAAGAGGCAGAGAGGAGACACACCTGTGCACTGCTCTGCCACTCATGGGCCCTGCAAGTGGGGACCAGGGGCTCGACCCCAGCTCCTTGCACATGGCGAAGTCTGTGCTCTAGTCGGGGACCCCAGGATACTCTTACTTTACGGACCACCAAACTAAGGCTCGGGCCTGATGTAACTGACCTATGACACTGGGCCATTGCAACTGGAGAAATTCAACTGGCAGAGCACTCGGCATGATGCCTGAGGTCCCCAGTTCAATCCCCGATACCGTATATATTGGGGTTCGGCCTCTTTCTGTCATGTGAAACTCACATATGGAACCAGTAAAATAAATATGAAGAAGAAGAAGAGGAAGAAGGAGAAGAGGAAGGAGGAGGAGACTGCTAAGGGAAGGCAGCCCTGAGAGCAGAGCTCCTGCACAGGAAAGACGGCTGCCTTCCACGCCGCTGTCTGCGAGAACCTTTAGTCTGCAACCCCGAGTGTCCTTCCCTCTACGTCACCTCAGATGTCTGCCCCTGTGCACCACACACTTTAGGACAGAGGCCCCGGAACTACTGGCACGCGGCTGAGCAGTCCTTGCCCGGGGATCCAGATCCACTCAGCTCCACGGCACGGTGCTCGCCATATGCCATAAGCCAGGCTCCCTGGCCCGAGCAGAAGCCCAAGCAGAAGCCTGGCCGGGGCCGGAGCAGCCCGCTCCGGGGAGACAGGGCCCTCGGGTACACACCCAGCTCTCTCACCAGTGCGTGTATTTCCCTCAGAACGGACAGCAACCCAGTCTCAGTGGAGACTGGACAGATCCCCTCCAACACCGCAACAGCCGCGCCGTGCTCTCTGGCAGCATACCAAACGCCACGCTCCGGGGACTTGCCGTGCAAAAGCGAGCAGAACCTGAAGAGAATGAGCACACACTCCCCTCTTCGCCCCTCTTTCCACCAGAAGGAATACAAGCATGATGGCAGGAGGCACAGCAGTGACCCCGGGCCATGAGGCAGCCACCCAGGCTCCGCTGTCCCATGATCAGCGGGAACCTAGCCCTGAGTGATGCCGAGCGGCCCCGGCTGCACACCTCCACGCGGTCAACGGGGTGAAAGACGTGCGTGTGCTCGGTTAGGACTGCGTTTCAGAGTGTACTGAAAGCAAGTTAGGAGCACCGCTCGGTGACTGATCCACTATGGGCTTTGTTCGTAAAACAACCGGGACAATAGCAACACTTCTCAGCCAAACCAGCGGGCGCTCTGTCCAGACTGTCCAGTTGAAAAGAAAAAGCTGGAGGCGGGGGTGGGCGCAACCAGTGGAATATGTACCTTAGCGCCTGCGAGGCCCAGGCTGCCAGCCACACGCGCACCGTGCAAGGGAGGAGGGGCTTCCCAAGCAGGGCAGCAGCGCCCTGCTACCTCTCTCTCTCCTTCTCTGTCTCTCAGCCTTTATCTGGAGGGAAACCACTTTAAAAGAAGGAAAAAGGCTTTGGTGGAATCTCGAGGGCAGGAAACCCTGGCAGCAAGAAAGAGAGGCAAATAAAGGCTCACTAAAAGGGTGGTTTCTCTCTCTCTTTTCCAGTCTAATACCGGAGCCCTGCCCCGCTCTGGCTCAGTGGTGCGGGGATACCCCAGGCCTGAAAATCTCCCCACAGACCCGTCCCGCTGCCTCGCCGCCGGCCCCGAATGGGTGAAGTACATCTCGCGGAGTGCAGAGGACAGCGACTGGCAAGTGACTTCGACGCTTCCCAAGTGGCCTTAGTGTCTCACCTCAGATTTCCAGGTAGCCCAAGCTGCTCTTCTCCGACAAGGCTTCTGTGTACACTCCGGCTCGGCTCTCCTCCTCCAGCTCATTACCTGAGTCAAGACACCCAGTGGGAACTCTGATGAGAGCAGGACATGCAGAGAGCACTGAGCCCAGCAGAAAGCAGATGCACTGTCGGGCCTTAAGCCAGCTCCCCCCAATCCACCCTCCCTGATACTGTGGTCTATTTACATAACCATTGTTTTGCCTGAGACCAGCCCTGCCTGCAGGGTGTTAATTAACCCCACCAGTTAAAACCTTCCGGGAGCTTTCTACCTTCCCACTCTTTCCTTTTCTCCACCCCCTTTCCTAGCCATTTCCTTTTCCGACTTGCCACTTCCGGTTCTAAATATATGTGTTGTCTCTGATCAATAAAGACACATTGCATTCCCGCTCCACCATGAGTTTCTCGTCTCTCTCCCGCGTCGCTGAGTAAGCAGCAACCCAGGTCAGCTCCAGTCGAGTTCTCTCCAACCCAGAGAGCACGTGCCTGGGAGAACACCCTCACGCTAGCCCGGCAGTGCTCAGCCGCCACATAGGAGCTCCCACTGACTAAAGAGCAGAATACAGGGCTATGGCTGGGACACGGCAGCACCGGCACCATGCCTCACCCTAGGCGAGTGCATCCCCTCTGCAAAGTTAGTGACTTTCTCAAAATACTTATTTATCGGAGAGAGACACAAAGAAATTGCGTCTCCGTTTCTTTTCCTGTAAAATGGGTAGGTGGCCAGAGCTCTGACCTGCAGGCTGCCAGAGGTTCCCGAGAGACACAAGAATACCCAGCAAAGGGGGCCAGGCGGTGGGACACTTGGTTTAAGTGCTGACATCACAGTGTGCAAGGACCCGGGTTCAAGCCCCTGGTCCCCAACTGCAGGGGGAAAGCTTCACGCATAATGAAGCAGGGCTGCAAGTGTCTCTCTGTCTCTCTCCCTCTCTACCACCCCTCCCCTCTTAATTTCTCTTTGTCTCTATCCAATAATAAATAAGTTAAAATTAAAAAAAAAAATAAAGGTGGTCTGGGAGTTGGTGCAATGGATAAAGCACTGGACTCTCAAGCTTGAGGACCCAAGTTCAATCCCCGGCAGCACAGGTACCAAGCGATGTCTGGTTCTTTTTCTCCTCCTCTTTCTCATGAGTAAATAAAATCTTTACAAATAAATAAATAAATAAAAGTAAGGGTAGGGCTAGCAAAATAGCCCCCGCTGGATAGTGTGTGACCCAGGCTCAAGCTCAGCTGTGTCCCACCACCACCACCACACTGGAGGGAGCTTCAGTGCTGTGGTCTCCCTCCGTCCATCTAAAAACAAACACACAAACTTGGGCCAAACTGGACCCCTCTCTACTGCTAAGTAATCAGCATTTTGTCAATTCTGTCTCCAAAACATCTCTCCTGACCTTTGAACCCTGTTATAGAACTCAAAGACAGTCCCATTTTTCCACCTGGATTATTCTAACAAACTCCTACTCAGTCTCCAGGCCAGTTTTCTTTAATACACAGTTCATATGGCCAGAGAGCCAGAGTCATCTTTCTGATCTATCAATCTAATTTCTTTTTCCTGTTTTTTCTTTTCTTCTTCCCAGAGCACAACTCAGCACTGGCTTATGGTGGTGCTGAGACTTGAACCTGAGACCTTCAATACCTTAAACACAAAAGTTTCTTTGCATAACCACTATGCTAACTCCCCAGACCCAATCTAACTTTTAAATGACTTAACATACATTATAAAGCCATTAACAACAACAACAACAAAATCAGGCTAACAAGCCCCCCCCCAGGACTAGACCACACTCTTTTTTTTTTAATGCCTCATTTAATAATGTCTCTACGCAGAGAATTGAATACAATTACTAAGTTACATATAATTACTAACCTCTGAACTTTCTCATAAATTAAACAGAACAGTCTCCCCTTTCCCCATCTTCGTTCCCCCAATTGTTCTTTTAGATCTCAAGCTTCTGGGGCTCCTAATTTTCCTGGACTCACCCAGAAGAGTGAAGTGTTTCTACTCTGCTTTGGGGCTTGGAAGGTAGGGGGCCAGTCCGGCTTTTCTTCCGTCACGTAAGTGCCACTCGGTCCTATTTAGCTGTTTCCTGCATAATTCTCTGAACTGGGCGTTAAGGGGTACGGATGCCAAGAATAGCAGTAACAATCACATAAGAGCATTTACTTTGTGCCAGAATTGTTTGAGACACTTTGTACTGTACCTCATGTAATCTTTTTTTTAAGAAAATATATTTATTTATTCATGAAGGAGAGAGAGAGAGAGGGAACCAGACATCATTCTGGTACACAAACTGCCGGGGATTGAACTCAGGACTTAATGCTTGAGAGTCCAATGCTTTATTCGCTCCACCACCTCCCGGACCACCTCATTTATTCTTGATAACGATCTTAGCAGACATGTTTTTATTATCACCTCTGCTTTAGAGATGAAGAAACAGTGGCCTGGGAGGTTGCACAGTGGTTAGAGAGTCGGACTTAAAAACATTGGGGCCAGGTGACGGCGTACCTGGTTAAGCGCACACATTGCAGTGCACAAGGACCCAGGTTCAAGCCCCTGGACCCCACCTGCAGGGGGAAAGTTTCACCAGTGGTGAAGCAGGGCTGCAGGTGTCTCTCTATCTCCCCCTCCCTTGTCAATTTCTGTCTCTATCCAATAATAAATAAATATATTTAAGAGACAGAGAAACTGAGAGGGGAGGGGGAGATAGAGAGAGAGAGAGAGACAACAGAGACCTGTGCAGCCCTGCTTCACCACTTGTGAAACTTTCCCCCTGCAGGTAAGGGCCAGGGGCTTGAACCTGGGGCCTTGTGCACTGCAATGTGTGCGCTTAACCAGGTGTGTTATCACCTGGCCCCAATGTCTCTCTGTCTCTATCCAACAATAAATAAATAGTATATTTTTAAAAAAACCATTAAAGTTAAAAAAAAAAAAGTCCCAAGTTTGATCCCCAGCATCACATGCACCACGTTCTCTTTCCTTCTCACTTTTTTTTTTCTTTTTTAGCCAGAGCACTGCTCAGTTCTGGCTTATGGTGGTGCGGGGGACTGAACCTGGGACTTTGGAGCCTCAGGGAGGAGTCTCTTTGCATATCCACGCTCCTTCTCACTCTCATGTTTCAACAAAACACTAAGCTTCCCCCACCATAAAATCATCTTAAAAAAAGAAAGAAAGTAGGAAAAAGGGGGGAAACTACCCAGGACTAAAGGACAAAGTTGCCAAGCAAAAAAGTCAGGACTCAAACTCGGGCTGTCTAGCTCCAGGCCGCCTCCCTTTACCCACCATGCTATGAAGGACGGAGCCTCAGGGCCCACGGGCTGTACCTCCACAACCTGTCACGTCTGTGGGAATGAAAGGGTGGACAGATGAACAGTGAACGAGTGAATGAATCAATGAATGAGTGTGTGAACGAGTGAGTGGATGAGTGGGTGAGTGAGTGGATGAGTAGGTGGATGAATGGATGAGTGAATGGATGAGTGAATGAATGAGTGAATGGATGAGTGGGTGAGTGAGTGAATGAGTGGATCAATGAGTGAGTGAATGAATGAGTGGATGAATGAGTGAGTGGGTAGATGAATGGATGAGTGAATGAGTGAGTGAATGAATGAGTGGATGAATGAGTGAGTGGGTGGATGAATGGATGAGTGAATGGATGAGTGGGTGAATGGATGAGTGAACGAGTGAGTGGATGAATGGATAAGTGAAAGAATGAATGAGTGTGTGAGTGGATGAATGGATGAGTGAATGAATGAGTGGATGAATGGATGAGTGAACGAATGAGTGAGTAGATGAATGGATGAGTGAATGAATGAATACATGAATGAATGAGTGGATGAATGAGTGAACGAGTGGATGAGATGAGAGAGTGGATGAGTGAGTGAATGAGCGAATGAATGAGTGAGTGGGTGAACGGATGAGTGAATGAGTGGGTGAATGAACGAGTGGATGAGTGAGAGGAGAGAGTGGATGAGTGAGTGAATGATTGAGTGAATGAGTGTGAGTGGATGAATGAATGATGGAGTGGGTGAGTGAACGAATGAATGAGTGAATGAGTGAGAGTGGATGAGTGAGTGAATGAGCGGATGAGTGAGTGAATGAATGAGTGAACAAATGAATGAGTGGCTGAGTGCGAGGAGAGAGTGGCTGAGTGAACGAATGAACGAGTGGCTGAGTGCGAGGAGAGAGTGGCTGAGTGGACGAATGAGCGAGTGGCTGAGTGCGAGGAGAGAGTGGCTGAGTGGACGAATGAACGAGTGACTGAGTGTGAGGAGAGAGTGGCTGAGTGGACGAATGAACGAGTGGATGAGTGAGAGGAGAGAGTGGCTGAGTGAGTGAATGATTGAGTGAATGAGTGCGTGAGTGGATGAATGAATGATGGAGTGGGTGAGTGAACGAATGAACGAGTGAATGAGTGAGAGTGGATGAGTGAGTGAATGAGCGGATGAGTGAGTGAATGAATGAGTGGATGAATGAACGAGTGGCTGAGTGCGAGGAGAGAGTGGCTGAGTGAACGAATGAACGAGTGGCTGAGTGCGAGGAGAGAGGGGCTGAGTGAACGAATGAACGAGTGGCTGTGTGTGAGGAGAGAGGGGCTGAGTGGACGAATGAACGAGTGGCTGAGTGTGAGGAGAGAGGGGCTGAGTGAACGAATGAACGAGTGGCTGAGTGCGAGGAGAGAGGGGCTGAGTGGACGAATGAACGAGTGGCTGTGTGTGAGGAGAGAGGGGCTGAGTGGACGAATGAACGAGTGGCTGAGTGTGAGGAGAGAGGGGCTGAGTGAACGAATGAACGAGTGGCTGAGTGCGAGGAGAGAGGGGCTGAGTGGACGAATGAACGAGTGACTGTGTGTGAGGAGAGAGGGGCTGAGTGGACGAATGAACGAGTGGCTGAGTGTGAGGAGAGAGGGGCTGAGTGAACGAATGAACGAGTGGCTGAGTGTGAGGAGAGAGGGGCTGAGTGAACGAATGAACGAGTGGCTGAGTGTGAGGAGAGAGGGGCTGAATGGACGAATGAACGAGTGGCTGAGTGTGAGGAGAGAGTGGCTGAGTGGACGAATGAACGAGTGGCTGTGTGTGAGGAGAGAGGGGCTGAGTGGACGAATGAACGAGTGGCTGAGTGTGAGGAGAGAGGGGCTGAGTGAACGAATGAACGAGTGGCTGAGTGCGAGGAGAGAGGGGCTGAGTGGACGAATGAACGAGTGACTGTGTGTGAGGAGAGAGGGGCTGAGTGGACGAATGAACGAGTGGCTGAGTGTGAGGAGAGAGGGGCTGAGTGAACGAATGAACGAGTGGCTGAGTGTGAGGAGAGAGGGGCTGAATGGACGAATGAACGAGTGGCTGAGTGTGAGGAGAGAGGGGCTGAGTGAACGAATGAACGAGTGGCTGAGTGTGAGGAGAGAGGGGCTGAATGGACGAATGAACGAGTGGCTGAGTGTGAGGAGAGAGGGGCTGAGTGAACGAATGAACGAGTGGCTGAGTGTGAGGAGAGAGGGGCTGAGTGGACGAATGAACGAGTGGCTGTGTGTGAGGAGAGAGGGGCTGAGTGGACGAATGAACGAGTGGCTGTGTGTGAGGAGAGAGGGGCTGAGTGGACGAATGAACGAGTGGCTGTGTGTGAGGAGAGAGGGGCTGAGTGGACGAATGAACGAGTGGCTGAGTGCGAGGAGAGAGGGGCTGAGTGAACGAATGAACGAGTGGCTGTGTGTGAGGAGAGAGTGGCTGAGTGCCTGAGCGAGCGAATGGCTGAGTGGAACAAGCGTACGCGCCGCCCCTCCCCCCCCGCAGTCGCCCCCCGCGCGGGGTCAGGGGGCGGGGCCTCCCGAGCTGCGGGGCGGAGACGCTGCAGCCGGGGTGTCACCCAGCCGGGCGGCCGCCGGCGCTCGCCCTCCCGCTCGCCCTCCCGGAAGGCCGCCCGGCAGCGCCCCCTGCGCAGCGCCCGCAGCCCCCGGCCCCGCGGGGTCCCCTGGGCGCCGGTCCCCTCAGCACTCCGCACCCCTCCCCTCCCCCACACAACCGTCGCCGGCGTCCGGCCGCGCTCCAGCCCCCGCAGCTTCCGCCCGGCTCACGGGACTCTCCCGGCCCCGGACGCTGGCCGGCCCTCACCTGCCATGTCCTGAGCCTCACCGCCGCGGGAGGTGCATCACGCTCGCGAGGAGACCGAGGACGGCGCCTCAGAGCAGACAAAGGGCGCCGCCATATTAGAGTCGGGCGGAACCGACCTCGCAGGCTTCCTGCCGGCAACTTCCGGTGCCTGCGCAGCTGGAGGCGCGAAGGCGGGCAGGGCGCATGCGCGCGGCGCTGCTCAGGCTCGCGCTGCCCTCGCTGTCACCCTTCGGGAATTTCCGCTGCTGTGACCGTCGCGGTGCCACGTGCTCAGCCTGTCGTTGGGCGCCTAAGGGCTTTACCTGCGCTGTCTCAGTGGAGCCACTCACCAACCATAATGCATGTTTTTTATTTTTATAGATTTTCATTTTCTTCTCCCCCCTTTATTGGGGGAGTTAATGGTTTACAGTAATCCCTAGCACTGCAAAAACGGTATCATCTGTTTTCCATCTACACCACGCCTCGGCCTCGTGTGAGCTTAATGTGCAGCTTGGCGATAGGAGAATCCGGCATGAAGCCCAGCCAGTCTATCTTGGCGTTACTCTCGATCGCACTCTGTCATTTCACGAACATCTCATAAAAACTGCAGCAAAGGTGGGCGCGAGGAATAACATCATTGCAAGACTGGCCAGCTCCTCATGGGGCGCGAGCGCTTCCACACTACGCTCATCCTCTCTGGCATTATGCTATTCCACTGCAGAATACTGTGCCTCAGGATGGTTCCGTAGCCCCCATGTCCACTTGGTCGATTCCAAATTATATTCCTCCATGAGGATCATTTCTGGAACCATCCGTTCCACCCCGGTTCCATGGCTGCCAGTTCTTAGCAACATCGCCCCGCCAGATATTCGTTGGGATGCGGCATCATCTAAGTTCATTTCCCGCGTCTACGCTCGACTGGACCTGCCACTATACGCGG
Organism: Erinaceus europaeus; assembly: GCF_950295315.1. Taxonomy (NCBI): domain Eukaryota; kingdom Metazoa; phylum Chordata; class Mammalia; order Eulipotyphla; family Erinaceidae; genus Erinaceus; species Erinaceus europaeus. Next base: position 115,119,787 of record NC_080172.1, read on the forward strand.
ATATCTTTGCCCACCCTGTCCAATGCTTGACGTCTCGTCACCCAATCTGGTCCCCTACGCCTACACTGAACTTCTCTGTTCCAGACTCTTGGAAACAGAGTTGGCAGTCAGCTGAGGTAAAGAACAAACACCTCATCACAGACCCCTGCAGGCGTCAACCCGGCTTTGACCTAGCACGTTATGATGGGGCCCTCCTCAATCGCTGTCGAACAGGCCATGGCCGGTGCGCCGCTATGTTCCATCGCTGGGGAGCCAGAGACGACCCGAACTGCCCCTGCGGCTCCAGACAGACTATGACCCACATAGTCAACGACTGCCACCTCTCCAGATTCAAAGGAGGTCTCGAAACTTGACATCAGGCTCAACCTGACGCTGTTGACTGGCTACGGAAGAAGGGCAAACGCTAGAAGAAGGAGAAGGAGAAGAAGAAGTAAAGTACAGTAGTTGGTCCATGTGTCCCATTTCTCAATTTCCACATCACACTCCAACACCCCCCACCTAGGTCCGCCCAGAGTCCTTTACTTTAGGGCGATACATCAACTCCAGTGCAAGTTCTGCTTTGGTTTGTTTGTTTTAAAGATTTTATTTATTTATTAATGAGAAAGGAAAGAAAGAACGAGACATCAACCAGACATGTGCGGCCGGGGACTGAACTCAGGACCTCATGCTTGAGAGTCTGGTGCTTTAGCCACTGAGCCACCTCCCAGACCACGTGTTTTGTTTTGTTGCCTAACTTCTGTCTATGAGTGAGATGGTCTCATATTCACCCTTCTCTTTCTGGCTGATCTCACTTCACACAATGCCTTCAGTCTCCAGCCACATAATAAATAGTATTATTCTACCGGCTTTTGAAGAATGGAAAAGAAAGGTTCATAAAGGGTAAAATGAATTGGAACCAGAATATATCTCATCTGGTAGCGAGGGTAGGAGCCCTTTCATGCACACAGTCCAGGGTGAATCCCCCACACCACGTGGCAATGCTGTGGCCTGGAGGAGGGTGGCGTTGACCTTGCTCTGGTGTCTCTCTGTCTCCACCTGAAATAAAAAGAATGATCATCTGACAACTGGTGGAATAGTGTCAGCAACGTAGCTCTCACTGGGATAGAATGTCTGCTTTATTTATTTATTTTTTTTACCCTTCCAAAATTCATATTTGAAGCCTAATCCCTAAAGAGATGGGACCTTTGGGCGGTGCCTTAATCCTGAGGGTGGAGACTCATGAAGAAATAAGTGTGGCTGGGGCCAGGTGTTGGCGTACCTGGTTAAGCGCACGTGTTAGTTACAATGTGCAAGGACCCAGATTCAAGTCCCTGGTCCCCACCTGCAGGGGGAAAGCTTTGCAGGTGGTGAAGCAGGGCTGCAGGTGTCTCTCTGTCTTTCTCCCTCTTGATTTCTCCCTTCTCTCTAGATTTCTAGTTGTCTGTATCAAATAAATAAAGATTAAAAAAAAAAAAAAGAAATTAGTGGGGCTGCGGCAGGCAGAGGAGTAGCAGAATGGTTATGTAAAAGATAAAGGCTTAAAAAAAAAAAAGATAAATGCTTTTGTGCCTGAGGGTTTGAAGTCTCACCATAAGCCAGAATTGTGCAGTGCTCAGGCAAAAAGGGGAAAGTTCGTGTCATTATACAAAAGAGTTTCCAAGGTCAGGAAATTAGCTTAAGAGGTATAGCACCACTTGCCAACTTGAGGCCTCAGGTGGGATCCTGGTTCTTGATGTACCACACTGGTCTCCAATTCCCTCCCATGTGGAAATCTATGTTGTGTTTAAAATAAAGAGGGCTTTTTTGCCCCCCCCCTTTTTTGTCACAAGCGGTCACAACACAAAAATAGCCATCTGTGAACCAGTGAACGGGTTGACATCTGGAACAGTGACAAAGAAAAAATGTTTGCTGGTGGTCTGGGAGGTGGCGCAGTGGATAAAGCTTTGGACTCTCAAACATGAGGTCCTGAATTCAATCCCCGACAGCACATGTACCAGAGTGATGTCTGGTTCTTTCTCTCTCTCTCCTCCTATCTTTCTCATAAGTAAATAAAATATTTTTTAAAAAGAGAGAGAGCGAGAGAGAGAAAAGAAAAGAAATGTTTGCTATTGGTGTCTCGCCACCATTGGTCTCTGGCAGTCCAGAGAAACTAATACTAAAGATGCATCAAGTAACTAGGTTTTTTTTAATTAATTTATTTATTCGCTTTTGTTACCCTTATTTTAGTAAATAGTTTTCTTTAAGATTTTTTTTCCCCCCAGAGCACTTTATCTCTGGGGATTGAACCTGGGGCTTTGGAGCCTCAGGCATGAAAGTCTCTTTGCATAACCACTATGCTGTCTACCCCACAGTAGTTTTCTCTATAGTCGTGAGATCTACTAGTGATGCAGGCAGGCAGAACTGAAGTTTGGGGATTTGACTTGGATGTGAAAGTACCAAGACCTCAACAAGGGCAACAAAAAGGGAGAATAAGGGGTCGGGCGGTGGCGCAGTGGGTTAAGCGCATGTGGCGCAAAGCGCAGGGACCGGCGTAAGGATCCCGGTTCGAGCCCCCGGCTCCCCACCTGCAGGGGAGTCGCTTCACAGGCGGTGAAGCAGGTCTGCAGGTGTCTATCTTTCTCTCCCCTTCTCTGTCTTCCCCTCCTCTCTCCATTTCTCTCTGTCCTATCCAACAACGAATTGCGTCAACAAGGGCAATAATAATAACCACAACGAAGCTACAACAAGGGCAACAAAAAGGAGGGAAAAATGGCCTCTAGGAGCGGTGGATTCATGGTGCAGGCACCGAGCCCAGCAATAACCCTGGAGGAGGAAAAAAAAAAAAAAAAGGGAGAATAAGTAAATAAATATTTAAAAAAAAAAACAATTAAAAAGAAAGTTCCAAAACCTGTCCCAAGTGGCTGGAGGCAGAAGAAACAGCCTGTTTGGTGGCAGTTTTGCCTTCCAAACCCTCCACCCTCAACAACAATCTTGTTGACAATTTCATCAAAGTCGTCCCCTAACTGCCCCAGGGCAGTTCCTTTAGTCCCCACCCCCACCCCCCCCTGGGATTTGCTCTGCGAATCTGGATTAGGTCAGTATAAAAGGTCTGGTCTTTGGGTGGGGAGCTTGACTACATCCTGGAAAAGGATGCAGAGACCTGCTCCCCAGGCCAGAGCTAGACCAGGCTGTAGCAGCAGCCCTGCAGAGGACTCCAAGCACCAGCAAGCCAATCTCAAAGCCATGGACCTTGACAGACACCTAGCCACCAGCTCAGGTAGGAGGCAGCTCAGGCAGGAGCTCAGCCAAGCAGAAAGTCCAGATGAAGGAAACGGAGGTGGGGAATCAGAGGACAGATACCTTCCCTCCCCCCCACCCCTTGGTTGCCAGGATTTTCAAGCACTGGGGCTGGGGGGGGGGGTGGTCATTTATTTCTTTTGCTAACTTACCTACCAGAACATAAACTGCCTTCTGAGTCGGTGTCTGGTGAAAAGCACATAATTAAGAGACTGGGATCACTTATTATTTGGATCATTATTTGGATTGTCTTCTTTCTGTCTGTCTTTCTTTTTTTATCTTTCTATTTATTATTGAATAGATAGAAATTGGGAGAGAAGAGAGAGATAGAGAAGGAGAGAGACAGAGAGACGCCTGCAGCCCCTGTTTTACCACTTGGGAAGCTTTCATCCTACAGATGGGGACCAGGGGCTTGAACCCAGGTCCTTGGGCATTGTAATGTATGCACTTAACCAGGTGTGCCAAGGCCCGGCCCCTCTTTCTGTTTTCTTTTTTTTTCTTTGGTTCTAATTAACGTTATTCTGGAGCTCTGTGCCCGCACAGCTGCACCATTCCCAGTGGCCTTTTTTCTTTTCTTTTTTTTTTTTTTTGCCTCCAGGGTAATTGCTAGGGCTCAGTGCCTGCACCATGAATCCACCGCTCCTGGAGGCCATCCCCCCCTCCCTTTGTTGCCCTTGTTGTTGTAGCCTTGCTGTGGTTATTATTGTTATTGATGTTGTTCGTTGTTGGATAGGACAGAGAGAAATGGAGAGAGGAGGGGAAGACAGAGAAGGGGAGAGAAAGACACACGCCTGCAGACCTGCTTCACCACCTGGGAAGCGACTCCCCTGCAGGTGGGGAGCCGGGGGCTTGACCCCTTTCTTTTTATTATATTTGTCTTTAAAATAACTTTATTTATTTATTGGATAGAGACAGCCAGAAATTGAGAGGAAGGAGGGAGATGGAGAGGAGAGACAGAGAGATACCTGCAGCCCTGCTTCACCACTTGTGAAGCTTCCCTGCTGGCAGTTGGGGACCAGAGGCTTGAACCCGGTCCTAGAGCACTGTATTGTGAGCGCTTGGCCAGGTGCACCACCACCGGGCCCCACATCTCTCTTCCTTCCTTTCTTCATCTTCTTCTTTAGATAGAAGCAGAGAGGTAGAGAGAGACAGTGAGAGAGAGACCACAGCACTGAAGTTTCTTTCAGTGAGATGGGCTGGGCTCAGACCTGGATGGATTGCACACATGGCATAGCAGAGTGGCATTCAGGTGAGATGGTTCACTGCCCCTCCAGTTCCATTCTCCCCCCACCCTCTTGTTGCCTTGTTGTTTTTCATTGTTGTTGTTGATGATGTCATCATTGTTGGATAGGACAGAGAGAAATGGAGAGAGGAGGGGAAGACAGAGAGGGGAGAGAAACACAGACACCTGCAGACCTGCTTCACCGCCTGTGAAGCGACTCGCCTGCAGGTGGGGAGCCGGGGGCTCAAACCGGGATCCTTACGCCAGTCCTTGTGCTTTGCGCCACAGGCACTTAACCCGCTGTGCTACCGCCAGGCCCCCTCCTTTTTCTTTTTCTTTCTTTTCTCATAGAGACAGAACAAATGGAGTAAGGGAGGGGAGGCAGAAAGAGACACTGGCAGAACTGCTTCACCACATTCCCCCCTGCAGACGGGGACCAAGAGCTTGAACCCAGACCCTCACACACAGTAACATATGCACTCGGCTGAGTGTGCCACCACCTGTCCCCCCCTTTTTTTTTTCTGCCAGGGCTCCCTACCTATATGATTCTCCCACTTCTAGTGGACTTCCCCCCCCTTTCTTTTAATTCCCATTAGAGACAGAGAAGTAGAGAGGTTGCAAGCAATGCTGTACCACTGGTGAAAACTTTCCCCACAGCATGCTGCTTCCACAGGGAGCTGGAGGCTTGAACCCTGGTCCTCCCAATGGTAAAATGTTTACTCTAGTGGGTGGTGACCTCCTGGCCCCCGATTAGTTTCTTCCTGAGTGCTTGTTTGGAGGTTCTGCTCATATGCACTTGCCCAAAGGCCGGTGTGTCTCTATTTGGGAAGGTTGTTGTCCTCTGACTGAGCGTGACACTTCAGGAAGGACACAAGGGGCTGGTGTGTGGTGTGGTGGTGGTGGTGGTGGTGGGGACTTGCCCGGACAAGCTGATCAGCTGAAGCAGTCACTGCTGTGACAGGTGTCACAGCCAGATCACCCTCACATCCTGAGAAGTTCCCTTTTAAAAGTCTTAAACTTTGAAGGGTGGGGGAAGATAGCATTATGGTTCTGCAAAGAGACTCTTGTGCCTGAGGCCCCAATGTCCCAGGATCAACCCCCTGCACCACCATAAGCCAGAGCTGAGCAGGACTCTGGTTAAAAAAAAAAAAAAAAGATTTAAACTTTGGGGGCCAGGTGGTGGTACAGCTTGTTAAGCACAAACATTACAATGCATAAGGACCTAGGTTCAAGCCCCTGGTCCCCACCTGCAGGGGGAAAGCTTCCTAAGTGTAGTAGTAGGGTTGCGGGTGTCTCTCTCTGTCTCTCTCTCTTTCTATCTCCCCCTCTCCTCTCAATTTCTTTCTCTGTCCAATAATAAATAAATAAATAAATAAATAAATAAATAAGGATCCCGGTTCCAGGAGTCGCTTTACAGGTGATGAAGCAGGTCTGCAGGTGTCTGTCTTTCTCTCCCCTGTCTGTCTTCCCCTCCTCTCTCCATTTCTCTCTGTCCTATCGAATAACAATGATGTCAACAACAACAATAATAACTACAACAACAATAAAAAACAACAAGGGCAACAAAAGGGAAAATAAATATAAAAAAAAGAAACACCATCTTTTAAAAAATAATAAAATAAATAAAATAATGATGAAAAAAATTAAACCTTATTTAAAAAAAAAAGACTTAGACTTCGGTTTCAAAGTGACTTAGTCTAGCATCTGCTTCTTCAGTAAGTGGCTATGCTCAGCTTTTTGCTGTGTGGGGCCCTGAGCCGGGCTGGGAGCCCCGGGGTGTGTGGGACCCAGGGTGGAGGGGTGAAGTCTGAGACTGTGCACAGATGATGATGATGATGATGATGATGACGATGTGAGTGCTGGGCACAGAGCTCCTGGAGGACCAGAAGTACAAGAGTAGGCTTGAGGTGCCCGGGCTTCCTTCCCCTTTGTCCCAGGACCTTGCTACCCATCGTGCGGACCATCGGCAGTTAGCACCAACCCTTTGGGAAAAGCAGGACCTCGGTGCCCCCACCCCAGAGGCACAGTCTTGGGGATCCCAGTGGAGAAGCTCTGAGCCCTTGGCCTGTGGAAAGCAGGTGGCTGATACAGGATTTAAAGTCTTCTTTTTAAAAATTTTATTATCATTATTTATTGGATAGAGACAGTCAGAAATAGAGAGGGGAGAGAGAGAGAGAGGGGCACCTGCAGCCCTGCTTCACCACTTGCAAAGTCTTCCCCCTGCAGGTGGGCACCAGGGTCCTTGCACACTGTAACATGTTTGTTCCACCAGGTGCGCCACCACCCGGCCCCCTAGCTTTCTTTAAGAGCAGCACCATTTCTGTCCTGGTTGGGCAGACCTTGACTAGTGCAGGCAGATTGAGGCAGAGATGAGCTAAGTCTCAAGGCCAAGACTTGATGCACTGGACTCGGAGAAAAACAGAAAGCCTGTCCTGAATAAGATTCTTCAAGAATCAGACTCTCTCCTGCCCACCCCTTCCATCCCTTAGAACTTAAGATGAGCTGGGAGTTGGGCGGTGGCGCAGTGGGTTAAGCGCACATGCCACGAAGTGCAAGGACCGGCTTAAGGATCCTGGTTCGAGCCCCCGGTTCCCCACCTGCAGGGGAGTCACCTCATGAGAGGTGAAGCAGGTCTGCAGTTGTCTGTCTTTTTCTCCCCCTCTCTGTCTTCCCCTCCTCTCTCCATTTCTCTCTGTCCTATCCAACAACATCAACATCAATAACAACAACAATAACCACAACAAGAGCAACAAAAGGGAAAATAAATAAATATTTAAAAAATTGAAAATAAAAAAGAAAAGAAGAACTTAAGATGAGCCGTGTCACACGTCCACATTGTGATACAAGAGTAGGCAGCACCCAGGGCTTCAGTGACCACAGATTCCATCTCACCTCTGAGAGCAAAGCACCACTCTTGGTTTCTTTGCTTTTTTTTTTTTCTTCCAAGATTTGCTTTTGGAAAAGATTTGTTCAAGAGAAAGAAAGAAAGGGAAGAGGGGGTGGGGGTATAGCATCATGGTTATGCAAAGAGACTTTCATGCCTGAGGCTCTCAAGTCCCAGGTTCAATCCCCCACACCCCCATAAGTCAGAGCTGAGCAGTGCTCTGGTTAAAAAAAAAATAAAAAAATAAAAAATAAATAAATAAAAGAAAGGGAAGGAAAGAAAACAAAAGAAGAGAAAAAGAAAAAGGTGGGGGAGATAGTATAATAGTTATGCAAAAAGAGTTTCCTGCCTGGGCCTCCAAAGTCCCAGTTTTTTCTGTTTTTCTCTTTTTTTGCCTCCAGGGTTATCGCTGGGACTCTGTGCCTGGACTATGCTTCCCCTGCTCCTGGCAGCCATCTTTTTCTCCCATCTTATTGATTAGGACAGAAAAATTGAGAGAGAAGGAGAGACAGACACCTACAGACCTGCTTCACCGCCTGTGAAGCGACTCCATTGCAGGTGGGGAGCCGGGGGCTCGAACCGGGATCCCTCCGCTGGTCCTTGCGCTTTGCGCCACGTACGCTTAACCCGCTGCGCTACCGCCCGACTCCTTAAAAGTATTTTATTTTATTTTGGTTTTGTATTATTGGCTACAGAGAGAAATTGATAAGGGAGAGAGAGAGAAACAGAGAGACACCTGCAGCCCTGCTTCATCACTTTTCGAAACTTCCCCTCCAGGTGAGGACAGGGGGCTTTAGCCACTGAGCCACCTCCCGGGCCACTGAAATTGCATGATTTTGATACCCCAGCCCACTCCTACATCTTCTACTAGCTGTTCCAAAAAGTATATTTTTACCTTTTAAATATTTTTTTTTTTTTTTAATGAAAGAGATACAGAAAGAAAGGTACACACAGAGAGAGACCAGAGCACTGCTCAACTCTGGCTTATGGGATGTTGGGGATTAAACCTGGGACTCAGGCACCCGAGTCTTTCACGTCACCAGTATCCTGTCTCCCCAGCATAATGTTTACCTTTGTATTTCAAAACAGACTGTGGCTGGAGAGACAGCATAATGGTGATGCAACGGACTTTCATCCCTGAGGCTCTGACATTCCAAGTTCAGTCCCCAGTACCACCATCACCGAGAGCCGAGCAGTGCTCTGTTCTAGCTCTGTGCATGTCTTCATTAGAAAAGTAAAATATTAAAAACTTTGACAAAAAACAATAACAAGTCAGGTACCTCTGATTTTTTAATTTAATTTTTTATTTATATAAAGGAAACATTGACTAAACCATAGGATAAGAGAGGTACAACTTCACACAATTCCCACCACCAGAACTCCATATCCCATCCCCTCCCCTGATAGCTTTCCTATTCTTTATCCCTCTGGGAGTATGGACCCAGGGTCATTGTGGGTTGCAGAAGGTGGAAGGTCTGGCTTCTATAATTGCTTCCCCGCTGAACGTGGGTGTTGACAGGTAGATCCATACTCCCAGCCTGCCTCTCTCTTTCCCTAGTGGGGCGGGGCTCTGGGGAAGCGGAGCTCCAGGACACATGGTGGGGTCGTCTGTCCAGGGAAGTCTGGTCGGCATCATGCTGGCATCTGGAACCTGGTGGCTGAAAAGAGAGTTAACATACAAAGCCAAACAAATTGTTGAACAATCATGGACCTAAAAGCTGGAATAGTGCAGGTGAAGAGTTGGGGGGCTCTCCATTTTGTAGATACATAGTAGGCATATTTTAGTTATATTCCAAAGGGTCTGTGGCTATACTAGTGTGGTTTTTTTGTTTGTTTGTTTGCCTGAGCCTGAAATCTGATATGCAGGTGGATCCTAATTAGTGTCTAGGGAGGTGATGTCATGGCTGGCAGAAGGACCAGAAATATGGATCAGGGAAGAGGGTAGCCCCCAAATATGGGAAAGGTGTATAAATATTGTTGACTGTAAACCCCATCGATTTGATGTGATCTGGGTCCCATATTCATCTTAGGAGCCTATGTGACCTCTGCATCCTTGTAGATCTGAGCTCACATTCTGTGGTCATAAGCAGAAATGTTCCAAGCTGCCCCAATATCAGGACCCATCTTCCTCAGGTGTAGCACAGAGTATATTGTCCAGCCTCCCTTTAGAGAATGAGACATTCTCTACCATTGTTGATCCAAGTTGAGGGCAAGGTCCTATGGGGGCCCACAAAGGGGTCTATTGTGTTATTCCTGATAGGAATGACCAATAACAATGGAGAGAGGGATTTATTTGAGGTATATGCCCATCATGTCTGTTTGGGAATCTCAGGACTCTCCGATTAGGGCCCCAGCTAATGGGGTGGCCTGATAGTGACTGAAGAGTCATTGTTAAAGTATGCCAGTCTCTTGCCCTTATTCAGCTTTTGCAGTCCTTGCTTTGATAAGGTTATCTTTGGAGTGAGTGAGAGAACTGTAATAGGAAGTAGGTGAGGAGGGTATCGAAGTCTAAGCAGACACTTTCATTAGGAACTTGATACTGACTCACCACAGACTATTGTGTATTTTGCTTTCAGGTATATATTTTGCCCTAATTTATGGATACGTGAAGATATTCTCTATATTACGGGGCCTGGTCTATATCTAGGTTTTGGGATTTTGTTAGGAAGTGAACCTCTTGGAATGGAATTTGAGAATACTATGAAAGGCAAGGTCTCACCCAAGTAATGAGGGTGAAGGGTTGACATTCCATGCCTGACGTCTCTGGACACAGTCTGAAGTGAAGCATGCTGAGGTGGTACTCCTTGCGTTGATTAGGTTGGGATCAGCGGATGCAATATCATTTGGTATGAATTGAGAGAAGCATGCAGGAAAGTGAGCTCCACCCTAGAGTTTCCAGGACTGTGGGAAACACAGGCTCTAAAGAGAAAGTGGGAGGTTCCTGCTGTCTTAGGGTTTAAGAAGACAATAGATAGTTATTGCTATAATCACATTATTTGGCAATTGGGTTAACTTTGAAAAATCCCTTTGTTAGGATTTGCTGTATCATACACAACAGCACCATAATTTATGTCCTTTGACATTATTTGCATATAGCTATGCCACCGGTTGCTTCTGTTCTCCCTGGTCTAAGCTTTTAAGAGAGTCAACATATCAAAGACTCAGCCTATGTATTAAAAAGACTCAGTCTGTGATTTTAAAAGTTTGAGGCATTCAATCAATTTTCCTTTCTCATATTAATTAGTGATTTATATGAATACAAATCGACAGGAGTGTACATAAACACCGTGCCCACCAGCAAAAGACTGTGTCCCATTACACCCCTCCCACCCTTTGAAGCTGAACATCCACCCTTACCATCAACCCAGGGTTTTTACTTTGGTGCCCTACTCCACCTCTGCTGTTTTATACACCACTGCCACCCCCTCAGTGGGTATCAGCCCAGCACAGATGAGTCCTTGCTGAGCAGGTGAGAGGTGAGTCTGTGTGGCCTCATGCTTTTTGGTCTCCTCCCTTGCAGGGGACAAGCTGGTTCGCCCCCAGAAGGCCATCCCGGCGACTCACCTGACTTTCCTCATCGACTGTACTCACGGCAAGTCGCTCTCCCTGATGGCACCCCCAGAGCCCTCACCAGCCCCCACCTCCACCCTGGGACCTGCCACCCCTCTGATGAAGACCTACATCTTGTTCTGTGGGGAAAACTCTGCCCCTCTGAATGAGGAGACCCCCCTGAGTGGGGAACTTCTTGCTCAGGTGGGGGACACCCTGCCACCCCCCCGGGATGTGGCCCCTGCGTCCTCCCCAGTCAGCCCACTCTGCCTCCAGGAGGTCCCCAAAGCCAAAGGGAACCCCCTGAAGACTGTGTCTGTAAGACACTCTGCCTGGGGGACCGTCAAGGGCTCCCTGAAAGGGTTCCTCTCCTCCTGTGTCTGTGGGCAGGCAGATTAAGTAAGGGGTTGGGCCTGACACACCAGACTGCAGTGCTCAGGGGCTGTGATTCCCAGAGCCCAGGCCTTCCCCTGCCAAGCAGAATCTTCTTGCCTGAGCCAAGGAAAGAGCCTTCAGTCCACTGAAGGACCCCTGACCAGCCACATACCCAAGGGGATCCTGTCCCTTCTTCCCGTTAGTCTCACACCAGAAGCAGAGCCACAAGACTAATCCATTCAAACAGCAGACTAGCCATGCAGCTACACGCCGGCCCCTGCAAAGTGCAAGAGAAGACAGCACAGCTTTCTCAGAGTTTCTATTCTTTTTAATTCCAGAGCACTGCTCAGCTCTGGTTCATGGTGGCGTGGGACTTCGGAGCCTCTCAGGCACGAAAGTCTCTTTGCATAACTGTGACGCTCTCTCTACCGTATTCTTGACCAGTGGATAGAAGTGTGAGAATAGGGAAACAAGAAACCACAAGAAATAAAGATGCTGGTCCAGGAGGTAGGGCAATAGATAAAATGTTGCATTCTCAGGCATGAGGTCCTAAGTTAGATCCCTGGCATCACATGTACCAGAGTCATGTCTGGTTCTTTCCCTCTGTCCTCCTACCCCTCTCATAAATAAATAAATAAATAATTAATTAAAAAAAGAAAAAAGAAAGATGCTTTTGAACAGTGGCAAAAGGAGTGCTCTGTAGGAACTGAAGTGAGGTGCTGGGATAGCAGGTGACTGGGCAAAATGTTTTGCAGATATGCTGGATGGGAAGGGCCCGCCAGGGTGGGGGAAAGTAGCATCATGATTCTGCAAAGAGACTCTCATGCCCGAGGCTCCAAGGTCCCAGGTTCAATCCCCACACCATCAATAAGACAGCTGAACAGTGCTCTGGGAAAAAAGAAAAAAAAAAAACCTTTCTGATCTCAAAGATAAGGAACCATCAGCGCGAAGGACCATTCTCTCTAGGGCCACCTGGCTGGTCTCTTAAGCCAGGGCCAGCCACAGAGGAGGGCAGCTGTCCCAGTACCATGAACAGTGGCAGCATGCAGGTTGCTGTCATTCCTTTGAAGATATGTCTATCTAGGGGTGGGAAAGAGAGCCAGACTGTCACTTTGGCACATGTAGCCCTGGGGAACAAACTTAGGACTCCATGCATACTCTTAGGCCTAGTGCTCTAGCCACTATGTCACCTCCAAGGTCATGCTACTATCATTGAAAACAAAATGGGGGCTGGGTGGTGGCACACCGGGCTGAGCACACATGTTACAATGCGCTAGGACCCAGGTTTGAGCCCCCAGTCCCTACCTACAATGGGAAGGCTTTGCAAGTGGTGAAGCAGTGCTGCAGGTGTCTCTCTGTCTCCCTATCTATCTTCCCCTTTCCTCTTGATTTCTGGCTGTCTATATCCAATAAATATTGAAAAGAACAAAACAAAATGTAAGTGGCTGGGTGGTGGTACACCGCAGTGAGCACATATGTCACAGTGGGCAAGGACCTTGGTTCAAGCCTCTAGTCACCCACCTGCAGGGAGTAACTTCAGTGGTGAAGCAGTGCTGCAGGTCTCTCTCTCTCTCTCTCTCTTCTCCTACCTCCCCATTCTCTTTTTTTTTATTTTTTTATTTTTTTATTTTTTCTCCCCACCCACCCACCCACCCCAGAGTCTTTTACTTTGGTGTAATACTCCAATTCCATTTCAGGTTCGACTTGTGTTTTCTTTTCTAATCTTGTTTTTCAACTTCGGCCTGAGAGTGAGATCATCCCATATTCATCCTTCTGTTTCTGACTTATTTCACTCAACATGACTTTTTCAAGGTCAATCCAAGATCGGCTGAAAACGGTGAAGTCACCATATTTTACAGCTGAGTAGTATTCCATTGTGTATATATACCACAACTTGCTCAGCCACTCATCTGTTGTTGGACACCTGGGTTGCTTCCAAGTTTTGGCTATTACAAATTGTGCTGCCAAGAACATATGTGTACACAGATCTTTTTGGATGGATGTGTTGGGTTCCTTAGGATATATCCCCAGGAGGGGAATCGCAGGGTCATAGGGTAGGTCCATTTCTAGCCTTCTGAGAGTTCTCCAGACTGTTCTCCACAGAGGTTGGACCAATTGACATTCCCACCAGCAGTGCAGGAGGGTTCCTTTGACCCCACATCCTCTCCAGCATTTGCTGCTGTTACCTTTTCTGATGTGTGACATTCTCACAGGAGTGAAGTGATATCTCATTGTTGTCTTGATTTGCATTTCTCTGACAATCAGACTTGGAGCATTTTTTCATGTGTTTCTCGGCCTTTTGGATCTCTTCTGTGGTGAATATTCTGTCCAAGTCCTCCCCCCCATTTTTGGATGGGGTTATTTGTTGTCTTGTTGTTGAGTCTGGTAAGCTCTTTATATATGTTGGTTATTAAATTCTTATCTGATGTATGGCATGTAAAGATCTTCTCCCATTCTGTGAGGGGTCTCCTGATTTGGGTCTCCTGATCTTTTGCTGTGAAGAAGCTTTTAAATTTGATGTAGTCCCATAGGTTTATACTTGCCTTAGTCTTCCTTGTAATTGGATTCGTTTCATTGAAAATGTCTTTAAAATTTATGCGGAAAAAAGTTCTTCCAATATTTTCCTCTAAGTATCTGATAGTTTCTGGTCTAACATCCAAGTCCTTGATCCACTTGGAATTTACTTTTGTATTTGGTGAAATACAGTGATTCAGCTTCATTCTTCTGCATGTTTCAACCCATTGTTTCCAACACCATTTGTTGAAGAGACTCTGCTTTCCCCATGTAATAGTCTGGGCCCCTTTGTCAAAGATTAGATGTCCATAGGTGTGGGGCCTCATTTCTGGGCTCTCAATTCTATTCCACTGGTCAGTGTGTCTGTTCATGTTCCAGTACCAAGCAGTTTTGATGACAATGGCCCTATAATATAGTTTGAGATCTGGCAGTGTGATGCCTCCGGTTCTGTTCTTTTTTCTCAAGATTGTTTTGGCAATTCTAGGTCTTTTCTGGTTCCAGATAAACATTTGTAGCATTTGTTCTATTCTCCTAAAAAATGTGCTTGGGATCTTGATGGGGATAGCATTAAATTTGTAGATGGCTCTGGGTAATATATTCATTTTGATGATGTTAATTCTTCCAACCCATAAGCATGGAATATCTTTCCACTTCTTTGTGTCTTTTTCAATTTCTTTGAGTAGTGACTCATAATTTTCAGTATACAAGTCTTTCACTTCTTTGGTTAGGTTTATTCCTAGATATTTTATTGTTTTTGTTGCTATAGAAAAAGGAACTGATTTCTGGATTTCAATTTCTTCTAACTTAGTGTTTGCATAGAGGAATGCCTCTGACTTTTGAATGTTAATTTTATAGCCTGACACATTACTGTATTGCCTGATGATTTCCAAAAGCTTCTTGCTAGATTCCTTAGGTTTTTCCATGTATACTATCATGTCATCTGCAAATAAGGAGAGTTTGACTTCTTCTCTTCCAATCTGTATTCCTTTAATTCCTTGCTCCTGCCTGATTGCTATGGCAAGAACTTCCAACACTATGTTGAATAGTAATGGTGATAGTGGGCAGCCCTGTCTAGTACCTGATCTGAGGGGAAATGCTTCCAGTTTTTCACCATTGAGTATGATGTTGGCTGTAGGTTTGCTATATATAGACTCCACTATCTTCAGGAATTTTCCATCTTTTCCTATTTTTTGTAGTGTTTTGATCATAAAGGGATGTTGTATTTTGTCAAAGGCTTTCTCTGCGTCTATTGATATGACCATGTGGTTTTTGGTCTTGCTTTTGTTGATCTGGTGGATCACATTGATTGATTTACGTATATTAAACCAACCTTGCATGCCTGGGATAAACCCCACTTGGTCATGATGAACAATCTTTTTGATATACTGCTGTATCCGGTTGGCTAGAATTTTGTTCAATATTTTCGCATCTATGTTCATCAGAGATATTGGTCTGTAGTTTTCTTTTTTGGTTGTGTCCCTGTCTGCTTTTGGTATCAGGGTGATGTTGGCTTCATAGAAGCTGGCAGGGAGTATTCCAGTGTCTTCAATCTTCTGGAAGACTTTTAAAAGTAGAGGTATTAGTTCTTCTTTGAAAGTTTTGTAGAATTCATTTGTAAAACCATCTGGTCCAGGACTTTTATTTTTGGGAAGATTTTTGATAACTGTTTCAATTTCATTAGCTGTGGTGGGCCTGTTCATGTTATCCACTTCCTCTTTACTTAGTTTTGGAAGTTGGTATGTATCTAGGAAATCATTCATTTCTTCCAGGTTCTCTAGCTTGGTGGCATATAGTTGTTCATAGAAGCCTCGCATGATATGTTGAATTTCTGCAGTGTCTGTTGTGATATCTCCTCTTTCATTTACTATCCGATTTATTTGGGTCTTCTCCGTTTTTTTGTTTTGTGAGTCTGGCTAAAGGTTTGTCGATTTTGTTTACTCTTTCGAAGAACCAACATTTACTTTCATTGATCTTTTGTATGGTTTTCCTATTCTCAATGTTATTTATTTCTGCCCTAACTTTAGTAATTTCTGTCCTTCTGGTTGCTTTAGGGTTCCTTTGTTGTTCTTCTTCTAGGTCTTTAAGATGTGTAATCAGGCTGTTTATTTGTGCCTTTTCTTGTTTCCTAATGTGTGCTTGTATAGATATGAACTTCCCTCTTAGGACTGCTTTAGCTGTGTCCCAAATATTTTGATAGCTTGTGTCTTCATTTTCATTGAACTCTCGAAACATTTTGATTTCTTCCTTGATTTCCTCTTTGGCCCAGAAGTTGTTAAGAAGTGTACTGTTGAGCTTCCACATTTTGGCACTGTTACTAATCTTTTGTTGATTGTTAATTGTTAGTTTAATTCCACTGTGGTCTGAGAAGATGCTTGGGATGATTTCAGTGCTCTTGAATAGGCTGATGCTGTCTTTGTGGCCTAACATATGGTCTATCCTTGAGAATGATCCATGTGGATTTGAGTAAAATGTGTATTCCAGTTTCTTGGGATGAATGACTCTGAAAATGTCCAATAGTTCTAGTTTATCTATCTCTTCATTTAGCTCCATTATGTCTTTACTGATTTTCTTCCTGGATGATCTGTCAAGTTGAGATAGTGGGGTGTTGAAGTCCCCTACTATGATTGTGTTACTGTTAATATATTGCTGTAGCTCTTTCAGTAGAAGTTTGATGTATTTAGATGGCTTCTCATTGGGTGCATAGATATTAATAATTGTTAAGTCCTCTTGATTGACTGATCCTCTGAGCATTAAGTAGTGTCCATTCCTATCTTTTTTAATCTTATGTATTTTAAAGTCTATCGTGTCAGATATGAGAATAGCTGTTCCTGCCCTTTTTTGTGGGCCATTGGCTTGAATGATAGTTTTCCATCCTTTCACTTTAAGTCTGTGTTTGTCTTGTTGCGTTAGGTGAGTTTCCTGTAGACAACATATTGTTGGGTTGTGTTTTCTGATCCATCTTCCTACTCTGTGTCTTTTATTAGGTGAATTAAGGCCATTCACATTTATTGATATCAAAGATTGAAGATATTTTAACGCCATTCTTGTAGAGTTTTAGAGTGTTTTGATATATGTTCTATTTGTGGTGGTCTGGTTGTTTATAGGAAACCTTTCAGAACTTCTTTCAAGGCAGGCTTGGTGATGGTTGCTTCCTTCAACTGTTGCTTTTCTGAGAAGGTTTTGATGCTTCCATCTAGTCTGAATGACAGTCTAGCAGGATATAGTATTCTTGGCTGAAAGCCTTTCTCATTGAGCACTCGATAGATATCTTGCCATTCTCTTCTGGCCTGCAGTGTTTGTATGGAGAAGTCTGCTGCTAATCTTATGGGTTTTCCTTTGTAAGTGACTCTTTGTTTTTCTCTTTCAGCCTTGAGGATCCTTTCTTTATCCTTATTCCTTTCCAATCTAAGTATGACATGTCTTGGTGTCTTTAGGTCTGGGTTAATTCTGTTTGGGACCCTCTGGGCTTCTTGAATCTTTATGTCTTTGGTGTTGTCTAGACTAGAGAAATTTTCAGCTATTATGGCCTGGAGAACGCTTTCTTCCTCCCCTTCTCTTTCTTCCTCTGGTAAGCCAAT
This sequence comes from Erinaceus europaeus, assembly GCF_950295315.1. NCBI lineage: Eukaryota > Metazoa > Chordata > Mammalia > Eulipotyphla > Erinaceidae > Erinaceus > Erinaceus europaeus. The sequence continues at coordinate 115,137,164 of NC_080172.1, forward strand.
AATGCGTATATTGTTTCTTTTGAAGTCATCCCATAGGACTCTGTTGTTGTTTTCAGCATCTCTTAATCTCTTCTTGAGATCTCTTACTTCTTCTTTAGTTGTCTCTAATTCATCCTCAATCTTGCTAATTCTGTCTTCAGCCTCATTGATTCTATTCTCTCTGCCCTCTACTGCTTTCTGGAGTTCATCTATTTTGTTGCCCTGCTCTGATACTGTTTTAGCTTGTTCAGCTAGTTGCCTTCTTAGCTCAGCAATTTCAGCTTTCAGCTCTCTAATAACTATGAGATTATTAGAATTTTCTTCCATATTCTCATTTGTTGTTCCTGCAGTTCTGATTACAATTTTTTCAAATTCTTTACTCACTCCTGTTATTATTTCCTTAGCTAATGTTTGGATGTTGAACTCGTTGTTTTGTGCTTCGCCCTCTGGAGGACTTTTAGCTGGATTCTTGTCCTGGTTCGAGTCTCCATTATTTTTTCTTGTTGTTTTAACCATTTTATATAAGTTAACAGTTTTTTCAATCCCTGAGTTGGAGTTCAGTGGTGTAAAAGCCTTTTTTTTTTCCCCTGTAGGCTATGGTAGCCTGAGGGCTTTTAAACTATCAATAGGCTTCTTGGCTTAATCAATGACTCCTGACCAAGAGATAAAGCAGGGTGTGGCAGAGATAATCCAGTGGTTATGCAAAGAGACTTTCACAGCCCTTCAGCTATGCCACCGAGGTATAGGTCTTCTCCTGAGTTTCCCGGTTAGATCTCTGTGCCCTGGTGTCCCTCCCTGTTGCTGCTCCAGATTCTGAGGGTAGTAGCAATGGAGACTCAGAGTTGTACTTGGTGAATCTCTGGGGAGTCCTTTCCTCCCTTCAGCTGTCCCCTTGTTGGTGGAGCAGACTGGAGGTGGTGTCTCCACTGACAAACTGTCGAACTGTTAGCAGTCACTTAATCTCTCCTTAGGCCCCTCTTTCCTCTCTGTCACCAGCCACTCGTGTTTGTACTCACGAGTGATTTACTGGGTTTCTGTGGTCATTCTAGTCCTGTCTTGTTTCGGTCCGGGTGGTCTCCTTTGGTATTCCTAGTTGATCCGGGAGAAGAGAGGAGAGGAGAGAAAGCGATCTGCTGCTCGTAGTTCCGCCTCCGGAAGTCCAGCAGGCAAGCAGTCCAACAACCTAATCATAACACGATCCTGTCCTGCCTTTTTCTCCTCCAGTGGCAGAGTCAGGAACCCAGGAAGTATGTATGATAGAGGGGCGGGGAGAAGCCCCCTTTCTCTTTTGATTTCTCTCTGTCTCTATGTAATAAATACACTATTAAAGTAGAATTTAAATTTAAACAGATTCAGTTATTAATGAGAGTTGAGGAGAAAGAGAACCAGAGAAGCACTCAGGGCCATGTGATGTTAGGGACCTAACTTGGGACCTTGTGCCTGAGAGTCCAGTCCGGAAAGACCGACTAGGTGCTGGCTGACTGACGGAACTTTGATTTTCATGTGTGTAATGTAATGATGTTTAAAATAAAATTAAACGTGAATAGAATGAACAGCGAGATACTCGTTACTCAGCTTGAAGAAAAGCCCTCTGTCTGTAGGCTCAACTGCCACTCGCCCCACCTTTTCCTTCTCTAGTCCCTTGAATGTGATGTTATTGTCTCTGCGGGTAGTGCTACTTTGTATTCACTACATGTGTTAAAAAAAAAACACTTTATAGTATGCTCTTGCTCCCAGCTTTCCAACTGCGGGGTTGGGGGTCGCTTCACAAGCGGTGAAGCAGGTCTGCGGGTGTCTCTCTCCTCCTCTCAGTCTTCCCCTCTCGGTTTCCCTTTCCTAGTCAACAAAGACAGCAATTCTTCTTCTAGCATTTGCCCTTCTTCCATAGCCAGTCAGCAGCGTCAGGTTGAGCCTGATGTCAAGTTTCGAGACCTCCTTTGAATCTGGAGAGGTGGCAGTCGTTGACTATGTGGGTCATAGTCTGTCTGGAGCCGCAGGGGCAGTTCGGGTCGTCTCTGGCTCCCCAGCGATGGAACATAGCGGCGCACCGGCCATGGCCTGTTCGATAGCGATTGAGGGGGGCCCGATCATAACGTGCCAGGTCAAAGCCGGGTTGACGCTCGCAGGGGTCTGCGATGAGGTGTTTGTTCTTGACCTCAGCTGACTGCCAACTCTGTTTCCAAGAGTCTGGAACAGAGAAGTTCAATGTAGGCGTAGGGGACCAGATTGGGTGACGAGACGTCAAGCGTTGGACACGGTGGGCGAAGATATCCGCGTATATTGGCAGGTCCGGTCGAGCGTAGACGTGGGAAATGAACTTAGATGATGCCGCATCCCGACGAATATCTGGCGGGGCGATGTTGCTAAGAACTGGCAGCCATGGAACCGGGATGGAACGGATGGTTCCAGAAATGATCCTCATGGAGGAATATAATTTGGAATCGACCGAGTGGACATGGGGGCTACGGAACCATCCTGGGGCACAGTATTCTGCAGTGGAATAGCATAATGCCAGAGATGATGATCGTAGTGTGGAAGCGCTCGCGCCCCATGAGGAGCTGGCTAGTCTTGCAATGATGTTATTCCTCGCGCCCACCTTTGCTGCAGCAATAATAACAATAACAACAAGGGCAATAAAATGGGAAAAATGGCCTCCAGGAGCAGCGGATTCATACTGCAGGCACCGAGCCCCAGCGATCACCCTGGAGGTAATATATATAATAATTCTCACTGCAGAGGACAGAAAGAGGAGGACAAGAATAGGAGGCTCTGTCTTAAATCAGGCGGACAGAGGTGGTGGTTTGGGTTACAGCGATGGCCACATGGGGATGAGGAATATCCCCCTGGGGAAGCTTATGTGCCCCGCCCCTCCCAATAGGCCTGACTGGAGGGACCCAAACAGTTGTGTGGCTGCACATCTGACTCGCTACCAGTAGGTGGCGCTCTAGCACTTAGCCGGGAGGGTGCAAGTTCTGGCCTGGGAACCCAGGGCGGCTGAGAACCTGTTCGCCTCTTGGGCGTGAGGCCAGAGCCTTGCGGGCAGCCACCCAGTAGGGTCCATGTTTTCAGAAGTCAGGTCTTCATTCTACTCAACATCCATTTCGTCTGAATAACGAGTGCCTGTTCTCTGCCAGACACGCTGTCAGCGTGACACTCTGGAATCAAATCAGTGAGGGCCAGTTGGTGGTGCAGATAGTACTAAGCCCAAGGACTGGTGCAAGGGTCCCAGTTCGAGCCCCTGGCTCCCCACCTGCAAGGGGGATGCTTCACAAGCAGTGAAGCAGGTCTGCAGGTGTTTACCTTTCTCTCCCCCCCCCCTCAACTTCTCTCTGTCCTATCCAGTTTAAAAAAAAAAAAAAAAGGCCTCCAGGAGCAGTGGATTTCATACTGCAGGCACCAAGCCCCATAAGAGTTTCACTGTGGGGGTGGAGAAGAGGTAGCATGATGGTTATGCAAACAGACTCTCATGCTTGAGTCTCCAAAGTCCCAAATTCAATCCCTCCCATCACCATAAACCGGAGCCCAGCAGTTCTGTTTTTTTTTTTTTTTTTTTTTTAAAGGGGAGTCAAGCAGTAGCGCAACAGGATAAGTGCAGGTGGCGCAAAACGCAAGGACCGGCATAAGGATCCCGGTTCGAGCCCCTGGCTCCCCACCTGCAGGGGAGTCGCTTCACAGGCGGTGAAGCAGGTCTGCAGGTGTCTGTCTTTCTCTCCCCCTCTCTGTCTTCCCCTCTTCTCTCCATTTCTCTCTGTCCTATCCAAGAAAACAACAACAATGATGATAAACAAGGGCAACAAAAGGAAGAAAATAAAAAAACAAAAAAATAAAAGCATTGTGAGTGACCTGGGAGGTGTCACACTGGCTGAAGTGCTAAGCTTAACAAGTTTGAACTCTGGAGTTTAATCTCCAGCAATGTGTACACTAGAGTAATGACGTGATCCCACCCTTCCCCATCATTAGCTAAAAAAAAATATTGTGGGCACATGTTACAGGGCACAAGGACACAGGTTTGAACCCCCAGTCCCCACCTGCAGGGGGAATGCTTTGCAAGTGGTGAAGCAGTGTTGCAGGTATCTCTCTGTCTCTCCCTCTGTCTCCCCTTCCCTCTTGATTTCTGGCTGTCTATCCAGTAAATAAAATGAAGATAATAAAACATTTTTAAAAAATTGCGAGTGCAAAAAAAGTTGCGAGTGCACAAAGTGACATTTAGTTGTTCACTTTTAGTCCTTTTTTATTTTTATATTTTTAAATTTTTATTTATTTATTTATATTTATTTATTCCCTTTTGTTGCCCTTTGTTGTTGATATCATCATTGTTGGATAGGACAGAGAGAAATGGAGAGAGGAGGGGAAGACAGAGAGGGGGAGAGAAACACAGACACCTGCAGACCTGCTTCACCGCCTGTGAAGCGACTCCCCTGCAGATGGGTAACCGGGGGCTTGAACTGGCATCCTTATGCTGGTCCTTGCTTTTTGCACCACCTGTGCTTAACCCGCAGCACTAACACCCGACTCCCAGTCCTTTTTTATTTTTATTTTTATAGAAATGGATGTGGGGTGGGCAGTGGTGCACCTGGTTAGGTGTACATATTACCAAGTGCAAGGACCCGGCTCCCACCTGCAGGGGAGTCACTACACAGGTGGTGAAGCAGGTCTACAGGTATCTATCTTTATCTCTCTCTCTCTCTCTTTCTGTCTCCCTGTCTTCTCTCAATTTCTCTCTGTCCTATCTAAAAAAAAAATTGGAAAGAAAAACATGGTTGCGGGGTGCGGTCGATTCATAGTACCATCACTGAGCCCAGCAATAACCCTGGTGGCAACAAAAAAAAAAAAAAAAAGAAAGATGGTCTGAGAGGTGGCGCAGTGGATAAAGCACTGGACACTCAAGCATGACATCCTTAGTTCAATCCCTGGCAGCACATGTACCAGAGTGATGTCTGCTTCTCTCCCTCTCTTCCTTTCTCATTAATAAATAAATAAAATATTTAAAAAAAAAGAAATAAAGTGAAAGATACTCTGAAGCTTCCTCCAAAGTGATGGAACTCTGACTCTAGGCTGGGTCATCACATGGTAACTATCCAATGACATATTTTTCAGTCCTTGTAATATTTTTTAATAAATGGGGGTCGGGCAGTAGCACAGCGGGTTAAGCGCACGTGGCGCAAAGCACAAGGACCGGTGTAAGGATCCTGGTTTGAACCCCCGGCTCCCCACCTGCAAGGGAGTCGCTTCACAGGCGGTGAAGCAGGTCTGCAGGTGTCTGTGTTTCTCTCCCCCTCTCTGTCTTCCCCTCCTCTCTCCATTTCTCTCTGTCCTAACTAACAACAACAACATCAATAACTCCCCTGCAGGTGGGGAGCCGGGAGCTTGAACTGGGATCCTTATCCTGGTCCTTGGGTTTTGTGCCACGTGCACTTAACCCACTACGCCACCGACGACTCTCTATTTATGTACTTTTAATGAGAATAAGATGCAGAGAGAGAGCTTGAGCAAGCAGACACTACTCAGCTCTGGCTTATGGTGCTGGGACCATGGGGCGTCAGGCACGAAACTCTTGCATGAGCACTGAGCAGTCTCCCCTGCCTTCCTGTTGATACACACACACACACACACACACACACACACACTTTTTTTTTTCACTGCAATCTGGGAATGAATCTTGAGCTTTGAGCACATGTGACACCGCTGAGCCGACACCTGGCCTAATTTTATTCTCTGATTTTAGAGAGGAGAGAGGAAGAGGAAGTAACAGACTCAGAGGGAGGGTGGGCATGACATAAAGGATAGTGTACCTGCTCTGTGATTGTAAAGTATTTATTTATTTTCCCTTTGTTACCCTTGTTTTTTAAATTGTTGTTGTAGTTATTATTGTTGTTGTCGTTGTTGGATAGGACGGAGAGAAATGGAGAGAGGAGGGGAAGACAGAGGGGGAGAGAAAGACAGACACCTGCAGACCAGCTTCACTGCCTGTGAAGCGACCCCCCTGTAGGTGGGGAGCCGGGGCTCTAACCGCTACTGCCCGACTCCCATGAAAGTCTTTTGCATAACCATTACGTTGTCTCCCCAGCCCCGTAATAACAATTTTCATGAAAGGAAGAAAGTGGGGAGGGCCGATTTTCAGTCCTGTCTCTTGTCTGAGGCAGCCTGCTGCTATATATCCTTCAGGACACACACACAACCTAGTGACTTCCAGCATTGCCTTGGAGGCTTGTCCCTGTGCCCAGCACCTGGTGGGTCTCAGGAACTGGCAGCTAACAGCTCACAGTGACCCCGGCCAGCTGTGCTGACTGTAAACACCCCCACCAACCCCTTCACACACACACACACACACACACACACACACACACACACACACACACCAAGCTATAGTCCATCCACCCATGTCATCCTTTCTCACACGATCTGCTCTGGTTTGAGCGCACAGCCAGGGAGGGTGGGTCTTGGCTTTGCCATGTTCTGGAAACAGCCACAACAACATAACCCATAGTTTATCCCAAAACACTAACTCTAATTCCTCCTAGCAGCCCAGAGAGAAGTTCCTTATCTTCCTTAAACACAGAGGGAACAAAGGCTTCCAACACCCAGTCCCCCCAGGCCCAGGCTGGGTCTTCTAAGAAGACCAGAGAAGCTTTAGCTCTGCTCACCTTCCAGAAAGAAGACCTCAGGCTGGGTCAGTGAAATATCTCTGCCATGTGTATGACCCAGGTTCGAGCCTGGCCCCACTGCACTGAAGGAAGTGTCAGTGCTGTGGACTCTCCAGCAAGAGGTCCTGAGTTCAATACCCAGCAGCGCATGGACCAGAGTGATATCTGTTTCTTTCTCTCTCTCTCTCTCCTCTTATCTTTCTCATTAGTAAATAAATATTAAAAAGGAGGAGGAGGAGGAGACTCCAGGCACTAGAGCAGCTCCAGCCCCAGTCTTAATCTTGAAGGGGCCAGGGGTAGTGTGGGGAGACTGCAAATGCCAGAAATCCAAACTGAAATGAAACAATGCTCTCTGAGCCGTATTAGGCATTTCCTTCACGTTTTATTTTAATTTTATAATTTTCCTTTTTTTTTTTAAAACCAGTGCACTGCTCAGTTCTCACTTATGGCGGTGCAGGGGGTGAGACCTGAGACCTCAGATTCTCAGGCATGAAAGCTGTTTGCATAACCATTACGCTATCTCCCCGGCCTTCCACTGAGCACTTTCTTTTCTTTTTTATTAACTTTTTAATTATCTTTATTTATTTGATAAAGACAGCCAGAAATTGAGAGGGAGGGGACAACAGAGAGAGAGAGAGGCAGAGAGACATCTTCAGTCCTGCATCACCACTCCTGAAGCTTCTCCCTCTGCAGGTGGGGACCAGGGGCTTGAACCTGGGTCCTTGCACATTGTAACATGTGCCCTCAACCAGGTGCACCACCACCTGGGCCCAGAAGCACTGAGCATTTTTAAGGCAAGGCATATATATGTGAGCACGGGCCAGCTTCCATGTGCCACCCCTCTCCACAGTTCACTGTACAAAACAACGAAGCAGGTAGATCTCATTAACACTTTTCTTTTAACTCTCCCCCCCCCCCAGCACTGCTCAGCTCTGGTTTATGATGGTGCAGGGGACTGAACCTGTGACCTTGGAGCCTCAGGCTTGAAAGTCTTTCTGCAGAACCCTTATGCTGCCTCCCGCACCCTAACACCTTTTGAAGACTGGCCAGTTTGAGGTACAGTGACGGTCAGCTACTTGCTCGAGGAAACAGAGCTCAAAAACTATCTTGGGGAGATGTTGTGCCGACCCAGCCATCCTCAATAAAACGGTGGTTTATAAGGGCTGTAGGGATGGGGGTGGGTAAGAGGCACCAGCTCTCAGGGCCTGTCGATTCTGAAAGGTCAGTTTCCACATTCTTCCAATCACCAGTTGCTTGGTGATGTCATCGACAAACTTTTTTAGAGTCAGACCTCCCAGGCTAATCCTGGGATCCAGAGTGAACGTGGCACATGATGCGAAGCACAAGGACCGGCGTAAGGGTCCCAGTTCGAGGCCCCGGCTCCCCACCTGCAGGGGGTTGGCTTCACAGGTGGTGAAGCAGGTCTGCAGGTGTCTATCTTTCTTTCCTCCTCTGTCTTCCCCTCCTTCTGTCTTCCCCTCCTTTCTTGATTTCTCTCTGTCCTATCCAACAACAATGATAGCAACAATAACAACAATAATAACAACAAGGGCAACCAAATGGGGGGAAACAACAAGGGCAACCAAATGGGGGGAAAAAAGGTGTGTGTGTGACTAGGAAGGAAAGAAAAGACGTGACCAAAAAAAGCCAAATATCTACAAATATAGACAGATGGTTGTAGAAATAATAGTTAACACATATCTCTTGGGAGAACTGTTGTAGCTTCCAGTGGAGGGACTGGAGATCCAGAACTCTGGTGGTGAGAATGGTATGGGGTTGTACCCGTTATCTTGTGATTTTGTAGGTCAATATTAAATCATCAATAAAAACGAAAGTGGGGCCGGGTGGTGGTGCATCTGGTTAAGCGCACAGGTTACAGTGCACAAGGATCCAGGTTCGAGCCCCTGGCCCCCACCTGCAGAAGGAAAGCTTTGCAAGTGGTGAAGCAGGGCTGCAGGTGTCTCTCTGTCTCTCTCCCTCTCTATTTCCCCCTGCCCTCTTGGTTTCTGGCTGTCTCTATCCAATAAATAAAGATAATTTAAAAAAATAAAAAAGAAAGAACTAAAGCTTAAAAAAAAAAAAGTGATCCAGAACTGTGAAATTGCACATGGAAGGACTGACCATGACTCTACCAAAAAGAGGAGGAAGAGGAGGAGGAGAGGAGAAGATGGACGAGGAGAAGGAGAAGGAGATGGAGAAAGCGATGGAGGGGGCAGGGGGAGATAGCATCATGGTTATGCAAACAGACTCTCATGCCTGAGGCTCTGAAGTCACAGGTTCAACACCCCCCCCCCCCCCCGCACTTCCATAAGCCAGAGCTGAGTGGTGCTCTAGTTAAAAGAAAGAAAGAAAGGAAGGAAGGAAGCAAGCTCTGGAGGAAGAGGGAGAAAGGAGCCTCCAGGTCCTGCACACAGCCCAGCTCAGGGTCTCTGGCACTACCTGACCTGGGATGTCAGCAGGCCCCTGTCTGGGAAAGATCAGCCTCTTGGCAGCTCCCTCTGCCTCCTGCCAGGTTCACTCAGAAGTGACAGGAGACATCGGAGCCCTCCTTCCCTGTTCTACATGCCAGAGTGGGTGCAGGGCGTTCCCTCCCTGCCCCACTCCCAGATGTTGGGGTACAGGTGGTGACCGATTCTGTTTGATCCAAACAAGTGGGCCACCGACAAGACCACAGATCCCAGCCGTGCCATTTCCAAGCTGGGGGACCTTGGGGCCGCTGCCTGACCTCTCTCTGAAACTCCAGGAGCTCGTGGTGGTGCTCAGGGCGCTCAATGAATGGAGCTGCTATAATTATTCTCTGGGCCGTGGCTGGGGGAGGGGGGCCTGGCAGGCAGCCAGGCCTATATTTAGCCTGGAAAGTTGGGGGGGTTGTCATAGGAAACAAAGCGCGGTAGTCAGCCCAGGCTCCTGGGGGCGGAGCTGCGGACAGGCCAGTCTGCTGTCCCCACCTCCCTGCCGGGTCACCTTGGTCACACTCAGGTGGGACAGTGCTCAGCTTGGCCTCTCTGGTCACTGGGGGCGGGGGGGGGGGGGGCTGCCCCCAACCCAGTTCTGGCCTGGAGTGGGGGCTAGTGGGGGGTAGGATGCCAAGGTAAGCCTGACCCCAGTGGGGGTCAAGTGTGGAGGGAGCTGGTCCTCCATCCCAGCCCCCCCCCCGCCCTTCCCCCCTCAACCCGCACCGCGCGCTGATGAGTGTCCAGCCACGAATAGCTCAGTGGAACCAGTGAGTCACAGAGGCTGGAAATACCGCCCTCTCCTCCCTCCAGCCCTCTCCCCCTCTCCTCCCTCCAGCCAGAGCTGCACTCAGGAGACTTTTCCACTCCATCTGGCCTGTGTGTGTGTGTGTGAGGTCCCTCCAGGGAGCACTCTCTCTCTCCCCACTAAAACCAGACTCCATTCAGGCTCTGACTCTAAGGCTGTGTGATCCTGGAGAGGCCCAGCCTCTCTGGGATTTTGAGTCCATTTTAGGCTGGAGGCAGAGAACCCAGTGGGGTGGGAGGTAGAGAGCGTCATGGTTCTGCAGAGAAACCCATGTCTGAGGCTCCAAAGTCCCAGGTTCAATCCCCCAGAGCCAGCATAAGCCAGAGCTGAGCAGTGCCCTGGTTAAAAAAATAAAATAAAATAAAATAAAGAGTTGGGCGGTAGCGCAGCGGGCTAAGCGTATGTGGCGCAAAGCGCAAGGACCCAAGTAAAGATCCCGGTTCGAGCCCCAGGCTCCCCACCTGCAGGGGAGTCGCTTCACAGGCGGTGAAGCAGGTCTGCAGGTGTCTGTCTTTCTCTCCCCCTCTCTGTCTTCCCCTCCTCTCTCCATTTCTCTCTGTCCTATCCAACAATGATGACATCAAGAACAATAACAATAGTAACTACAACAACAACAACAACAACAAAACAAGGGCAACAAAAGGGAATAAATAAATATTAAAAATTAAATTAAAATTAAATTTAATTTTAAAAAGGAGGATGAGGATAACCCCGGGCAGGCAGCCCTCCCCCCTCCCCCTTGGAGTTCCTGTTCCTGGAGTTGGCAATTGGAAGAGAAAGTACAAGCGTATTTTGTAAAATAGTTTTGGGGTTCTTACCCAGGCGGGTGTGGGACACTAGGGTAAACCCAGAGGAGCCCACATCTCAGGGAGGCCTCGAGCCTCACTTTAGCTCACTGCTGAGTTCTGGCTTATGGTGGTGCTGAGGATTGAATCTGGGACCTTTGGTGCCTCGGGCATGAAAGGCTTTTCACATAACCTTTGTGCTATCTCTCCAGCCCTCAAAACCTTAAGGAAGGTGTGTCTGTTTGTTCCATGGATTCCCACCAGCTGCACGCCACCCCCCCCCCCATACCACCATGCTGCCTCAAGTCTGAGAACTCCAACCAGGTGATCCCAGCAAGCCTGTGACTCTTGTCATTTATTGTGTGTGCAGGGTACAGTACCAGTCCCCCCAGCAGTCCCATAAGGGTCCCAACATGACTGGGTGGGGGAAGAGGACACCTTACAGAACACAGCACACAGGGCAGAGGCTGACCCTGCTGCTGGCCCCAGGCACCCCTCCCCTGTCACCTTCACTTCTGAAGATGGAAGACTCAGCCAGACCCCTGAGTCTGACCAAAGGTCCCTGACCTGGGCCCGGGACTGGGAGGGTTGAGCCTCACCCGTGACGTGGGTCTGTTCCAACAGGAAGGTGGGGCCAGGGCAGAGCAAAGACAGCTACTATGCAGTGCACAGGCCGGGGGCGCTGAGTCCTTTCTGCGGTCTTGGGTTTAAAGCACAGTGCACAGTAAATGAGCTGGGCAGTCAACCGCTCAGAGATTACCTCCCGACTGATAAAACATGGCTCTTAGAATGACTTTGATTTTTGGATATTTTGAAGTCAGCTTTAGCCAGTGGTGATGCTGAGCATTGAGGGGTGTGTGTGTGTGTGTGTGTGTGTGTGTGTGTGATTACACACACAGTTTATAGATTCATAGATTAAAGAAGGGAAGGGTTGGGGAAGGGACTGGCCAGAGGAAAAGGTTAGTGAGAAGCAGAGATCAAGGTAGGTGCCGGGCAGAGGCACCTACTTGAGCACGCGTTGCCATGTGCAAGGACCAGGGTTCAGGCCCCTGGTCCCCACCTGCAGGGGTGGGGGAAGCTTCATGAGTGGTGAAGCAGTGTCACAGGTTGTCTTGTTCTCTCTCTCTCTCCCTCCCTCTCAATTTCTGTCTTATCAAATAGATAAACAAAAGAAAACAGAGAGAGAGAAAGGAGGTCCAACCTGGATCCAAAGTCCCAACCACGTCCTCCTCCCCCTGGCTGGGGGGAAGAGCCTCCGGGAGCCCAGGCCTCTGTGGAGGAGCACAGCCTCACCCTTTTGGCCTGGCCTGGGGGCTTGAGCAGGCAACAGACTGGAGTTTTGTAGTTTATCACGGACCGGCTGTATTGGAAAAAAACCTACCTATATACAGAGATGACTTGGCACTGCCCTGGCACAGCTGACTGCATGGGGGCACTGGGTGGGCAGGCAGGCAGCTGGGGGGCATGTCTGGGGCACAGAGCAGCAGAAGGAGGCCTCTTACACAGGCTGTGTCCCCTGGCTTCCCTGTGGCCCTGGGCAGCTCATCTTGCACAGGGACTCTTGACTACCAGCTCCCCAGCTCCCTCTGACCTTCCTCCCACTCCCCCAGCCCAAAGGGCCCTGCCCTGCCCTGCCCTGCCCTGCCCTGCCCTGCCCTGCCCTGCCCTGCAGAGACTCCACAGGTCAAAGGACCTGTCTGTCTGCTCTGCAGATGATTTGCCCAGAGATTCTAACTGTTCAGCCCCCTTCCTCAAGCGGGGAATCTCTGGGATCTCCCCCTTCACCTTCCCACCTTTCTATTTTAAATTAAGTGGCCTTGTCTGGAATCTAAGGGGCCACAGGGGAGACGGGGGAGGGGTAGTTGGGCTGCCTTGGACAGAGCAGAAGGCCTCCAATTGGGGGTAGGGTGGGGAATGACCCACCTGGGGCCTGTGGGTTTGGGGTCTAGAAATGGGGCTGAGCTGTTCTGGAAGCTGTCCTGAAGGGATGCTTAGGGACACTTTTCTGGAGGGCTAGTGTGTGTGTGTGTGTGTGTGGGGGAGTGCTGGGGGGGTGGGCAGAGGAGGGGCTGGGCCTCAGATCTTGATTTCCGTCCGGAAAGTCTGCTGAACATGCTCCACGTGTGGGTTGCGTCGTGCCCGGATGGTGAGGCTGCCGTCCCCCCTCAGGGCTGAAGTCACCGAGGTGGGGTCCACGTCCTCTGGCAGCTGGCACTTGTGAGCAAAGGTGTTCATGACCGTGCCGTCGGCAGCCAACTGGGGGGAGAGGGAGAGGCTCAGGGTGGGTGGCGCCCCACCTCTGTCCAGCACAGAGTAAGCTGCTGCCTGCTTCTCTCTTTCTTTTTAATTTTATTTCTTTATTATTGGATAGAGACAGAGAGAAATTGAAAGGGGGTGATGTGGGAGGTGGCACAGTGAATAAAGCACTAGACTCTCAAGTAGGAGGTCCTGAGTTCAATCCCTGGCAGCTTATGTACCAAAGTGATGTCTGGTTCTTTCTCTCTCTCCTCTTATCTTTCTCATAAATAAATTGAAAATATTTTAAAATATTGTTATTGGATAGAGACATAGAGAAATTGAGAGGGGAAGGGGAGACAGAGAGGGAGAGAGACAGAGAGACACCTGCAGCCCTGCTTCCCTACTTGTGAAGCTTTCCCCCTGCAGGTGGGGACCAGGGGCTCTGTAATGTGTGCGCTTAACCAGGTGCACCACCACCACCACCTGGTCCATATATATATATATATCTTAAGAAAGAGAGAGAGGTGTTGGGCACCACCTGGTCCATATATATATACATCTTAAGAAAGAGAGAGAGGTGTTGGGGGTAGATAGCATAATGGTTATGCAAACAGACTCTCATGCCTGAGGCTCTGTCAAGTCCCAGGATCAATCCCCTGCACCACCATAAGCCAGAGCTGAGCAGTGCTCTGGTAAAAAGAGGGGGGGGGGGAAATTGAGAAGGAAGGAGGAAATAGAGACAGAGAGACACCTGCAGCCCTACCTCGCCACTTTTTGAAGCTTTTTCCACTGTGGGTGGGGACCAGGGGTTTGAACCCAGGTCCTTGTGCACTACAGCGTGTGCACTTGATCAGGTGCACCACCTCCTGGTCCCCCACTGCCCACTTCTTTTCCTTGTGCTTTCTTCCCAGTCAGGCCCTCCGTGAGGGGGAGGCAGAGGGGCTGACAGGGACTAGGGTGGTCACAGGTCACCAAGGGTCCTGCAGGTTGGCACTGAGAGGGGCTAGAGGGAGGGGAGGGTCTTGGCCGTGAGCTCATGGAGGCACAGCTCAGGACTCTGAACCCTTCCAGGCGGTGAGGGGAAGAGGACACACAGCAGAGTGTGGCCCCAGACGCCTAGACACACTGGGGATCCACCTCCCAGAGCTGGCGGCGGCCCCTCCCCTGTGATCTGGCCAGCACATAGTGTCCACAGGAGTCTGGGGTGGCTGAGTCACTGGTGGGGGTGGCAGGGCTGGCACGTGCCCCCCCCCCTGCCGTGGTCCCAGTGCCCTCGGCTCCTGGCTTCCTTGGCAGCAGTGCCGGGTGTCCTGCCACCAGTGCTCAGGGGAGAAGACCAGAGGGAGGCATGAACAGCATCTCTGCAGTCAAGGCGGTGGTGGCCGTGTCCCCGGCCCTGCTGAGGCAACAGCCCCCCTCAGGCTGGGCCACACCCTCCCTGGGGGTGCAGTTCTCCTAGGAACTTGGGCTGAGAGATTGAAGCCATCCAGTGACTGGCTGAGGCTTGGAGGGGCCCAATTCAGCTGTCCCAGGATGGGAACTGGGCCTCCGGACTCAGGAAAGAAGGGGGTTTGAGGGGTGCCATGAAAAGGAATCCCTCCCTGCTGCCCTGTGTGCCCCCCACACCTAGGTGCATAGCTGCCAAGGCAGCTGGCTCCCCTCAGCTCCCCCCTCTCACCCGGCCCCCTCAGGTGTCCCCTATCTGCCCCCTTTCACCCCTCTCCCAATGTGCCGTGTCTCCATCTGGGAGCCTTGAGCCAGAGAGGCAGGAAGGGGGTCAGTAACTGGAGTAAGAGCCCCAGCTAGTTGGGGGAGGGGGCAGCAGCTCTGGGAAGGGCCCGAGGTTCTAGAATAGAGCAGAGTAGTGGGCACACCAGCTGGGGAGGGTGCAGGTGTGGAGCTTGGGGTCCTGGCGAAGGGGCTAGGCTCACCTTCTCAGCGCGAACCTCGATGTGGTTGTTGGACGTGGTGACGATGATGTCTTCAGGGGAGAAGTCACTCACGTCCACTGCAAACTCATAGGCATCTCCAAGGGTCTTGATGTTGCCAGGACCCCCAGGACGGGCTGTGGGGAGGACTGCCGTGAGCTGAGCTGGCGAGGGGCTTGCGTCCAAAATCCAGGCTCCAGCTCCCAGGGGAAGGGCTGGGCGCCCAGGCCTGACCTACCCCACGGTGCCACTCCTATGTCTTCATACTCACCTGCCCCTCTTTACCTCCATGGTCTCCTTTTCTTTCTTTTTTTTTTTTAATTTTTGTTTGTAAAATGGAAATATTGACAAGACCATAGGATAAGAGGGGCACTAGTCCACTGAATTCCCACCTCCAGAACTCCGTATCAAATCTTCTCCCCTGATAGCTTTCCCATTCTTTATCCCTTTGGGAGCATGGACCCAGGGCCAGGATGGGGTGCAGAAGGTGGAAGGTCTGGCTTCTGTTAATTGCTTCCCTGCTGATCATGGTAGAGTCAGAGCCTCTTCCAGGATGAATAGTGTGTGTGTGTGTATGTGTGTGTGTGTGTGTGTGTGTGTGTGTGTGTGTGTGTATACACATCTGAATAAACCACCCAGGCCTGGAGTAGGGCATGCCCTCAGCCCTCTACCCCCTCCAGGGAGGACCCAGCCTCTGGCCCTTTGTAACTACCGGTGCCACGGCTGCCCCCAGGCCATACCTGGCCCTGGGGGGACCCTTTCTGTTTCCTTGGCCACATCTGTCCTGGGGTGGCTGTGGCACCTGTCCCTGGCAGCACAACACCTGCAGCCACCCCCGCAGATGTCCCTCCCTGCGCCCCCCCCCCCCCACACACACACACACTCAGCTCCAAGCACTTGCCTGGGAAGGTCAGGGGCTCCGAGTGTGGCCGCATGAAGCTGCCAAAATCCTCAGAAAGCATGCTCAAGGCCTTCTCCATGGGAGGGTCCTGGGCTGGGAGGGCACAGGAGGCTGATGAAGAGGAGGAAGAGGTGGAGGAGGAGTGGAAGCTTCTCTCTGCTCTGAAGGTGGAGGAAGCCCTGTGGCTCATCCAGGGATGGGCAGCCGGGCCCAGGCCAGGCAGAGGGGTGGAGGAGAGGGCAAGGGCCGAGGGCTTCCGAGGGAGCTCACTAGGCTCCGGCTGCTGGCGCTTTATACAGCCCGCCGTCCCTGGGCTTGGGGCCAGCCCCTTGTCTACCAGCTAAAATTAGGACTCCCCGTGGCCCAGAGGGGCCTGGCAGTCTTCTGCAGTGAGTCGGCCCTGCTGACAGCCCGACACAAGCAAGCTGGCACAGCCCAGCATTCCAGGCTGATAACTTCAGCCCCAGGGGCCTACTTGTGTGGTGGGGAGGGTGGGGGGGGGTAGGGGCCAGCACCAGGGCAACCATGCCACTCAAACACCCAGGGTCTTGAGCAAGTGGGCTTCACCTCCCTCTAAGGCCACTCCTTTATCAGACTATATGCTCCTGGAGGGCAGTGTCTTCGCTGCTTCCTAGACCCCTGCCCCGCAAGTTCCAGTCCCTGGTGTGAAGATCTGGGTGGTCAGAGGATCAGGGTGGAGGGACTCAAGGTGCTGGTTCTGCAGAGGGCAGGTAGTGGGGGGCGGGGTCCCCACCTACACCCACAGGCCGCAGCTGCGAGGTGAGAGACTCCTTTCCTCAAGCCAGATCTTTTCAGAGATTGAAACAGATGTGAGGAGGGGATAGACCGTGCAACTGTCTGTATGCCAACCCTGCGCCCATCCTCCTACCCACAGCTCCCGGGGGACCGAGTTCCACACTGACCCTCCCCTTCCTTGGTCCCAGGACTGTTTAGGGACCCTCGGAGAAGCACACTGAAGTAGGGTTGGGGGAGTTCAGGGAAGGACTGTAGGTCATTTGGTCAGTTGTTACACAGCCTGGGAGGTTGTGCTCTAGGGAACAGCCGGCCGGAGCTCAGAGGAGATGCAGCGGGGAGCAGAGCAGGCAGCAAGAAAGCAGAATTTGGGGAGACACTTCTTGCTTCTGGGTACGGCCCCTGGGCTTGGCCTGTGTGCTCTCCCACACTCTTCTGGAAGCTACGGTTCCCATTTCATAGACAGGAGAGTGGAGCCTCCCAGGGGCAGCCAGTTTGCACGCGGGTTAGCGGCAGAGCTGGGGATCCCGTCCAGCCAGGTGTGAGCCAAAGGCCTCTGGGAGACCGGGACTCTGGGCATGGGTACCGACACAGGCTGGCTCAGAGACCGGGAAAGTCCCGCTCCAAGTAACCCACGGGGCCAGGATTGACATCGTGAGGACCAAGGCAGAGAAGCGGGAAGGCCTTCCTGGGAGGAGGCAGAGGGGGGCTCTTTGTTGCCACCTGGACATGGGGCTTCCACTCTCCTCCCTAAATCAGCTGGGTTCCTCCTCTCCCGGGAAGGCCTCTCTTGATTGCTGCAGCCCACCCTGGGGTGGCCTGACCTGATACGCTCAGCAAGTGACAGAACAACTGCCCCCTGGTGTCTGGGATTTCACTGCTGTGACCTCAGTCCCCCAGGACTGTAAGGGTCCACCTGTCTCCCCATTGGGTGGGTGGGGGGCCCTAAGGGAGGGGACTGCTCTGCCTTTTCTCTTTCCTTCCTTTCTTTCTTCCTTCCTTCCTTCCTTCCTTCCTTCCTTCCTCCCTTCCTTTCTTTCTCTTTTTTTTTTTATCATCTTTGTTTCTGTATAGGATAGAGACCGCCAGAAATCCAGAGGGGAAGGGGAGAGAGAGTAGGAGAGAGACCCCTGCAGCCCTGCTTCACCACTTGCAAAGCTTTTCCCCCTGCGGGTGGGAGCTGGGAGCTCGAACCCAGTTCCTTGTACTTTGTAACATCTGTGCTCAACCAGGTGGGTCACCACTGCCCTCCCTTTGCTTTTTTTTTTTTTTTCCTCCTTTTGCTCCTCCTCCTCCTCCTCCTCGTCTGTCTCCTTCTCTTGTTCTTTTATTGCCATCGGGGTTATCTCTGGGGCTTGGTGCCTGCAGATGAATCTTTAGCTCCTGGTCACCATTCTTTCTTCTACCCCCTTTTCTCCTTTCTTTTATCGGCTAGGACAGAGAGAAATTGAGAGGGGAGGGGGAGATAGAGAGGGAGAGGGAAAGACAGACACCTGCGGACCTGCTTCACTGCTCGAGAAGCTTCCTCCCTGCAGGTGAGGACTGGGGCTTGTCTGTGCTCACCCGGGTGCACCAGTGGCCAGCCCCCATATTTATTTACTTATTTGTTTGTTTGTTTATTTGTTTCCAGAGCACTGCCCAGCTCTGGCTTATGGTGGTGCCGGGGATTGAACCTGGGAGTTCAGAGCCTCAGGCGTGAGAGTCTTCTCCATAACCTTTATGCTCTCTCTAGACTTGTTTCATTTTCTGTAGATCTTATAGAAATTTCTTTTTCTTTTCTGTTTTTTTTTTTTTTTACTAGAGCACTGCTCAGCTCTGGCTTATGGTGGTGCAGGGGGATTGAACCTGGAGACTCAGGTATGAGAGTCTCTCTGCATAACCATTATGCTATCTATCCCCACCCTTATAGAACTTCCTACCTGGGGGGGGGGGCTTCCCCCTTCAGAGGCAATACTGGTACAGGTATCTCCTGAAGTGAGGGCAGGGCAGGGCAAGGGGCACAGCCAGGGCTCAGGGTGGAGGCTGGAGCAAGAAGGGTCTTCCATGGAGGCCGAGACTCCTGCCCAGCAGTGTCCTCCATCCTGGCCAAGGACTGTCAGGAACTCACCAGTGCTAAAGGAAACAGGGTGGGGGCCCAGAGTCGTGCTGTCCTCCAGGGAAACAGGAGCCAGTGTCTAAATGCAGACACCCCGTCATGGTGCAGAGCACCTGAGTCACTGCTGCTGGATGTGGGCTCCTGTCCCCCCCTTCAGGCGTCACCCCCCTCCACACACACACACACACACACACACACAAGCACACACACACACACACACACACACACACACACACACACACACACGCTGGCTCTGTCCACTCCAGTGGTCAGGAGGGATGTTGAAAGATCACCACGGTCACTCCCCTGCCCCTGGGCATGCCTTCCCCTTCAGGTCACAGAGCTAGGAGGCTCTTTGGTGGTGAGCCAGTGGCCTGTATTCCAGCCTTTGGGGGCATCCTGGGCACTTGAGGGGCACTTTCAGCAAAGAGGCTTTTCTTTCAGCACGTCCTGAGTCTGGCCTTGGGTCCTGGGAAAGGGCCTGTAGTCTGCTCCTGCCAGCTCCCCAGACTGCCAGCCACAGACCCGTGTTCGGAAGCCTCTGGTCACCCAGTAAGTGTTTGCTGATCACCTGTTAAGCGGCTGGCATGGCCCTGGACTCCAGAGGGCTCCCAGAGGAGGAGGCCAAGCAGGCTCCTGCCCCTAAGTGCTCTGAGCTCTCCTCCCTGGATGGAAAGGGAAACTGAGTCCCAGAATGGTGTAGGGCCGTTTAGGGAGGGCAGAGCTACTCTGGTTCCAGGCTCACATTCACCGCACTTCTCGGCCGCCTGCCAGTAGTCCAGGCAGAAAGGGACTGGCATGTGCAGGCACCGGGAAGGGGCTCAGTGCCAGGGTTGGGGAGGGGGCAGGGTGCAAGCAGGCCATGCCAGCTGACCAGCTGATGAAGGCTGTAGACTCATTCCAGCAGCTGCCCAAGGCCAGATTGGAATGTCAACAGAGCACTCAGTTACCTCGTTACTGTACATAGCAGGTGGTGGGGGGTGGCCAAGGTGCAGTGGGTCCTGGCAGGGCAGCAGACCTCCCTTTACACACATACACACGCCATACACACACGCGCACTCACACACACTCACTCACATACATACACACATAAACACGCAGGACACTCACACATAAACATACATACATATACAGACACATTCACATACATAGACACATACACTCACACCCACTCACACCCACTCTCACACACACTCACATACACACACACACTCACACACGCACTCACACTCACACATACACACTCATATATACACTCACGTACATACACACATAAATATGCAATACACTCACACATGAACATACATACATATACAGATACATTCACATACATAGACACACACACACTCACTCACATACATTCACACACACACTCACTCACATACATACACACATAAACATGCAATACACTCACACATAAACATACATACATACACATGCGCTCACACATACACACACTCACACACGGACACACACAAACACGCACACTCACACTCACACACACACACACACACACACACACACACTTCTACACTCCTATTATGGCTGACATCTGGGCTCAGGGCCCCAGGATGCTACGTCATCACTGTGGGGCCATCATGGTTTTCAGAAGGGGAGGGGGCTTTATGGGCAGGGGGAGAGCAACGGGATGGTGGTTGTGCTCAGTTTCTGACCACAGTCTTTTGTGAAAGTGGCCTTCCACAGAAAGCTTCTCCTCTGGGGTTGGGGAGGTAGCATAGTGGTTATGCAAAAGACCCTCATGCCTGAGACCCTGGAAGTCCTCTGTTCAATTCCTAGCTAGAATTGGAATAGCTGGAAACATAAAACAATCTTCTGCTTTGAGCCCAAGTCTTTGTCTTGATTGATTAAGACACAGGACCTGGGGGAGTCCAGGTAGGGGGGAGGCCTCACATCTACCTCTGATAGCATCCTCTGCTGTGTGACCCTGGGTGAGTGACTGCACCTCTCTGGTCCTCTACTTGTCATTTGGGAGAAGATGACGCTGTTCCTGACTGCCGGGAGGGGGAAGTGGACTGAAGGTATCAAGTACCCTGCATGGAGGGGATATCCTCCTCTCCCTCCTCCTCCTCCCCCTCCTCTTGCTTTTTCTCCCCCTTCTCCTTCTCCCCCTCCTCCTTCTCCTCCTCTTCCTCTTCCTCCTCCTCCTTTCCCCTTCCCCTTTTTTCTTCCCAAGTACTGCTTGAAAGAATCACATTAAGTGAGATAAGCCCCAAAGAGAAAGATGAATCAAGGATGATCTGACTCATGGGCAGAACTTAAGAAACAAGGACAGAAAGGGGAAACAAAAGAAAAAATTGGACTGGTTTGGTTTATTGCACAAAAACAAAGGAGTCTGGGAAAGCAGGACCAGGAGATGAGATGGGGCATGTCCAGGGTGGTTTGGCTGTAGCCGGAAGGGAGAAAGGGAGAAGGGGAGGGGGAGGGAGCTTTCAGGTCCTGGCATGCAAAGTCTGCTGGAATCTGGGTGAGTGTTTGTTGCAGACACCCATCTTGGTGAGATGAGAACTCGTACCCCCAGGCACCAGCAACTGTACTGTAAACCATTAACCTCCTGATTAAAAAAAAAAAAGAAGCAAAAAATGTGTTTATTAACATGAGAGAGAGGGAGAGGGAAAGGGAGGTGGAAAGGGGGAGGGGAGGAAGCAGCGGGGGGGGGGGGAGAGAGAGAGAGAATATCAGTGGTACATGAAATGCTGGGGGTTAGACTTGGGACCTCAAGATTTTAAGTCTAAGGCTTTGTCTAAGGAGCCTCCCCCTGGGCTCAAAACTCTGGGTAGACCATGCCACCAGCCGGGAGAGAGGGGGGCTTTCTGCTAGCACTTTCTGGCTTGGGGGAGGCGGGCACAGCACCTGGTGGACCAGGCTGCAGTGGTCACAGCATCCCTTGACTTGGCTCTGTCCTCCCTCCTGTCCCACCAGCCCCCTCCACTCTCCCTTCTCTGCTTTTCCAACCCCCTTTCTTTTTTTTTTTCAAGGTTTCCCTTTATTTTTTCCAAATATTTATTTATTCCCTTTTGTTGCCCTTGTTGTTTTATTATTGTTGTTGTTATTGATGTCATCGTTGTTGGATAGGACAGAGAGACATGGAGAGAGGAGGAGAAGACAGAGAAGGGGAAAGAAAGACAGACACCTGCAGACCTGCTTCACCGCGTGTGAAGCGACTCCTCTGCAGGTGGGGAGCCGGGGGGCTCGAACCAGGATTCTTACGCTGGTCCTTGCACTTTGCGCCACCTGCGCTTAACCTGCTGCTACTGTCTCCAACCCCCTTTCTTGACTTTTGCAGACACCTGTCTTGGTCGTGACCCTGGGCTCACCCCTGGCAGATGACTCCTCACTGAGGTCCCCACCCCTTAGGTCCTGTGCCCCCCCCCCCACACACACACACCTGGTGGCTGCCACTACTCCCACTGCTCTGGTGCTGCCCTGTCCTGCAGGCAGTTTCGGTTGGTTTGTCAAGGACGGTCACAATAACACCCTCTCCCCCCTTGCCTCCCCTCAGCTGGGATGGGGGAGGAGGGGAGGAGCCAGGGTGCTGATTGGTGGAGCACACACCTGTCCCAGAACACCTGTGCTGCAGGCGAAGGAGTCTCTCTCTCTGCTGTTTGCGGAGGGCTGGCTGCTGGCAGGGCTGCTGCTGGGCAGATCCACAGAGGTGAGGGGCTGCCGGATATGGAGTGAGACCTGGATTTGGGTGGAATCTTCCAGAACCAGGATAGGCGAGGCCAGAGAAGGGAGGGGACATGGAGCTGGCACTGGATTCCAGCCCTCACTGACTTTCCTTCTGGGCCTGGGGTCTTCTTAGCTGTGAGGCTGGAGTCACATGGTAGGGACGGGGCTCAGTGGTGGGTAGGTGTGGTGGCCACAGAAGGGGAAGGGGTTCTGAGGCTTGACGGCCCATCTTAATCAAATATATCGATTTATTTTACTAGAGCAATACCCAGCTCTGGTTTATGGTGGTGCTGGGGGTTAAACCAGGGCCCTTTGGTGCTTAGAGCATGAATGTCCTTTCATGGGCGTGGGGGTAGATAGCATCATGGTTATGCAAAGAGACTCTCATGCCTGAGGCTGTAAGGTCCTAGGTTCAGTCCCCTGCACCACCATAAGCCAGAGCTGAGCAGTGCAGAGAGAAAGAAAGTCTGTTTGAATAACCATTATGCCATCTCTCCAGTCCTATCTATTTACTGATTCATTTACTTACGCTAGAGACAGAAAGGCAGAAAGGGAGCGTGAGAGAGACCACAACACTGGAGCTTCCTTCAGTGCTTGGGGGGCCGGGCTTGAACCTGGGTCCTGCACAGGGCAAAGCAACACACTAACCAAGTGAGAGCTGTTTTGTGAGGAGAGGGGCTCCTTCTCTTATTGGAGCAAGTCCCCTGGGTCCCTCTGTCTGTCCCCCCGCCCCCCAGGACCTGATGGAGGAGCTGGTAGGGCTTCGTGAAGGCTCCTCAGGGCACCCCGTGACTCTTCCCGAGCTTTGGGGTCCGTGTCCGCGCATGCGCAGGGGCATCCGAGGTAAGTCGGCTTCTCGACCCCTGGCCCACTCAGAGTGCCCAGGACCCCACCCAACCTGGGTCCCCACTTCCTCCAGCTGCCCTTGTTCTGCCGTCTACCTTGGAATATCACTGCCCAGAGTCACCGGGGTAGCAAAAGAGGAAAGAGGCCTGTGTGTGTCCATCTGCCTATAAACCAGATGTGCAGGCATCTGCCCTAGGCCTTAAAACTACCATTTACTAGGGAGTCGGGCGGTAGCGCAGGGGTTAAGGGTACATGGCGCAAAAGCGCAAGGACCAGCGGAAGGATCCCCACCTGCAGGGGAGTCGCTTCACAGGTGGTGAAGCAGGTCTGCAGATGTCTATCTTTCTCTCCCCCTCTCTGTCTTCCCCTCCTCTCTCCATTTCTCTCTGTCCTATCCAACAATGACGGCATCAATAACAACAACAATAAAAATAAAAGGGCAACAAAAGGGAAAATAAATAAAATTTAAAAATACCAATTACTGTGACCCAGGGGGTGGTGCCGTGGGTAAATGTTGGGCCTTCAATCATGGGGCCCTGAGTTTGATCCCTGGCAATGAATGATGCTCTGGTTCTCTTTCTGTCTGTTTCTTTCGTAAATAAATAAATCTTTAAAGATTACTTATTTTTAAATGTTTTTCCTTTTAAAATGTTTTATTTATTCATTTACTGGGTAGAGACAGTAGATATGGAAGGGGGAAATAGGGAGGGAGAGGGGCCAGGCGGTGGCGCACCTGGTTGAGCGCACATATTACAGTGTACAAGGACCCAGGTTCAAGCCCCTGGTCCCCACCTACAGTGGAAAATTTTCATGAGTGGTGAAGCAGGGCTGCAGATGTCTCCCCTTCTCTCTCCCTCTCTATCTCCCCCTACCCTCTCAATTTCTATCTCTAGCTAATCAATAAAGATAATTTAAAATATTTTTTAATTTAAAATATTTTAATTTAAAATATTTTTAAAACATTTAAAAAAGAGAAGGAGGGCAAAAGACACCTGCATTCCTGCTTCACGGCTTGTGAAACCTCCCACCCTGCAGGTGGGGACCGGGGTCTTGAACTTGGGTTCTTGTACACAGTAACATATGTGTTTTACTGGGAGCAGCACCACCCAAACCCTTACTTACTTGTTTTTATGACCAGAGTACCTCTCTACTCTGGCATATGTGGTGCTGGGGACTGAACTTGGGTCTCAGGCATACAAGTCCTGAACTCTCACACCGGGCCTCATCGCCCCGGGACCCTCTGGCTGTTTGGGACTGCACCCATCCTCTCCCCTCACCCACCTGTGCCAGTGAGGGGCATGAGGCGAGCAAGGCCCAGCCTAGTCAGTGCCAAGCAGGTGGCTGGGTACTCAGGGACTTGGCATCTGCCTCAGAAAGGGCAGGGACCTCAGAGAAAGGCTCCGAGTAGCCCCAGAGCTGGTGCCCATGGCCCATGAGGGCAGCTTCCGGTGACACTTGCACCCAAGGGCCAGGGGCCTGGCTGGGGGTCCAGTGGGTGTTCTCTGACTTGACACCGAGCAGCCTCCAGCCTTGCTAGACTCTCACACTCTCTGAGCAGTGCTCTGCCCGACCCCCTTCTATTCTCTCTTTCTCCTCCATAAATGCTCTAATAGGAGCAGAGGCCAGGAGGGTGGGGCATTAGGCTTGGCACCCCACCATGCTGCCACCTTCACTCACCACACAAAGCCTGCCCTGGCACTCACATAAGGCACCCCCCCCCACATGCCACTGTGGGCTTCATCACCTGCCCCAGCACCACCCCAGCCTAGCTGTGACCTCTTGCTCCTCCCCAGGCAGGCTGGAGTGGCTGAAGCAGAAGTTATTCCAAGTGGGTGAAGACTGGTACTTCCTGATGGCCCTCGGCGTGCTCATGGCACTGATCAGCTATACCATGAGCTTCATCGTCGGACGCGTGGTCGGAGGTAACCCCACCCGGGCACCCATGGCGGCTCTGAGCCAGGGCTTCGGGGCACGTTCTTCTGGGATGCCAGCTGGGCCACCAGGTGCAGCGGGATGGGGGTGGGGCGGTGGTTTGGATGGGGGTGAGGCTGGGCTGTCCCGACTTTTTCTTTTATATATGTATTTTATTTATGTTAAGAGACAGAAAGAAATTGAGAAGGGAGAAGGAGATAGAGAGACAGAGAGACACCTGCAGCCCTGCTTCACCACTCGTGAAGCTTTCCCCCTGCAGGTGGGGACTAGGGGCTTGAACCTGGATCCTTGCACACTGTAATGTGAGCGCTTAACTAGGTGCACCACTGCCTGCCTGCCCCTGCCCCCTGACTTTTTTCTTAATGAAATGTTTTCCATACTATGAGCTTCTTGTACAAAGAAATAACTTTTTACTCTTCTTTCTCTCTTTTTTTTATATATATATATATATAGAGAGAGAGAGAGACAGAAATTGAGACTGAAGGAGAAGGGGAAGGGGAGGAGAGAGCGAGAGAGAGAGAGAGAGAGAGAGAGAGAGGGAGACCTCAGCATTGCTTCACTGCTAGTGAAGCTACCCCTCTTCAGGTGGGAACTGGGGGCTTGAACCTGGGTCCTTGTGAATTGTAGCTTGTGCACTCAACCGGGTGTGCCACCACCAGGTTCCCCCTTTTTTTCCTTTTCACCTCCAGGGTTATTGCTGGGGCTCGGTGCCTGCACCACGAATCCACTGCTCCTGGAGACTATTTTTTCTATTTTTGTTGCCCTTGTTGTTTTTATCCTTGTTGTGGTTATTATTGTTATTGTTGATGTCCTTGTTGTTGGACAGGACAGAGAGAAATGGAGAGTGGAGAGGAAGACAGAGAGGGGGAGAGAAAGACAGACACCTGCAGACCTGCTTCACCACCTGTGAAGCGACTCCCCTGCCGGGGGCTCAAAGGAGGATCCTTCCGCTGGTCCTTGTGCTTTGCACCACATGTGCTTAACCGCTGCGCTACTGCCCAACTCCCCTCCCCGCCTTTTTTTCTTTTTGACACCAGAGTTGTCACTGGGACTCAGTGCCTACATTACAAACCCACTCCCAGTGGACTTTGGTCATTCTATTTTTTTTTTTTTTTGCATACTTCTTCCTCCTCCATCCCCATCTCCTCTTTCTTTTAATTTTATTTCTTAAGATGTCTTTTTAAAAAGGTTTTATTCATTCATTCATTCAGAAGATAGGAGGAGAGAGAGAGAGAGAGAAGGAACCAGACATCACTCTGGTACATGTGCTGCTGGGGATTGAACTCAGGACCTCACAATGGAGAGGCCCGTGCTTTATCCACTGCACCACCTCCTGGCCACTTTTTATCTTATACCAGAGCATTGCTTGGTGCTGACTTCTGGTGGTGCTGGGGGTTGAACTTGAAACCTGTCTCTCTGGTCCTGGATTTGCTCTTGATTTGCCGTGAGATACTGGGCAGGCTCATCCCCGTCTGGGCCCTGAGTTTCCTCACCTGCACTGTGGCCGAGAGAGATCCCAGTGTTCCGCGGAGTGTTTCTCTTCAGTGCTCCAAGCCCACTGCACCCTGCTCCTGCCCCACCGCGTCCTCCTCGCCCTCAGCTCTGTAACTCCAGGGGAACAGACCTTTACCTATGCTTCAGCAGGACCTAGAAGAAGAAGAGGCAGGCCCTCTCCACCCTGAGGGCTCCCTGGAGGAGGGGGAAATAGAGCAGGAAAGGCCAGCTTCTTTGGGGTTGTCATGAGGGCCTACTATGCCCTCCACATCATTCAGGGTGACCCCATGAGCCAGGGGCTGTCACTCTCCCTCTGGACAAACAAACAGGGACACAGGCTCAGAGAGGTTAAATCCTTTCTCAGAGTCACTCAGCTAGGGAGTGGCGAATGTGGGACATTTGGGTCCCACTCCTGCTTGCCTCCTGGGGACCTGTCACTCATGGCGTGCCCCTGAGCCTCCCCTCCCCAAGCCTCCATCTCCTGTTGGGTCAGTGGGCACCCGGGGGCTGCAAAGCCTTCTGGGACGTCCTTGACTGCCGGCCTGTTCCCAGCGCACAAGTGGCTGTACCGGGAGATCGGGGAAGGTCACCTGCTTCGCTATCTCTCGTGGACGGTGTACCCCATGGCACTCGTGTCCTTCTCCTCGGGCTTCTCCCAGAGCATCACGCCTTTCTCCGGAGGTGAGCCCAGCCCTCTTTGCCCATGTGCACGTGCCCTACACTGCAGCGTCCGCTGGCCAAAACCTTTCATCTCCCTCAGGTTTCTGTGGGGGAGGCAGGGGATGACAGTGCCATCTCACACCAAGGAGCCCTGCCGGGGCCAGGACAAGAGCACTGGGGTGCTGCAGGGGCTCCTGGAGGCCACAGCTCCCCCAGACCAACAGGCGGACATTCTGGGGTGGCCTGGTCCTATCCCGGGCCACCCCGCCACCGCCACCACTGTGGTCACTCAGTTTCCTCATCTGCAAGTGGAGTTTACAAACCAGGAGAAAGTGGGGTGTAGTGGGCTTCGGATGTGTGTCATGTGTGTTCTACCTCCAAGTGGGGTCGTGTTGAGAATGTTTTTACTGAGCTGGGGTAGATAACATAATGGCTCTGTAAAAAGACATTGAAGTCCGAGGCTCCAAAGTCTCAAGTTCAATTCCTAGCACCACCATAAGCCAGAGCTGAGCAGTAAAGCAAGTAAGATATATGATATGTATTTGTTTTTAATCTTTTAAAAATTATTTATTATTGGGGCAGGGGTAGATAGCATAATGATTATGCAAACAAACTGTCATGCCTGAGGCTTTGAAGTCCCAGGTTCAATCCCCTGCACCACCGTAAGCCAGAGCTGGTCAGTGCTCTGGTAAAAAAAAAATAATAATTAATAAATATTCTATAGAGACAGAGAGAAATTGAGAGGGGGAGGAGAGATAGAGAAGGAGACAGACAGAGAGACACCTATGGTGAAGACAGCTTCACCACTCATGAAACTTTCCCCCTGCAGGAAGGGAACAGGGGCTTGAACTCACATCCTTCTGCACTGTAATGTGTGCACTTAACCAGGTGCACCATCATCTGGCCCCTCCAACATAAATTTATTAATCTACGGTGAGCCATGGGTGCTTGTATACTTCAAAAGCTTTTTAAAATTATTTTTTATTATTTATTTATTTTCCCTTTTGTTGCCCTTGTTGTTTTTCATTGTTGTTGTAGTTATTATTTTGTTATTGATGTCGTTGTTAGATAGGACAGAGAGAAATGGAGAGGAGGGGAAGACAGAGAGGGGGAGGGAAAGACAGACACCTGCAGACCTGCTTCACTGCTGGTGAAGTGACTCCCCTGCAGGTGGGGAGCTGGGGGCTGGAACCGGGATCATTATGCTGGTCCTTGTGCTTTGCACCACGTGTGTTTAACCCACTGCGCTACTGCCTGACTCCCCAAAAGCTTTTAATTATTGAAATATCAGCTGTTCACCTTAGTATGTGCACTGTAATGTGTGTACTTAACCAGATGTGCCACCACCTGGCTTATATTTGGCAGAAGAATCATGATATATATTTGCAGCATATGTATGGTTTTCTTTTTTATTTATTTATTTATTATTTTATTTTATTTATTACCAGTGCACAGTTTTTTTTTTTTTTTCTGGTTGGACCCAGACTCTTTGTTTTGTTTTTAAAATATTATTATCATTAATGCTTTTTTTAGAGAGAAAAATAGTGAAGGAGCTGGGTGGTGGTGCACCCTGTTGAGTGCACATGTTAGAATGTGCAAGGACCCCAAGCCCCCCAGTTCCCACCTACAGGGAGGAATTTTCACAAGAGATGAAGCAGGGCTGCAGGTGTCTCTCTGTCTCTCTCCCTCTCTATCATCCCCTTCCCTCTCAATTCTTCTGTCTGAAGAAAGAAAGGAAGGAAATGTTGGTATACTTTTAAATTCTGCTTCTAAGACCCCTTCTGTTTCATTGGTTTAATCCCCCCTGCTTAACTCTGTATTCTATTTACATAACCACTGTTAACTAAGCACCACCCTGCCTCCAGGGCATTGGTTTAATCCTCACTGTTTTGCACACTTTTTCCTTCTCCCCACCCCCTACCCTACTACATCCTCTTCGGACCTGACACTTCCGCCTCAGGAGATATAAGGACAGGATTGTGATTAGAGATAGCTTAGATTGTGCTGCGTTCCACATGAATAAAGACTGAACTGCGTACCACTCAGCCATGAGTCCCTGGTCGTCTCTCTCTCCTGGCCACAAAGGTAGCCTGGCAAGGAAAGATAAAGACCACAGCACTAAAACTTCCTTGAATACAATGCAGACCAGTCACACACATGGCAAAGCAGCACACTATCCAAGTGAGCTATTTCATCAGCCCTGACCCACACCCTTTAGCAAACAAGGTCTTCATCCATCAGCCTCATCAATTGTGTCCCTCCCCTCCTGCCCATGCCCTATCCACCCACTTTTCTCCATGCTACAAAAAAAACCCAGAATTTAGGTACCTGCATTCAATCACTGGAATGTCCTCCCTAAACTTCTCTGTTGGAAAAAATCCCTCTTGCACTTTAGAGTTCTGTTCCAATGTCCCCTGCAATTTTATGAAACCTCTTTCCCCAACTCTATTTTCAAAGGACATGGATTGTGACACATTTAACATCTAATGAGAGGGGCAGCTCTGCCCTTCCCCCAATCACAGAGCAGCTGCCTCTTCTTCTCCTCCTTCTCCTCTTCTACCTTCTTCTTCTAAATTGAGGAAGTATCACTCAATCTTTACATGGAAGCTATGGACTCAGCCCCTGAGGGTCCCCAATATATGTCTTGTTCTGGTCTATACATGGGGCTCAGTGAATAGTTATAGAAAACAATATAATTGAAGAGGGTTTGCTATTTGAAGGGAGTATCCAGGTTCCCTGTAGGAGGGAGGCTGACGTTTAGGATGTTCTTGTATTGCCAGGATGTCCCTATCAATCTCAAAGAGTCATTGTTCAGATTAGATGAAATAATTCATTTAAAGCATTTGCATTGTTCAACATGCTGTGAACAAGAGGGCCTGATTATTAACTCTCTGTTCGTGTCCAGTGGTTAATGGGCCATTATGAATGTCAGGAAATGCAGATTTCACAGGCACCAGTTACATGCCTTAAAAAAAAAAAAAGTCTCTCATTGCATTGGCATCTCCTGCTCTGAAACCAGTGCACAGTTAAGCTCTGGCTGACAGTGGTGCAGGGGACTGAACCTGGGACCTTGTAGCCTCAGGCATGAGAGTCTCTTTGCATAACCATTATGCTACCTACCCCTGCTCCCACCTGGCTTTCTTTTTTCTTTTTTGGTTTATAATAGTGCCTTTGATTGAACCTGGAATCTCAGAGCCTCAGCCATGAGAGTCTGTCTGTTGTGTTACCCAAAATACCATCTCCCCAGCTCACACGCTGAGAATTTTCTCTAGATCTTCTCTCCCATACTCACTCTCCACCACTCCTGAAGGTTCTGGAATCCCTGAGCTGAAGACCATCTTGTCAGGGGTGGTCTTGGAGGACTACCTGGATGTCAAGAACTTTGGGGCCAAGGTGGTGGGCCTCACCTGCACCCTGGCCTGCGGCAGTACCATCTTCCTGGGCAAAGTGGTAAGCAGAGGAGAGCACCCCACCCCACCCTGAGCTCCCACCACCGCACTCACGCTGGGTCAACAAGGACTCAGATGAACCCCTGTCTTTTGGGGGGGTTCATCCTGGGGAAGAAGCAGGCAGGACTCCCAGGGTGTGGCCTGGAGCTGTGGAGATGGGGGAGGAGGCCGCGGTGGGGGTGGGGGTTGTCACCATACTGTCTTTAGATAACCCCAATTCTGAGCCCCAAGAGCCAAGGAGCAGGGCGCACACACGCTCCCCTTGGCAGGGCCCCTTCGTGCACCTGTGTGTGATGATCGCTGCCTACCTGGGCCGCCTGCGCACCAAGGTCATCGGGGAATCCGAGGTAAGGGGTTCAGGTCCCAGGTGGAGCTGGGCAGGTAGAACAGGAAGGCGTGTGACTGAGCCCTGTACCCGGATCTCCCAGAACAAGATTCTACAGAACCAGATGCTGGTGGCAGCTGCGGCGGTGGGTGTGGCCACGGTTTTCGCAGCCCCCTTCAGCGGTGAGCCCCTCCCTCGAGCTTCCCCCTGTATCCTGGGGTCCCCCCCAGTCTCCCCCAGTCCCTGGTTGAGCGCTCCAAAGGGGGATGGGGTGGATGTGGGGGGGGTCCCTTCAGGAAACAGACTTGGGTGTGAAGTCCAGCCCCCCCCCCTTTTTTTTTTTTTGCCTCCAGAGTTATTGCTGGGGCTTAGTGCCTGCACCATGAATCCACTGCTCCTGGAGGCCATTTTTCCCCCCTTTTGTTGCCTTTGTTGTTTATTGTTGTTGTTATTGTTATTGATGTCGTTGTTGCTGGATAGGACAGAGAGAAATGGAGAGAGGAGGGGAAGACAGAGAGGGGGAGAGAAAGACAGACACCTGCAGATCTGCTTCACCACCTGTGAAGCGACTCCCCTGCAGGTAGGGAGGGCGGGGACTTGAACTGGGATTCTTAGGTCAGTCCTTGCGCTTTGTGCCACCTGGTTTTTACACCCATCCTTGCGCTTTGTGCAACCTTAACCCTGGTTTATGGTGGTGCTGGAGACTGAACCTGAGACTTTTGAGCCATAAGCATGAGAGTCTTTTTGTATAACCATTAAGCTATCTACTCTCACCCATGAATTCATTCTTAAGAATCCAACCTTTTTAAAAAAATTTTAAAAAATATTTATTCCCTTTTGTTACCCTTGTTTTTTTTTTATTGTTGCAGTTATTACTGTTGTTGTTATTGATGTCGTCGTTGTTGGATAGGACAGAGAGAAATGGAGAGAGGAGGGGAAAACAGGGGGAGAGACAGATAGACACCTGCAGACCTGCTTCACCGTCTGTGAAGCGACTCCCCTGCAGGTGGGGACCCAGGGGCTCGAACTGGTACCCTTATGCCGGTCTTTGCGCTTTGTGCCACCTGCGCTTAACCCACTGCGCTACAGCCCAGCCCCCGTACAGCTCCCTTTGTGTGGCCTGGACCAGCGAGTTCATCTCTCTTGATTCTCTCATGTGTAAATGGGGGTCATAGCAGTGCCCAGCCAAGGGCTGCTCTGAGCAGGCCAGTGACCCAGAAGGGCGCCTACAGCCTGTTCCATCGGCAGTGGGTCCCCTGTTCCCACGGGAGCTACTGCCCTGCCTTCCTCATTCAGCTCAGGACTAACGAGGCTGGGAAGACAGCAGAGTGGTTACTGTCAATGACTTTCATGCCTGAGATTCCAAGTCCCGAGTTCAATCCCCAGCACCTGCCATAAACCCGAGCTGAGCAGTGCTTTGGCAAAATAAAATAATAAACTAAACAATAAAATCCGAACAGCGACTGTAACAGCAAAGAGCATGGTCGACTTTGTGTGAAGTGCGGGCACTGGGGCAGGCGAGGTGTGTGTGCTGGGGTGGGGGCACTCTAGCTCTGTGTCGCCCCAGGCGTCCTGTTCAGCATCGAGGTCATGTCTTCTCACTTCACCGTCTGGGACTACTGGAGGGGCTTCTTCGCGGCCACCTGTGGGGCCTTCATGTTCCGCCTCCTGGCTGTCTTCAACAGCGAGCAGGGTGAGTTCTCCTGGGACCCCCCAGCCCAGACCCCACTAAAGTCTTGGGATAGACACTCTCCATCCTCATCTGCCTCTTCCCATCTCTCTCTCTCTTTCTCTCTTTTTTAAAAGTTTTTTTACGTTTATTTATTTTCCCTTTTGTTGCCGTGTTTTTTACTGTTATTATAGTTATTATTGATGTTATTGTTGTTGGATAGGACAGAGAGAAATGGAGAGAGGAGGGGAAGACAGAGAGGGGGAGAGAAAGACAGACACCTGCAGACCTGCTTCACCGCCTGTGAAGTGACTCCCCTGCAGGTGGGGAGCCAGGGGCTCGAACCGGGATCCTTATGCCGACTTCCTTCCCATCTCTTTTTTCCTTTTTTTTTTTTTTTTTTTTACCAGAGCACTGCTCAGTTCTGGCTTATGGTGGTGCTGGGGATTGAACCTGGGACTTCAAAGCCTCAGGCACAAGAGTCTGTTTGCATAATCATCATGCTATCTACTCTTGCCACGTCTCTTTAAAAAAATTATTTTCAGGGTTTTAAAAATACGTATTTAATTTGATAAGACAGAGAGAAATCAGAGGGAAGGGAGAGACAGAGACACCTGCAGCTCTGCTTCACCATTCAGGAAGCTTCCCTCCTGAAGATGGGAAGCAGGGGCTTGAGCCCGAGTCCTTGTGCACTCAACCTGGTGTACCACCGCCTGGCTCCTTCTCTGTTTTAATAATTAAAAAAATAAAAGATTTTCTGGGGGCCAGGCAGTGGTGCACCTGGTTAAGCACACACAATACAATGCACAAAACCCAGGTTGAAACCCCTGGTCCCCACCTGCAGGAGGAAAGCTTCATGCGTGTTGAAGCAGGGCTACAGGTCTCTCTGTCTCTCTCGTCTCCCCCTCCATTTTCAATTTCTCTCTGTCTCTATCCAATAATAAAGAAAGAAAGAAGGGAGTCGGGCGGTAGCGCAGCGGGTTAAGCGCACGTGGCGCAAAGCTCAAGGACCGGCGTAAGGATCCCGGTTCAAGCCCCCGGCTCCGCACCTGTAGGGGAGTCCCTTCACAGGCGGTGAAGCTGGTCTGCAGATGTCTGTCTTTCTCTCCCCCTCTCTGTCTTCCCCTCCTCTCGATTTCTCTCTGTCCTATCCAACAACAACAACATCAATAATAACTACAACAATAAAACAACAAGGGCAACAAAAGGGAATAAATAAATAATTTAAAAAATAAAAAAAAAAGAAAGAAAGAAAGAAATTTTTAAAAGATTTTCTGAGGAGTCGGGCGGTAGTGCAGTGGATTAATCGCAGGTGACGCAAAGTGCAAGGACCGGCGTAAGGATACTGGTTCAAGCCCCCAGCTCCCCACCTGCAGGGGAGTCGCTTCACAGACCTCTCGGTCTTCCCCTCCTCTCTCCTTTTCTCTCTGTCCTATCTAACAACGACGACGACATCAATAACAACAACAATAATAACTACAACAATAAAACAACAAGGGCAACAAAAGGGGAAATAAATAAATATTTAAAAAGAAAGATTTTCTGTGGCCAGGAGTAAGGCTCACATCGGTACAAGGCCCTGAGTTTGATCGCTGGTGTCACTTGTGTTGGAGTGATGCCCTAGTCCTCCTCCCCCCTCTTTCTTTTTCTCTTATTAATGTATACTATGATAGAGGTAGGGATTGAACCTGGGACTTTGAAGCCTCTGCATAACCATTATGCTGATACCTCCACCCCGTCTGAGTATTACAAGAGAGGGAGGGCTGGGGAGACAGCATAGTGGTTATGTAAAAAATTCTTATGCCTGAGGCTCTGAGGGCCCAGGTCCAATCCCCAGCACCTCCACAAGCCAGAACTGAACAGTGTTCTGGCGTGTGTGTGTTTCTCTCTGTATCTCTCTTTTAAAAAAAAAAAAAAAGGGAACTACAGCAATAAAAAAACAACAAAGGCAACAAAAGGGAACAAATAAATAAATATTTTTTAAAAGGGTGGGCACAATTTGGTGCATGCTATGCTGGGTATTGAATTCAGAGTCCCATATGTACACACACACACACACACACACACACACACACACGCATGAGTCTGACACGCTATCTCCTGCTTCACCTCCTGGGCCACCTCTCCTTTCTTTCCCTTCTTCCTATTCCTTTCCCCGCCTCCTTCAGAGGAGCAGGGAAGGGAGCTGGGCTGTGGTAGGTGTAAGGGATTTGGGGCCCTGAGGGTAGAAAGGGCTGAGCCATGGGGGTCTTGGGTATCAGGAAAGAGGTGCTGGGCCTGGGGACAGAACCTGGCACCCCCTTGCCCTGCACCCCCTCACCCCTACCCGTTCATCGTGGGACTTAGGTCTGAGTGGGGTGTGAGAATAGCCCCTCATGCCCCCAATTCTCCTCCTCCAGAAACCATCACCTCTCTCTTCAAGACCAGCTTCCCAGTGGATGTCCCGTTTGACCTGCCAGAAATCTTCTTTTTTGTGGCACTGGGGTGAGTGGGGCCCCTCAGGAGCCCAGCTGGTGATGTGTCCGGGGCCTTGATGGCTGCCCTTGGGAGGGGCTCTGTACTCACTCCCCCACCCCACAGGGCCATCTGTGGTGTCATGAGCTGTGCCTACCTCTTCTGTCAGAGAACATTCCTTGGCTTCGTCAAGACCAACCCAGTCACCTCCAAACTTTTGGCTACCAGGTGGGCTATGGGCTGGGACCAGGGGACACCACCCTCAGCCTCCTGAGCCCACGACTTACATGGTATATGTTTATACCAGAACATCACTGTGGCACATGTGGTGTCACGGACCAAACTCAAGACCACGTCTTTTTTTGTTTTTATTTGTTTGTTTGCTTTGTTTTGTTACTATCTTAATTTATTGAATAGAAATAGCTAAAGATCAAGAGGGAAGGGGGCACAGAGAGGAAGATCGACAGAGAGACACCTGCAGCCCTGCTTCACCACTCGTGAAGCTTAACCTCGCAAGTGGGGACCGGGGGCTTGAACCTGGGTCCTTGTGCACTGTAACATGTGTGCTCAACCAGGTGCAACACCACCTGGACCCCTGTTTTTTGTTTTTGTTTTTTACCAGAGCACTGTTCAGCTCCAGTTAATGGTGGTGCTGGGGATTGAACCTGAGACTTTTGAGCCTTAAGCATGAGAGTCTCATAGTATAACCATTATGCTATCTACCCCCACCCAACCTTTTATCCACCTTGCCACCACTAGACTGCAAGAGTGATATCCTTTCATTTTTTTTTCAAGATTTTATTTATTTACGAGAAAGACAGGAGGAGAGAGAAAGAACCAGACATCACTCTGGCCAGGGATCGAACTCTGGACCTCATGCTTGAGAGTCCAAAGCGTTATCACTGCGCCACCTCCCAGACCACATCGTTTAACTTGTTAATTATTACTTCTCCTTCTCATTATTATTATTATTTTGCCTTCAAAGTTATCACTTGGGATCGAGGTCTGCACTACGAATCCACCGCTCCAGGCAACCGTTTTTCCCTTTTATTTTTGTTTATTCCTTTCTATTTTACTTGACAGGACAGAGAGAAATGGAGAGAGGAGGGGGAGATAGAGAGGGGGAGAGAAAGACTGACACCTGCAGACCTGCTTCACTGCTTTGGGAAGCATCCTCCCCTTCAGGGAGCAGAGACTCGAACCCGGGTCCTTGCTCATGGTGATATATGCACTTAACCAGGTGCAGCGATGCCAACCCCCCCCAGTGCCATCCTTTTATTGAACCCCTGTCCTGTTGAGCTCCCCAGACCTTTCTCACACCACACCCCACTTATGGAGCACCCAGTTAGTTCCCTTCTCTCTTTCCAGGTCTGACAGTCATTGGCCTCCACTCCACTCCCCGCCCTCCAAGTTACTGGACCGCCAACCCTCACCCTTGAGTTCACCTCCCCAGACCCTGCCTGCCCCTCTCAACCCCTACTTTCCTCAGACAGACAGACACACACACACACACACACACACACACACACACTGATCTTTCAAAGTCAGCTGCCCTCTGCTGTAGGCCAGTGATGCTATGGCCCCTCGGGGTGGCCTGGCTGGGCTCTGTTCCAAAATTTCCACTATTTCAGGAGCCATTAAGTTGGGGGGCTGTCCCCCCCGGCCTAGCCCCATTCCTCTGTTTCCACCATTCCCCCAGCCTTCCTTCTCCAAGTCCTTTCTTTGAGCCAGCCCCCCGGGAGTGGGAGGTGTCTGCTGTTTCCTGGTTCTCTCATTCTCAATTCTATATTTAAAAATATTTTTTAAAAGATTTTATTTATTTATGCGAAAGATAGCAGGAGAAAGAACCAGACATCACTCTGGCACATGTGCTGTCAGGGATCGAACTCGGGACCTCATGCTTGAGAGTCCAAAGCTTTATCACTGCGCCACCTCCCGGACCACTCAATTCTTTATTTATTGGATAGAGACAGCCAGAAAATGAGAGTGAGGGGGAGATAGAGAGGGAAAGAGACAGAGAGACACCTGCAGGTCTGTTTCACCATTCACAAAGCTTTCCCCCTGAAGGTGGGGACCGGGGCCTCAAACCTAGGTCCTTCACATATTGTAACATGTGCGCTCAATCAGGTGCACCACCACCTGGCCCCTCCTGGCTCCCTCTCCATGGGTGCAGGGAGAGGAGGGCCGACACTGGAGCTTACCACCACCCCGCCCTGCCCCACCCCACAGCAAGCCTCTGTATTCTGCTCTGGCCGCTCTGGTCCTGGCCTCCATCACCTACCCCCCTGGCGTGGGTCGATTCCTGGCTTCTCGGGTGAGTGGGGCTGGTCTGGGAAACGGGGGCGGGGGTTCCTGTGTGTTTACTGCTCTCTTAGCCCTCAGCTCCTCGCTGAACTTCCAGCACCCTCACTCACTCACAAATACACACAGGATGAATACAGTAGAGTGTTCCTGCTCTCTGCACAGAAATCACAACTCTTGGGAGTCGGGCGGTAGCACAGCGGGTTAAGCGTACGTGGCGCAAAGTGCAAGCACCAGCGTAAGGATCCCGGTTCGAGCCCCCGGCTCCCCACCTGCAGGGGAGTCACTTCACAGGCGGTGAAGCAGGTCTGCAGGTGTCTGTCTTTCTCTCCCCCTCTCTGTCTTCCCCTCCTCTCTCCATTTCTCTCTGTCCTATCTAGCAAGGATAACATCAATAACAACAATAATAACTACAACTACAACAACAACAACAAAAAAAAACAAAGGCAACAAAAGGGAAAATAAATAAATATAAAAAAAGAAAAAAAGAACTTAAAAAAAAGGAAAAAAAAAAACCACAGCTCTTCTTTTTTTTTAATAATTTTTTTTTAATTTTTATTTATTTATTTTTTAAATAATTTATTTCTTTATTGGGGAATTGATGTTTTACATTCAACAGTAAATACAATAGTTTGTACATGCATAACATTCCCCAGATTCCCATTTAACAATACAACCCCCACTATGTCATTCATCATCTTTCATGGACCTGTATTTTCCCCACCCACCCACCCACCCCAACCACAGCTCTTCTGATACCTCTCTTTATCTCATTTTGGTATAGTTCTCACTTGTTGGGGGGCTTTTTTCACAGGAGAGATGCCCAGGAGGCTGGGGTCCTTCCCAGCCAGCGGGAGAAGGGGTTCTGAGGAGGGAGGGGGCTGCGCAGCGGCTGCCCTGCCCCTTTGCACTGGGCCTCCTCCTCCTTCCCCCGCTCTAGCTGTCCATGAGGGAGCACCTGCTCACACTGTTTGACAATAACTCCTGGGCCCTGACGACCCGCAACGTGTCCCCACCCTGGCCTTCGGAGCCCGACCCCCAGAACCTGTGGTTCGAATGGTACCACCCAAGATTCACCATCTTTGGGACCCTCGCCTTCTTCTTGCTTATGAAGGTGGGTTCCCTGCTCCCCCCCCCGGGGGGGGGCTTGTACACAGAGCCCAGACCGGCCTCGACCGGGGTGTGGGCTGCCTTCTTGTATCGTGTAGCTAAGGGTCTGGACTCTCACTTCATGCTGCCTGCTGTGTGGCCCTAGGCAAAGCACTCCTGCTCTCTGAGCCTTGGTTTCCTCATCTTTACTTACCCTGTTTATGGAGAGAGAGAGAGAGAGAGAGAGAGAGAGAGAGAGGGAGAGATTGGAGCACTGCTCTGACCATATGCAGAGGATCAAGCCTGCCTTTCTGGTTTCTTCATTCTCCAACAATATTTTATTTTCATGAGAGTGATACAGAGACAAAGACATAGAGAAAGACCATGGAGCCAGGTGGTGGCACATCTGGTTGAACACACATGCTACAATGTGCAAGGACCCAGGTTCAAGCCCCGGTCCCCACCTGCAGGAGGAAAGCTTCATGAATGGTGAAGCAGGGCTGCAGGTGTCTCTCTGTCTCTCTCCCTTTCTATCTCCCCCTTCATCTCAATTTCTGGCTGTCTATCAAATAGATAAAGATAATAAAAAGAGAGATAGACAAGAGCCCTGCTCAGCTCTGGTTTATGGTGGTGCTGGAGACTAAACCTGGGACCTTGGAGCCTCAGGCATGAGAGTCTCTTTGCAGAACCATTATGCTGTCTATCCCACCTAACCTGGTTTTCTTCATCTTTAAAATGGACTAGGTTTCCCCACCTGCAGGGGAGTTGCTTCACAGGCGGTGAAGCAGGTCTGCAGGTGTCTGTCTTTCGCTCCCCTTCTTTGTCTTCCCCTCCTCTCTCCATTTCTCTCTGTCCTATCCAACAACAACGCCATCAATAATCACAACAAGGGCAGCAAAAGGGAAAATAAGTAAATATTAAAAAATAATAATAAAAATGGACTAGGGAAGGCCAAGA
Source organism: Erinaceus europaeus (assembly GCF_950295315.1). Taxonomy (NCBI): domain Eukaryota; kingdom Metazoa; phylum Chordata; class Mammalia; order Eulipotyphla; family Erinaceidae; genus Erinaceus; species Erinaceus europaeus. Next base: position 115,176,614 of record NC_080172.1, read on the forward strand.
GATACCTCATCTGGTAGAGGGCACACCTTCTCATGCACAAGGACCCGGGTTCTAGTTTCTGGCCATCACATGGATCACCACACAAAAGGGGGGGGGCGGTTTCACAAGCAGTGCTTGGGTGTCTCTTTTTTTCTGTCATTCATTTATCTGAAAAAGAAAAGAAGGGGGGGCAGGTGGTGGCACACCTGGTTAAGCGCACACACTACAGTGTGCAAGGAGCCGGGTTCAAGCCCCTGCTGGGGGAGGCTTCATGAGTGGTGAAGCAGGGCTGCAGGTGTCTCTCTGTCTCTCTCCCTCTATCTCCCCCTCCCCTCTCAATTTCTGTCTCTATCCAATAATAAGTAAATAAATAAAATTTTAAAAAAGAAAGAGAAAGTCTACGAGAGCGATCCAGCAGGCAGCACAGTGGATGAAGTGCCGGGCCCTCAAGCACCAGGTCCTGAGCCTGACCCCTGGTATTACATGTGCCAGAGGACAGGGCTCTTGGTCCCACTCTCATATGTATGCTGCTGCTTGCTTGTTTGTGTTTGTTTTTTTTACCACAGCTCTGATCAGCTCTGACTTATGGTGGCGTGGGAGATTTGAATTTGGGACTTTGGAGCCTCAGGCATGGGAGTCTCTCTCTCTCTTTTTTTTTTTTAAATTTATTTCTTTATTGGGGAATTAATGTTTTACATTCAATAGTAAATACAATAGTTTGTACATGCATAACATTCCCCAGTTTCCCATATAACAATACAACCCCCACTATGTCATTTATCATCCTTCATGGACCTGTATTCTCCCCACCCACCCACCCCAGAGTCTTTCACTTTGGTGCGATATGCTAGGAGTCTCTTTTTTTAAAAGAATTTTTTTTACAAGAGTCGGGCTTAGTGCAGCTGGTTAAGCACACATGGTGCGAAGCACAAGGACTGGCATAAGGGTCCTGGTTTGAGGCCCCGGCTCCCCACCTGCAGGGGAGTTGCTTCACAGACGATGAAGCAGGTCTGCAGGTGTCTGTCTTTCTCTCCCTCTCTCTGTCTTCCCCTCCACTCTCCATTTCTCTCTGTCCTGTCCAACAGTGATGATGACATCAATAACAACAATAATAATAACTACAACAATAAAACAACAAGGGCAACAAAAAGGAATAAATAAACAAATAAATGTTTAAAATATTTTTTACTTATTATTGGATAGACACAGAGAGAAATTGAGAGGGGAGGGGGGAATAGAGAGGCAGAGAGACACCTGCAGCCCTGCTTTACCGCTCATGAAACTTTTCCCCTGCAGGAAGGGACTGGGGACTTGAACGTGGGTCCTTGAGCACTGTAATATGTGTGCTTAACCAGACGTGCCACCACCTGACCCCAGGCATGAGAATCTCCTAACATAACCACTATGCTGTCTACCTCTGTCCTATAAATAAGTCTTAAATAAAAGGGGAAGGATTTGCCAGAAATAATGGACTGGTGCAGATAAAAAGCCAAAAAGGCAAATATATAAATAAGGAGTAAGTTCTGTGCTTACCTCTGAGGGGAGGCTGTGGGAATAGAGGAGAGGCCCTGGCATGGTGCCATGCACCACTAGGCACCTTGCAGGGCAAGGCTCCTCCAGCAGTAAGGGACAAGCGTGAGACCCCAGGGACGGGCATGAACTGGTGTCTTCTGGGAAACTCCCACCTGTCCTCTGCCCAGCCCTCTCTAACCCCTGGCCCTCGGCTCCCCGCCGCCCACAGTTCTGGATGCTGATTCTGGCTACCACCATCCCTATGCCCGCCGGCTACTTCATGCCCATATTCATCTACGGTGAGTGCTGGCTGGGGGCTGGTGCTGAGAGCTTGGGGGTGTCCGCATAGGGCTGGGCTTCTGGCTCCACCCTCACTGTCCCTTGGCACTGAGATTGAGCCTCTGGGCTGGGGGGCAGGCTGCAGGATCGAGGTCAGCAGCCCCTCCTCACCCCAAGTCTGTGGCCAGGTGCTGCCATAGGGCGCCTCTTGGGGGAGGCCCTCTCTGTTGCCTTTCCAGAGGGTATCTTGGCCGGAGGCGTCATCAACCCCATCATGCCTGGGGGTTACGCCTTGGCAGGTGAGCAGCTGCTTCGCCCTGCCCCCTTGTCCCCATCCCCGGGGGGCTGGGCTGGACCTGCTGGTTGAGATGGCCACAGACACCCCCACTGAGCGAGCCCCCTTTCCCTGCACCCCGTCCTCTGGTCCTCCCTGTTCTCATTCACCCTGTGTCCCCCTTGACCCCTCACCCCTTCCTCAGTCCGGGTGGTTGGGGGGCTTCGGGCTTCTGGCCTGGCCACGGCCTTCGCCACACCGGTCTTGCTCTCAGGGGCGGCCGCCTTCTCTGGGGCCGTGACGCACACCATCTCCACCGCGCTGCTGGCCTTCGAGCTGACCGGCCAGATCGTGCATGCGCTGCCTGTGCTGATGGCCGTGCTGGCGGCCAATGCCATCGCCCAGAGCTGCCAGCCCTCCTTCTATGACGGCACCATCATCGTGAAAAAGCTGCCATACCTCCCGAGGATACGGGGCCGCAGCCTCAAGTGAGTGGTGCCTGCCTCGGGCTGGCTGAAGGAAGGGAGAGATGGGGTCCTGGGTGGCTGGAGAGTGGAGGTCCCCCGCACACCTCTAATGCACTGGGCTTTTTATTATATTTATTTGTGAGAAAGACAGGAGGAGAGAAAAAGAAGAACCAGACATCACACTGGCACGTGTGCTGCCGGGGATCGAATGCAGGACCTCATGCTTGAGAGTCCAAAGCTCTGTCACTGCGCCACCTCCCGGACCACTTATATATATTTATTGCTTAGAGGCAACTAGAAATCAAGAGGGAAAGGGGGTTGGGGGGGTGGAGATAGATAGCATAGTGCTTATGCAAAAAGACTCATATACCTGAGGCTTCAAAGTCCCAGGTTCAAGCCCCAGGTCCCCTCCTGCAGGGGGCAAGCTTCTCAAGTGGTGAAGCAGGGCTGCAGGTGTCTCTCTGTCTCTCTCCTTTCTACTTCTCCCTTCCCTCTCAATTTCTGACTATCTAATAAATAGAGATATTAAAAGAGAGAGAGAGGGATTTTATTATTATTATTTAATATATTTTTATTTATTATTGGATGGAGACAGATAAATTGAGAGAGGAGAGGGAGGTAAAAAGGGAGAAAGACAGAGAGACACCTGCAGCCCTGCTTCACCACTCATGAAGCTTCCTCCTTGCAGGTGGGGACCGGGGGCTTGAACCTGGGTCCTTGAGCACTTTACTGTGTGCATTTAACTAGGTGCACCACCACCTGTGCCCCAGGGATTATTCTTCATGGTGTCAGGTGGTGGCGCACCTGGGTTCAAGTCCCCGGTCCCCACCTGCAGGGGGGAGACTTCATTAGTGGTGAAGTAGAGCTGCAGGTGTCTCTCCCTCTCTATCCCCTCCTCCCCTGTTGTTGAGCCAGATGTTGTGCGCAGGCCGCGGAGAAGAGAGAGGGGGTCCGGAGCGAAGAGGAAACACAAATCTTTATTTGCGCTGGCACCTCAGAGTTGGGTGCTAGAGAGGCAGGTGGGGCCACGTGGAGGTAGCGAAAATGGCCGCCTCACGCAGTAACCTTTCCTGCGTCTGAACACCGGAGTGAAGCGCTGGCAAGAGAGAGAGGTGCGGAAGAAGGGCTTTTATAGGAGCAGCTTTCGCGAGAATGGGAAGGGGGAGGAGTAACCATAGCACTCCAGGATGGGATGATAACTCTCATGAGAATGGGAAGGGGGAGGAATAACCATAGCACTCCAGGATAGGATAATAACTCTCGTGAGAATGGGAAGGGGAAGGAGTAACCATAGCACTCCAGGATAGGATAATAACTCTCGTGAGAATGGGAGGGGGGAGGAGCACTCCGGATATCGTGGGGATATAGACAATGCCCTAAGGGCACAACATGGCTGAACAGGCACTCCCAGAATGTCCCAACTCTCCCGGGAACTAGTAGCCTGAGGGGACAACATGGCAGATATGACTGCATCGGCACAATTTCCCAGCACTCCCCTCTCAATTTCTCTGTCTCTATCCAATAATAAATGAAATAAAGAGAAAATGACACCTATAGCCCTGCTTCACCACTTGTGAAGCTTCACCCCTGCAGGGGCTTGAACCCGGGTCCTGACACATGGTGCTATGTGTTCTACAGGGTGCATCACTGCCCAGTCCCAGTACCATTTTTATTTGTTTGTTTGTTTTCAGAGCACTGCTTAACTCTGACTTACGCTGGTTCTGGGGTTTGAAACTTGGACCTTTGGTGCCTTAGGCATGAATGTCTTTTTTTTGCATAACCATTATGCTATCTCCCCAGCCCGGGTGTTGTGTCTTGCTGCAGAGTCAGCACCAGGTCTGGGCAGTCTCCTTCCCTCTCTCTTCACTGCACTGTCCTTACTGGGACACTGGGAGTTGGAGGTGAGATGGAAGGGGAAGCAGGGGACCTGGGGAGTGGCACGGTGGCAGAGCTCTGGGCTGACAAACACGAGGTCCTGAGTTCAACCCCTGCTCCACATATATTAGAGAGCTGCTCTGGTTTCTCTTCTCACCGCTCTCCTGTAGCTCATGAAATAAATAAAATCAATCTTAGAAAAGGAAAAAAGGGGCCAGGCAGTAGCGCAGTGGGTTAAGCGCACGTGGCACGAAGCGCAAGGATAGGCATAAGGATCTCGGTTCGAGCCCCCGGCTCCCCACCTGCAGGGGAGTCGCTTTACAGGCGGTGAAGCAGGTCTGCAGGTGTCTATCTTTCTCTCCCCCCTCTGTCTTCCCCTCCTCTCTCCATCTCTGTCTTATCCAATAACGATGACATCAATAACAACAACAATAATAACTACAACAACAATAAAAAACAACAAGGGCAACACAAGGGAATAAATAGCCTCCAGGAGCAGTGGATTTGTAGGGCAGCGAGCCCCAGCAATAACCCTGGAGGCAAAAAAGAAAAGAAAAAAAAAGAGAAAGTGAACTGGAAGACACTTTGAAGAGGGTTAAACCGGGAACGGCTGCTGGCTATGATAACATCACCCCAGAACTCATTCTTAACTTGGGCCCCGCAGCAAAGAAGTGGCTCGCTACATTCCTGTCCCACATCTTGGAATCCGAATCTATGCCCAAAATTTGGCATCGTGCGAAGATAATAGCAGTTTTGAAACCAAAGAAAGACCCAACACTGGCCGCCAGCTATAGACCAATTTCTCTCCTCTCCATGTGTTACAAACTCCTTGAGAGGCTGCTTCTGTCATGAATTTCTCACCTTACAGAGAAATTCCTATCACCCGCCCAAGCTGGTTTCCGCCCAGGAAGATCTACCTGCGAACAAGTCCTGGCCCTCTCAACTTACATTGAAAATGCATTCCAGAAGAATTTAAAGACGGGTGCTGTCTTTGTTGATCTCACAGCAGCCTATGACACGGTCTGGCACCGTGGTCTCCTAGTCAAGATCTCAAGATGCCTGCCTCCATGGGTGGCCAACACTATATCGTTTCTTCTCCAAAACAGAAGATTCTGGGTGCATCTGGGTGACAAGTCTAGCAGATGGAGACTTGTTTCAAGTGGCCTCCCCCAGGGCTCTGTTCTGGCTCCTACGCTATTTAATATTTACATCAATGACCTTCCAGAAACTTCTTCAAGGAAGTTCATCTACGCCGATGACATCTGCTGTGCAACTCAGGCATCCAAGTTTGACATCCTTGAGGAAACACTCACGAAAGACATGTCTCTGATATCTGATTACTGTAAAAAATGGCGACTAATCCCTAGCACTGCAAAAACGGTATCATCTGTTTTCCATCTACACCATGCCTCGACCTCGAGTGAGCTTAATGTGCAGCTTGGCGATACGAGAATCCGGCATGAAGCCCAGCCAGTCTATCTTGGCATTACTCTCGATCGCACCCTGTCATTTCACGAACATCTCATAAAAACTGCAGCAAAGGTGGGCGCGAGGAATCACATCATTGCAAGATTGGCCAGCTCCTCATGGGGCACGAGCGCTTCCACACTACAATCATCATCTCTGGCATTCTGCTATTCCACTGCAGAATACTGTGCCCCAGGATGGTTCCGTAGCCCCCATGTCCACTTGGTCGATTCTAAATTATATTCCTCCATGAGGATAATTTCTGGAACCATCTGTTCCACCCTGGTTCCAAGGCTGCCAGTCCTTAGCAACATCGCCCCGCCAGATATTCGTCGGGATGCGGCATCATCTAAGTTCATTTCCCACGTCTACGCTCGACCGGACCTGCCAATATACGCGGATATCTTCGCCCACCCTGTCCAACGCTTGACGTCTCGTCACCCAATCTGGTCCCCTACACCTACACTGAACTTCTCTGTTCCAGACTCTTGGAAACAGAGTTGGCAGTCAGCTGAGGTCAAGAACAAACACCTCATCACAGACCCCTGCGAGCGTCAACCCGGCTTTGACCTAGCATGTTATGATCGGGCCCTCCTCAATCGCTATCGAACAGGCCATGGCCGGTGCGCCGCTATGTTCCATCGCTGGGGAGCCAGAGATGACCCGAACTGCCCCTGCGGCTCCAGACAATGACCCACATAGTCAACGACTGCCACCTCTCCAGATTCAAAGGAGGTCTCGAAACTTGACATCAGGCTCAACCTGACGCTGTTGACTGGCTATGGAAGAAGGGCAAACGCTAGAAGAAGAAGAAGAGGCAGTGGGTGGCGCACCTGGCTAAGCGCACACACCACAGGCACAAGGACCCAGGTCAAACCCCCCCCCCCCCGTCCCCACCTTCAGGGGGCGGCTTCGCGAGTGGTGAAGCAGGGCTGCACGGGTCTCTCTTGCTCCCTCTTTTTGCCATAAAGCTTTTCTCATAGGAAATTCTGAATAACAAAGACTGAAAAGGAGTCGGTCTGGGGAAAGTTAAGGGTTCAGTGGGCTGGGACTCCAGGGCCCCAGATAACAAACCCAGGGGGTCTTTTTTTTTTTTGTCTCCTGGGTTATCGCTGGGGCTCAGTGCCGGCACTACAAATCCACTGCTCCTGGAGGCCATCTTTTCTATTTTATTGGGTAGGGCAGAGAGAAACAGAGAGGAGAGGGAGATAGAGAGGGAGAGAGACAGAGAGACACCTACAGCCTTGCTCTGCCTCTTGTGTAGCATTCCCCGCCTCTCCCCCCCCCCCCCCCCGCAGGTGGGAAGCTTGAACCCAGATCCTTACGTGGGTCCTTGTGCTCAGTACCATGTGTGCTTAACCAAGCGCACCACCGTCTGGCCCCCAGGTCCTCCCCACCTGCGGGTCTAGGAGCTGCTGACTCCAGGAATCTTTCTGTTTCTGCCCCCACTGAAGAAGCAGTGCCTCTCCCCACCTCCCCAGAGGTTCCCCTGGTCCCAGGTCTGGACCTCCTGCCAGCGTCCCTCTGCCACCAGGTCTGCGGGCGTGACTGTGGAGCACTTCATGAACAGAGCCATCACCGCACTAGCCAAGGACATGCCACTGGAGGAGGTGGCCAAGGTTGTGACCTCCACCAACACAGCCCAGTACCCGCTGGTGGAGAGTGCAGGTGCCCATGCAGGGGGAAGGGGAGGGGAGACTGGGAGGAGAGGGGAGAGGGCATTTGCTTTGCTGAACTCCTGGACTCCGGAGGGCCAGGCCGGAAGGGGGAGGGCAGGGCACTGGGCCATCGTGCAGACATCAGTCTGAATCCAGGCTGCACAGCTGTGTGACCCTGGAAACGGCCTTTACCACTCTGAGCCCAGGTGTCCTCATGGGTAACGTTCAGATAACAGTCACTGTCCTGGAGTGACTTTTCTTATTTATTTATTTATTTAATGTTGGTTAGAGAGAGAGAGAAACTGAGAGGGGAGGTAGAGATAGAGAGGGAGAGAGACAAAGAGACACCTGCAGACTTTCTTCACCACTCATGAAGCTTTTCCCTGTGTGTGTGTGTGGGGGGGCAGGGACCAGGGGCTCCAACCTGGGTCCTTGCACATGATGACACGTGTGCTTAACCAGAAGTGCCACCACCCGGCCCCTCTTTTTTTTTTTTTTTTTTTTTGTTTGTTTTTGTTTTTACCAGAACCTTGCTCAGTTTTAGCATATGATGCTACTGTAGATTGAACCTGGGACATGAGAGCCTCGGGCATGGAAGTCATTTTAGATATCCACTATGTTATCTCCCCAACCCTCCCTTTCTTTTCTTTCTTTCCTTCCTTTCTTCCTTCTTTTCCTTCCTTCCTTCCTTCCTTCCTTCCTTCCTTCCTTCCTTCCTTCCTTCCTTCTTTCCTTCCTTTCCTCCTCTTTCTTTAATAAAAGATTTGTTTGGGGGAGTCAGGCAGAAGCACAGCGGTTAAGCGCAGGTGGCGCAAAGCACAGGGACCGGCATAGGGATCTCGGTTCAAGCCCCCGGCTCCCCACCTGCAGGAGAGTCGCTTCACAAGCGGTGAAGCAGGTCTGCAGGTGTCTGTCTTTCTCTCTCCCTGTCTCCCCCTCCTCTCTCCATTTCTCTCTGTCCTATCCAACAACGAAGGCATCAGTAACAACAACAATAATGACTACAACAATAAAACAACAAAGGGGAAAAAAAAGATTTGTTTAAGGGAATCGGGCAGTGGTGCAGCAGGTTAAGCACAGGTGGCACAAAGCGCAAGGACAGGCATAAGGATCCCGGTTTGAGCCCCCGGCTCCCCACCTGCAGGGGAGTCGCTTCACAGGCGGTGAAGCAGGTCTGCAGGTGTCTGTCTTTCTCTCCTCCTCTCTGTCTTCCCCTCCTCTCTCCATTTCTCTCTGTCCTATCCAACAACAACAACATCAACAATAACTACAACAATAAAACAACAAGGGCAACAAAAGGGAATAAATAATAAAAATAAATAAAGAACAGCAGGATGCTATTAAGAAAGAAAGAAAGAAAGAGAGAGAGAAAGAAAGAAAGAAAGAAAGAAAGAAAGAAAGAAAGAAAAAGGACAGCACAGAATACCCAGCCAAGTTCTTGACACATAGCAGGTGCTAGGCAAATGGAAGTTCCTTCCTTCTTCACGATGTGCCTCTCCTCTCCCCCCTCTCCTCCCGCCCAGAGTCCCAGATGCTGGTGGGCACCGTGCAGAGGGTGCAGTTGATAAACGCACTACAGACTGAGTCGCCTCCCCGGGCTCTGGGACACCAGGTGAGTCTTAGTGGGGAGTGTTGGGAGGGGAGGGGCTGGCTGGCCTCTGGTGGGCATGGTGGTCTGAGCAGGCAGCCTGGGGCCGGGGAGCTGACCAGACCCCCCCATGCACACGCCTCATAACTCTGTCCACATCCAGCGGTACTTTCGAGACGTCTTGACTGGGGGCTGCCCCATGGAGCCAGTAACCCTGCATCTGTCTCCAGAGACCTCCCTGCACCAGGTACTGGGCCAGCAGTGGAATGTCCGGCTTGGCAAGGACCCCAGGAGGGAAGCAGGCTCCCCCTTCTGCCTTCTGCCACTCGGTGCTGGGAAAGCCCCCACTCTCCTGCAGCAGAGGGACTGGCCCCAGGCATGGACTCTGGTGACACCTGGTGTTGGCGCTGGTCACTGCAGGCCCACACTGGTCTCTGTCCCACCAGCAGGCCCCTTCCCTGTTTTGAGCCCGGGGGGTGGGCACTGCTGAGACAGCCCTGGCTAGGACTTCCACCGTGATCCAAGTCCCCATGCTAGGGAGAAAATGGAAGCCAGAGGGGTGGGACGGGACCACTTGTCCTTTACCGTTCCCCTCTCTCCCTCCTCCAGGCACACAACCTCTTTGAGCTGCTGAACCTTCAGTCACTCCTTGTGACATCCCAGGGCAGAGTTGTGGGCTTCGTGTCTTGGGTGGAGGTATCTGCGTTCTGAGGCTGGGCTCCATGGAGGTGGGGCAGGACTGTCACCCTCTGGTTCAAGATTCCTTTTTTTTTTTTAAGATTTTATTTTTCAAATAATTGTTATTATCTTTATTTATTTATTGGCTAGAGACAGCCAGAAATCAAGAGGGAAGGGTGGGATAGAGAGAAAGAGAGACAGACAGACACCTGCAGCACTGCTTCACCACTTGTGAAGCTTTCCTTCTGAAGGTGGGGACCCAGGACTTGAACCTGGGTCCTTGCACATTGTAGCATGTGCTCAACCAGGTGCGTCACCACCCGGCCCCAAGATTCTTTTTATATGTGTTTATTAGCTAGAGAGGGGCAGGGAGAGGGAGATAATATCAGAGCATTACTCTAGGTATGAAGTGTCGGGGATAGAACTTGGGGTCTCACGCTTAAGGGGTCAACACTTTATCCACTGTGCCATCTCCTGGGCCGCACTCCCATATAAATCTGGAGGGACCTCATGGGATTCTGATGAGCCCCATTTCTTGGCCCAGAATGGCCACTGAACTTAACTATTGCTACCTTGCTGGGGAGCAGTCTGGCCCTAACAGCCGCCTCCAGAATTGCTCCCTTGAAGGCGTTGAACAATACAGGCTTTCAGCCTCCTTTCCATCCTTCCTCCAACCCCCTTCCTTCTCTTGTCTAGCTGAAGAAAGCCATTTCCAATGTGGCCAACCCACCGGCCCCCAAGTGAGCCGGCCTGACCAGAAGCAGCAGCATCCTGTCCCCGAGGGTGAGGCTGGGCGGAACCAGTCTGTCTCCCCTGTCCCAATACAGCCACCCCTCCTGCCCAGCTCTAACTCAGCACGGAGGAGATCCCAGCGCTCACCCAGCACAAGTGCTATGCGTCTTCAGGGATGAAATCCACCCTGAGACTAGTTCAGAAAACAAGAAAACAGATGATCATTGTCTCTGTGTCTCTGTGTGTGTGGGGGGGGGTCGACTGAAAGCTCCTCAGATTCACAGTAGAGAGCTGGCTGTGTGTCCTCACTGAGGGCTGGCTCAAGTGCCTTCTGGGGGTGGTCTGACTCCCAGCTAGAAGCTTCTGAGAACAGTGAGGCTGATTACTACAGCCTGGGCTCCTTTCTTGTTTCTGCACCACAGCCAGAGACTTGGTACTCAGCACCCTCCCTGTGCTGGCCCTGAGGGAACCATCGCTGCTGGGTCCGTTGCCCCTGACCTTCCACTACTTGTCTCTCCTTCCTTGTAGGGCAGTGTGGGAGACAGAAGGTGTTACTTCATGATTTTATTTTATTATGTTTTTAAAAGATTTTATTTATTTATGAGAAAGACAGGAGGAGAGAGAAAGAACCAGACATTACTCTGGCACATGTGCTGCCGGGGATCAAACTCAGGACCTCCCGCTTGAGAGTTCAAAGCTTTATCACTGTGCCACCTTCCGGACCACTCCTTCATGGTTTTATTTATTTATTCATTAGTTCATTCATTTTAATGGTTTTATTTATTCATTCATTCATTCATTTTAATTTTTATATTTATTTATTTGTTTTCCCTTTTGTTGCCCTTGTTTTTATTTCTTATTATTGTAATTATTATTGCTGTTGTTGTTGTCATCATTGTTGGATAGGACAGAGAGAAATGGAGAGAGGAGGGGAAGACAGAGAGGGGGAGAGAAAGACAGACACCTGCAGACCTGCCTCACCGCCTGTGAAGCGACTCCCCTGCAGGTGGGGACCCGGGGGCTCGAACCGGGATCCTTACGCCCGGTCCTTGCGCTTTGTGCCACGTGCATTTAACCCGCTGCACTACTGCCCGACTCCTGGTTTTATTGTTTTTTAATTAATTATTTTATTAGAGAGAGAGAGACAAAGGCACAGAGAGAAAGGTGAAAGCCCTTCAGCTTGGGTGATGGTGCTGCTGGGGACTAAACCTGGGATTTTAGAGCCTCAGGCATGAGAGTCTTTCGCTGAACCATTATGTTCTCTCCAGCCCTTATTTTATTTATTATCTTTAATTTTAGTCTTATTTATTTATTGTTGGATGGAGACAGAGAAATTAAGAGAATCGGGGAAGGTATAGAGGGAAAGAGACAGAGATACTTGTAGATCTGCTTCACCACTCATGAAGCTTTCCCCTTGCAGGCAGGAAAGCCCGGGAGCTTGAACCTGCGCACGCTATGTGTGCCTTTAACCAGGTGTGCCATCACCTGGCCCCCTTATTTATTCTTTAATCCGAGAGACACAGAGAAAGCGATAACACTTCTCAGCTCTGCCATATGGTGGTGTTGGGGGACTGAACCTAGGACCTTGCAGCCTTAGAAGTCAAAGTATTTATTTATTTAGTTTGGATAGAGACAGAGAGAAATTGAGAGAGGAGGGGAGATGGAGAGGGAGAAAGAGGGCTGGAGAGACAGATAATGGCTATGCAAAGGGCTTTCATGCCTGAGGCTCTCGGGTTCAAATCCCAACACTACCATAAACCAGAGCTGAGCAGTGCTCTGGTGTGTATGTCTTTCTCTGTATCGATAAAATAAAATATTAAAAGGGGGAGACCTATAGCACTGCTTCACACTTGGGAATTCCCACCACCCCTGCAGGTGGGGACTGGGGACTTGAACCCAGGTCCTTGCTAGCTAACATGTGCTCTCACCACCCAGCCCCTAGAGTGAAAGTCTCCTGCATAATCGCTCTGCTATCTCCCCAGCCCCGTCATGCTTTATGACGCTTGTCTTTATGTAGGAGCAGGACGCTGTGGCTCCGTTACCTTCATCCCAGCCTCAGCCTCTTTCCTGGCTGAGACAGGGCAGGTGGAGGGACCCCCCAGTGTGGAGCTCAGGGGGCCTCATCAGCCTTCATGAGGAACCCCGGGCTGGGTAGCAGCAGGCTGACCAGCTGTCTGTGTGCTGCAGAGATAGTCTCCCCTAAACCTCGGTGCTGAGGACATGCCCCTCATGGCAGAGACCAGACCAAGTTCATCCAGGGTGAATCCACCATTTTAATGACTCTGGAAAGACAGAAAGAGGTGTGTGTGTGGTGGGGGTACCAGGGCTCAGAGAGTGAGGGATGGACAGACGTTCCGTGGAGACAGTCTCCTCAGGATAACAGCTGAGAAGCAGGTCTTAGCTACCCGGATTGGGGTGGGGGGAGGCCACAAGCACAGGGGAAAGGGGGAGGGGCTGAGCCCACAGGTCAAGACAGAGTCCCCAGCCCCACTCCAAGGGCTGTGGGGTCGTCTGCCTGGGGGCTCCTCTGGACAGCTTGCCCAGTCCTTGAACTTGCTGAGAGCAGACGCCCTGCAGGGGAAGATGCCCCCTGGGCCCAGTAAAGGAGGTGGCACCAGTGACAGGCAGGAGAACAGGAGCCCCGCCCTGCCTAACCCTAGGGCAGTGAGAGCCGCCAGCCTGGGCCTCTGCTCCTCAGGCCAGGTCACAGTGAGCTGCCTCAGTTGTAAAACACCTCGTCCTCCTCCTCGGAAAGGGAGCCACCGTCCACCGACGGGAAGGAGCCCTGCAGCCGGGCCCCACACTCAGGCCCGGGTCCTCCAGGCAGCCGCCTCCGAGGTTGCTGCTCAGGGCTGGGGGGCTGGGGGACGACAGCCGTGTTGGGGGGCTCTTTGGGCGAGGGCCAGGTATCAGGAGAGAGGCCGGGGGAGGAGAAGGCCAAGAGGCTGTTGTCCTGCGAGGGGCCGCTCAGAAGGCTGTTCTGAAGGTAGATGCTCTCTAGGTCTGAAAAGACAACGAGGGGGGAGTGATGCTGTTCCCTCCCTCAGTGTGTGTGTGGGGGGGAAAGGGTGGGGGGGCATGGGCAGAAAGCCTGCTTCCAAATCCCACTGTGACCCTGGGCAAGTCACCGGACCTCTCTGAGCCCGAGTCGTCCCTGTGCAGAAGCAGTCAGCATAGTCAGGTGCCTGCCAAGAGCTGGGAGAAGTGGGCTGGGAGACAGTGCAGTGGTTCTGCAAAAAATAAACTCTCCCGCTGGAGGCCTTGAGGTCCCATCGTTAAGACAGAGCTGAGTGGTGCTCTGGTCTTTCTGTCTGTATCTCTCTCATTAAAATAAAAATAAATAAGGGGCCAGGTGGTAGTGCACCCGGCTAAGTGCACACATTACAGTGTACAAGGACCTGGGTTCAAGACCCTGGCCCCCATTTGCATGGGGAAAGCTTCACAAGTGATGAAACAGGACCATAGGTCTCTCTCTCTCTCTTTTTAATTTTTTATATCTTTATTTATTGGATAGAGGCAGCCAGAAATCTAGAGAAAGTGGAGGGAGAGAGAGACACCTGCAGCACTGCTTCACCACTTGCAAAGCTTTCCCCCTGAAGGTGAGGACTGGGTGCTTGAAGCCGGGTCTTTGTGACATGTGCACTCAACCAGGTGTGCCACCACCTGGTCACTGCAGGTGTCTCTCCCCCTCTCTCCCCCCCTCTCAATTTCTTTCTGTTTCTATCCAGTAATAAATAAAATATAAAAATAAATAAATAAAACATTAGAAGGAGGAGGGGAAGGAGTAGGAGTAGGAGGAGAAGGAGAAGGAGAAGGAGAAGGAGAAGGAGAAGGAGAAGGAGAAGGAGAAGGAGAAGGAGAAGAAGAAGAAGAAGAAGAAGAAGAAGAAGAAGAAGAAACAGATGGTGGAGGAGGAGAATTGAGAGAACCATTGCTCTTTCTGAGTCTCCATTACCCTTCTGTCCATCCAAGTCAGAGAGAAGATTAAATGAGATATGGTGGGGGCCAGGCAGTGGCACACCTGGTTGAACACACATTATGGTGAGCAAGGACCTGGATTCAAGCCCCCACCTACATGGGGAAAGCTTTACAAGTGGTGAAGCAGGGCTGCAGGTGACTGAGGGAGAGAAAGACACCTGCAGACCTGTTTCCCTGTGCATGAAGCAGACCCCCTGCAGGTGGGGAGCAGTGGGGGGGGGAGTTGAACCTGGGTCCTTGCACTTGGTAATATGTGCACTTAACCAGGTATGCCACCACATAGCCCTCTTTTTTAAAAAAATATTTTATTTATTTATTTTGGATAGAGAAAGAAATTTAGAGGGGAGGGGAAGGTAAGAAAGAGGGGGGGAAGGAGAAAGAGTGAGAGAAAGAGAGAGACACCACTCTCGTGCCTCAGGCTCCAAAGTCCCAGGTTCAATACCCCATACCACCATAAGACAGAGCTGAGCAGTGCTCTGGTGAAATAAAAGAGAGAGAGAGAGAGAGAGAGAGAGTCTTATGTCTGCTTCACTAATTGTGAAGCTTTCCTCTTGCAGGTGGGGACAGGGGCTTGAACCTGGGCCCTTTTGCATGGGAACATACGTGCGCTCCCCCAGGTGGACCACCACCCGGCCCTCCCGAGCCCCAGTGTTAATGGTACTGAGCTCGGGGTTCTCCCTGTAGGCTCATGGCTCTCCTGGGAGTGGGCAGGGCCAGCCTCACCTGTCCCATGTCACAGATGAAGAAAGCAACACAGACAGGAGAGGGCTTTGCCCAAGGTCACTGTACCTGCTGGCAGAGTGGACGCCCAGCACCAGCTCTCCTGCACCCACCCCTCCAGCCCACCCTACACCCACTGAGTTCTACCCTGTATCTGGACGATGTCTTGGGGGCTGTTGTCGGGGTGCAACTCCTCATCATCCAGCGAGGACCAGGCGCTCAGCGTGGCCTCTGTGATGGCAAACTGCTCAGCCACTCCTGGGGGGACAGAGACCCGAGGGTGGGGGAAGGCTGGAGGCACCCTGTGCCGTGAGGCTCCCTGTGTGGGCATAGCCCATGTGGTGACTTTGGGGTCTTGTAAGGAGCAGCACCTACCCCAGGCCACCAGGTCCCAGACCCCCAGGCCGGAGAGACCCAGACCCCCAGGCCCCCAGGCTCTTAGGCCCCAAGCCCCAGGCCTCCAGGCCCCCAGACCTCTAGGCCCTCAGGGCTCCAGGCCCCAGGCTTTCAGGCCTCCAGACCCACAGACTCATAGGCCCACAGACCCCCAGGCTCTCAGGCACCCAGACCTGCAGACCCCCAGTTCCATAGGCCCCCAGGTCTCAGGCCCCCAGACCCCAGGCTCCAGGCCCCTAGGTCTCAGGCCCCCAGGCCCCCAGGTCTCAGGCCCCCAGATCTAGGCCCCCAGGTCTCAGGCCCCCAGACCCCAGGCCCCCAGATCTAAGCCCCCAGGTCTCAGGCCTCCAGACCCCAGGCCCCGAGACTCCAAACCCCCAGGTCTCAGGCCCCCAGGTCTCAGGCCCCCAGATCCAGGCCCCCAGATCTAAGCCCCCAGGTCTCAGGCCCCCAGATCCAGGCCCCCAGACCCCCAGGTCTCAGGCCCCCAGATCCAGGCTCCCAGGTCTCAGGCCCCCAGGTCTCAGGCCCCCAGATCCAGGCCCCCATGTCTCAGGCCCCCAGATCCAGGCCCTCAGACCCCAGGCCCCGAGACTCCAAACCCCCAGGTCTCAGGCCCCCAGATCCAGGCCCTCAGACCCCAGGCCCCGAGACTCCAAACCCCCAGATCCAGGCCCCCAGGTCTCAGGCCCCCAGATCCAGGCCCCCAGGTCTCAGGCCCCCAGATCCAGGTCCCCAGGTCTCAGGCCCCCAGGTCTCAGGCCCCCAGATCCAGGCCCCCAGACCCAGGTCCCCAGGTCTCAGGCCCCCAGGTCTCAGGCCCCCAGATCCAGGCCCCCAGACCCCAGGCCCCAAGACCCAGGCCCGCAGGCCCCCAGCACTGACCTGCAGCAAAGCGAGCCTCTCGCAGCTCATCCGGGAGGCAGCCGTACTGCTCATCTTCGGCTGAGGACAGCTCCCAGCCCGACCGCTGGGCGCTCCAGCCCTTCCACTCGATGAGGTGGGCCACGCGGCCTCGCGCCATGGCTGTGGGCTTTGTGATGTGGTCTTTGATGCTCTGAACCACCCCTGTGGGACCCACGGCGGCTGGGTGACCCCTGCTTCCATGCACACAGACCCCACTCCCGACACTCACCCCTCATGCCCTGCACCCACCTAGGGCCCTGCCCTCCAAGCCCTGTAGCCTCATGCCAGCTGGTGCTCTGAGCCTACTCCCTGCCTCCTGCCCACCCCAAGCCTCAAGGGTCCCCTCACTCGAATGCTCTCCACCCATCCGCAGGCCCGAGGCTTGCCCTCCCACTCAGTGTTCCCCAAACGTGTCACTCCCTTGACCAATTTCAAGACCAGACCTTTCTGCCCAAGGAGACCTGCTGGAGGTCTGCCCAGTTTCCCTTTACCCACCAACTGACAGGTTCTGAAAGAACGACCCCTGTGCCTAGGCCTGTCACCAATTCTGCTGAAGTGAGGGTACAGTAGACAGAAGGCTTCCTGGAAGAGGTGGCTTGGAGTTGGGTTTGGAAGGAAGTTTAGACGGGTGGGGGTAAAGCTGGGAGTTATTTCAGAGGTGAGAATGGTAATGGTGGGGGGGGCGACATTAAAAAAAAAAGTCTGGCCTGGTTACAAGAATATAGGGGAGGGGAAAAAGTGGAGATAACATCGTGGCCGTGGTCCTGGTGGTGGTGCAGTGGATAAAGCACAGGACTCTCAAGCATGAGGTCCCAAGTTCAACCCCCAGCAGCACATGTATCAGAGCGATGTCTGGTTCCTTCTTCCTGCCTATCTTCTTCATGAATAAATAAAAGGAGGCAGGTGGTGGCACACCTGGTTAAGTGCACATAGTACAATGCTCAAGGACCTAGGTTCAAACCCCTGGTCCCCACAGGCAGGGAGAAAGCTTCACGAGTAGTGAAGCGAGGCTGCAGGTGCCTCTCTGTTTCTTTTCCTCTCTATCTCCCTCCTTCCTCAATTTGTCTCTGTCTCTATCCAATACTAAATAAAAGATTAAACATAAATATAAATAAATAAATAAATAAATAGAAGAGAGAGAACATCATGGCTGGGATGGTAGAAGAGGCTGGGAAGCCAGACCAAGGGCTCCAATGTTCATCGCAGAGCGATGGTTAATCATGAGAGAGTATTGAGCAGGTGAGTAACATGTCAACTCCCCCATTCAGGAAGAGCATTCTAGGTCAGGGGTTAGGGGCTAAGGATGAAGACAGGGGGCCAGAATCGGAGTAGATAGCATTATGGTTATGCAAAGAGACTTTCATGCCTGAGGCTTCAAAGTCCCAGGTTCAATCCCCCCACACCACCATCAGCCAGAACTGAGTAGTGCTCTGGTAAAATACTACTACTACTACTAATAACAATATATTTTTTAAAAATAAGGGAACCACTGATGGGATCCAGGAAGACACAGGACAAAAGCTGGGCAGGTGGGGAGGTGGGCAGCTGGTCAGTAGACCAGCTGGACATGGATTTGACTGAGAGGCCTGTAGAGAGCCATCAGGAACTCCTTCAAGGGTGAGAACATCATCCTGAGAATCCCGGGACTGTGCTGTGAGGACTGGCAAGATTTAAGAAAGACAGCGGGCAAAGGAGCCTCCTGCACTGCAGGTGGGAATGTCAATGGGTCCAATCTCTGTGGAGAACAGTCTGGAGAACTCTCAGAAGGCTAGAAGTGGACCTACCCTGTGACCCTGCAATTCCTCTCCTGGGGATGGATCTTAAGGAACCCAACACACCCATCCAAAAAGATCTGTGTACATATATGTTCTTAGCAGCACAATTTGTAATAGCCAAAACCTGGAAGCAACCCAGGTGTCCAACAACAGATGAGTGGCTGAGCAAGTTGTGGTCTAGATACACAATGGAATACTACTCAGTGGTAAAAAATGATGATTTATCATTTTCAGCCCATCTTGGCTGGAGCTTGAAGGAATCATGTGAAGTGAGACCAGCCAGAAAGCTATGAAAAATGGTGTAGGGAGTCAGGCGGTAGTGCAGTGGGTTAAGCGCACATGGTGTGAAGCGCAAGGACCGGCGTAAGGATCCCGGTTCGAGCCCCCGGCTCTCCACCTGCAGGGGAGTCACTTCACAGGCAGTGAAGCAGGTCTGCTGGTGTCTGTCTTTCTCTCCCTTTCTCTGTCTTCTCTCTCGATATCTCTCTGTCCTATCCAATGACAGCAACAACAACAATAATAATAACCACAACAATGATAAAACAACAAGGGCAACAAAAGGGGAAAAATGGTCTCCAGGAGCAGTGGATTTGTGGTACAGGCTGGAGGCAAAAAAGAAAAAAAAAGAAAAAGAAAAGAAAAAAGAAAAATGGTGAAGTCACCTTCTTCACCTCATCTTGGATGGAACTTGAAGTGAGATCAACCAGAAAGAGAAGGATGAAAAAAAAAAAAAAGGATGAATATGGGATGATCCCACTTAAAGACAGAAGTGGAGAAATAAGAACAGAAGGGAAAACACTAAGCAGAACTTGGACCGGAGTTGGAGTATTGCACCAAAGTCAAGGCCTCTGGGGTGGTCAGGTTCTAGAACATGATGGCGGAGGAGTGTAGCTGGCGGGGCTGGGGGATGCCAGAGTGTTATGTGGAAAACTGACAAATGTTACCCATGGACCAACTGCACTTTACTATAGATTATAAAACATTAATTTCCTCTCCCCAGTAAAGAAAAGAAAAAAATATTTAAGACAGTGCATCCCCAGAGGAAGTGAGAAGACATGTGACTTTGGGCAAGGGAGAAAGACAGAGGAGAGGAAGAAGGGGAACACTCCCTCCCCACATGGGAGAACGCTGGCCATGGAGGTCTGAGAGCCCAGGGTCCTGCAGCTGGAGGAAAGCACAGAGGCCATGGCCTGGGGCAGGTGGGAGCTGGGCTGGGAAGACAGCATAATGGGGAAGAGAAAGACTCGTGGCCGAGGCTTTGAGGCCCTGGGTTCAGTACCCAGCACCAGCATAAGCAAGAGCTGAGCAGAGCTCAGGAGGATCATGGAACCACGCTGTGACAGAGGGTGGTGGCAGGAGACAGAGGGGCAGCCGGGTGGTGGCGCACCTGGTTGAGCGCACATGTTATAATGTGAAAGGACCTGAGTTCAAACCCCTGGTCCCTACCTGCAGGAGGAAAGCTTTGTGAGTGGTGAAGTGGGGTTGCAGGTGTCTCTCTGTCTCTTTCTGTCTCTATCTCCCCTTCCTCTCAGTTTTTGGCTGTCTTTATCAAATAAATAAAGATAATAATAATAGGGAGTTGGGTGGTAGGTAGTGCAGAGGGTTAAGTGGCACAAAGCACGAGGACCGGCGTGAGGATCCCGGTTCGAGCCCCTGGCTCACCACCTGCAGGGGAATCGCTTCACAGGCGGTGAAGCAGTTCTGCAGGTGTCTGTCTTTCTCTCCCCCTCTCTGTCTTCCACTCCTCTCTCCATTTCTCTCTGTTCTATCCAACAACAACAACAATAACTACAACAATAATAAAAAGCAACAAGGGCAACAAAAGGGAAAATAAATAAAAATTTTAAAAAGATAATAATAATAAAAAGAAAATAGAGAAGAAGACAGAGGGGAAGGATGTGCTGAGGGTGACCCAGCAGAGGCCTAAGCAGTTTGTGTCTCCCTGCCCCAGCACCCACACTCCCCAGAGACTGGCCCACAGCTGAGGGGCACATATCACCAGAGATACCCAAGGGACTGGAATGCTCTCCCCAGGGGCAATGACATCACCTCCGCCCCAGGCTCTCAGTGGGCTCAAGTGGAGAGAGTTTTTTCCTGCAGCTGCTTGGCGGCCAGCTCCTCCCCCAGCCTGGCCCCACTGCCTCCTCCTACAGGCAGCCCTCAGGGTAACCCTTCAGTAAATGATTCATGTAGCAATTTCCAGCTAGGGCTCTGATTCCAGGGGTGCTGCTTAAGGTACGGTGTGTGACCTGAGGATTGCATCTGCTTTGGGGACACCGCAGTAGGCAGACAACTGAGAAGTCAGATTTGTTGTCCTCACCCCCCCCAACTTCTGGAATCAACACGCCTTCTCACGGGACCAGGAGCCCTATGCGGCTGTTCCCTGCAGAGCCCGTGGGCACAGGAGCCTGGCTGAACCTGACAACTCTTCCGAGGCTCTGGGGCCTTCCCCTGCTCGCGTTGTGGCCAGGGGTGGGTGGGCCCTGCCGAGGCCAAGGGCAGGAGAGGGTAGCTGGAGCCTACCCACAAGGGACGAGGTGGCCAGGGCTGCCACATTGTAGTTGCTGGAGCAGGACCTGGAGTCGGACAGGTAGCCATTGGTGGTCTGGAAGCACCGCTGTAGAGAGAGGAGGTATGGCTGCAGGCAGCGCCGCAGGACAACATCTCACCATCATCACACCACCAGGGTGTCGGAAAATTGTGAGGATGTGGTTGAGCTTGGCAGGGCTTGACTTGAGGGGTGCGTCTATCCTGTCAGTCTCTCTCTCTACCGAGAGGTTGAGCAAGGAGGGACAGGAGTAACCCCAAAGGTGTGCCCCGTCCTGTCAGACTCCCTGCCTCACAAAGCACCCTGATACGATGGCCATTAGATAAAAAGAAAGGGGGAGATGTCGGACATTAAACCAGCTCCCCCTCCTCCACCCTGCGTTGCTGATACTATGGCCCGCTTACATAATCATTGTTAAAACCCTCGCAACAGTTGCTAAGGAAGTTTCTACCTTCCCAGCCCGCTTTTGCCTTTCTCCACCCCTTTCCTAGCCATTTCCGTTTCTGACTTGCCACTTCTGGTTCTATCCCATAAAAGCGTTGTCTCTCTGATCAATAAAGACATTGCATTACCACTCCGCCATGAGTTCAAGACTTTCTCTCCTGCATCACTGAGTGAGTGGCAGCCCAGGCTGGCTCTGGTCGAGTTCTCTCCATCCCAGAGAGCACGTGCCCGGGAAGAGGCACCCCCACACTAGCCCATCACCAGGGTCCCGTTATCACCCATCTCCCCAGGGCAGGGCCTGACGACACTGCCGTCCCCCCCCTTCCCGCCCCGCTGCCTTCCCTCTCTCTGGCAGAGTTATGTGTCCAAGCAGGGCACCACAGAGGGAGGGGCAGTGGTGCCAGCTGTGGCAGGCCAGACCAAGGAATGGGCAAGGACACTGACCTGCCAAGGATCCCAACAGAAATCCATCTGTTTGTCCTAAAACAGAGGAGAGAGAGAGTGTGAGGCAGGGTACTCTGCCAGCTGGCAGCTCAGGGCCCCAAGGACAGGGCTGCAGCTCAGCTTTCTGCGACTCCAGGGGCTAAGGGTCAGGGTCTGCCTCAGGCTTGTGACCTGGTTTCCCCTGCCATGCAAAGGTGTATGGGGGTGGGGGTGGTAATGGCGGTTGTGTCAGGGTGGGCGTGGGTACAGGGAACAACTCAGAGCTAGGTTCTAGTTTTTTTTTTTTAATACTCATTTATTTATTCCATTTTGTTGCCCTTGTTTTATTGTTGTAGCTGTTATTGATGCCATCATTGTTAGGACGGAGAGAAGTGGAGAGAGGAGGGGAAGGCAGAGAAAGGGAGAGAAAGACAGACACCTGCAGACCTGCTTCACCTCCTGTGAAGTGACTCCCCTGCAGGTGGGGAGCCAGGGGCTTGAACCGGGATCCTTATGCTGGTCCTTGTGCTTTGCGCCACATGTGCTTAACCTGCTGCGCTACTGCCTGACTGCCTGAGTTATAGTTTTGACTGTCATTTGTACCTCACTTTCCTTGGCCTACGTACTGGACATCTTTGAAAATCTGTTTCTGCCTCTAAGTGGTGACAATGCCTTTTACTTCACAGATCAAAGACATGACACACAGAAAGTGTCTGGCTTGTGGTGTTCTCTCCACCCCCCCTCTCTGTGTGTGGCTCTGGAGCCTTGAACACATGTGAACTCATCACTCCTGATTGACCTTTTCACCTTACGATCTTTTCGTTTCAGAAAGATGGGGAGAAGGAGTGAAACAGAGGAGAGTGGGGTCCCACAGGGTTAGACCTCCCTTGGTGTTGTAGTGCTGTCCATGGGGTACTGGGTCTTGAACCCAGCGGCATACAGGGTAAGGGAGCTATCTTCCAGACTGGGATGTGTGTTTGTATTTGTGATTCTAGTAACTGGTAGATTCAAACCACAAGCCCTGGGCCAGCTGTGGAAATGGTGTGGCAGAAGGCTGGGGAGGTGGTTAGGGCAGGGCACATGCCTTGCTTGTGTGAAGCCCTGGGTTCAGTCCTCGGCATGGCACAATACTTAAGACAAACAGAGCTGACTGGGAGTGTGTATCTTCTCTATACTCAAGGTCGTGGGTTCAAACTCTGACAGCTCATGAACAGCGTGGGGCGTGTGGTCTCCATGGATGAGAGAGTGCTGCTGTAGTCCGTCTCCCTCTTTATCCTCTCTGTCTGTCTCCCTTTCTCTAAGATAAAGAATGAAAAAAATGGAGGGACTGGGCAATGGTACAGCCAGTTAATCACACATAGTACTAAGTGCAAGCACCCAGCTCTCCACCTGCGAGGTGGAGGAGGTCTCACAAGTGGTGAAGCAGGTCTGGAACTGTCTCCTTTTCTCTCTCCCTCTCTCCCTCCTACGTTCTCTCAATTTCCCTCTGTTCTATCCAGTAAAAGTGTTTTTTTTAAAAAAAAAAAAAGGCTACCAGAAGCAGGGGATTTGTAATGCCAGGACTGAGCCTCAGCGATAACCCTGGAGGCAAAAAAAGAATAAGAAACTGGTCTCCCAGGAAACCTTTTAGGAATGGCATCAGACCCTACATTTATAAACTGGTATAAACAGAAAGAAAGACAAAAACAGAATAGGATCCCACCAATAGTGGAGCAGAACTCTGCGCTCTCTCTCTCACACACACCGAAGTGTGAGCCAGAATCCAAGGCTCACACAAGAGCTTCCTTTTTCCTCTCCAGGAGCTAAGTAAGGTGTGTGGACTGGTAATGAACTTGTTATTCGCAAAACTTAGTTTTGTGGGAAGGCCTTCAGGTGGAACTTCTTCTTCTCTTTCTCTTTTTATTTATTTATTTAAATTTTAGTTATTTTACCGGATAGAGGCAGAGAGAAACTGAGGGAGGAGGAGAAGGGAGAAAGGGAGAGAGACAGAGAGACACCTGCAGACCCGCTTCACCGCTTGTGAAGCTTTCCCTCTGCAAGTGGGGACCAGAGGCTTGAACCCAGGTCCTTGTGCACTGTAATGTGTGCGCTTAACCAGGTGCGCCACCACCTGGCCTCTTTTTATTTTTTAAATTATCGAGACATCCAGAAATCAAGAGGGAAGGAGGAGCTAGGGAGAGAGAGACACCGGCAATTCTGCTTCGCCCCTCATAAAGCCTTCTCCCTGCAGGTGGGGGCTGGGGGCTTGAACCTGGGTCCTTGCAAATTATAACACGCAACCAGGTACACCACCACCGATGCCCCCGCCCCCTTTTTTTCCTCTAAATAAGCCTGACCCAGTTTTTTGGCAGCCACTCTGATTCAGACCTCAGTCCAGCTGAGGAGCAAATCTAAGGGTTCGTTTGTAAGCATGGGTACCATAAGAAGCAATCAGTTTTGGTGTGGGGAAGAGACGGAGTGGTTTCTGCCACCCCGAGGGGAGCTGCAGGGGATACCCAGGGACCAGGATGTGGTGGGGGGGGGTGGGAGGCCGTAGGACCAGTTACCTTGCCAGTGACATGGCCAGGAGCCATGGTGGTAGGGCAGCCGGAGGGCAAGTCTGGGTTGAGAGGTTCCGTGGCCGGGGGCATGGGGCAGTCCTTGTGAGCACTTGTGAACAGATCTGGAAATAAGGATGACAGGAGAGTTTAGCCAAGCCCAGTGCTCTCCTGGGGACTCACCATCACTCTGGAGAAAACCAACCCTGACCTGAACCCACCTCAGATGAGGCGAACAGCCAGACCTTCTCCTTCAAGCTCCAGATGGTGAGCGTCTGTCTGCCCCCCCTTTTTTAGTAATTTTTTTTAGTGATTTTTATTTATTTATTGAATAGAGACAACCAGAAATCAAGAGGGAAGGGGGAAATAGAGAGGGAGAGAGGGGGGGAGAGAGAGAGAGAGAGACCACAGCTCTGCTTCGCCACTTGCAAAGCTTTTCCCTGCAGGTGGGGACTGGGAGCTCAAACCCGGGTAACATATGCTCTCAGCCAGGTGTGCCACCATCCGGCCCCTGCCTGTCTGCCCTGTACCATCGTCACTAACTTCAGGACCCCACGCCAGCATTATTCTGAACTCTTGAGACTTCTGATCCTTTACTGTTTTCTGCTAACTCCCCCCCCCCACCCCAGCTGAGACTCTCTGGCACCCCTCCCCAGCTGGGCCTTGCAGACACCCGTGACTCCTCTCAGTCCAGGCTCTGGCTCCCACTGAGCCCAGAGTCTCTGGAAAAGTCACCAGTAGGTGGACTGTTACTGCCCGGGATCCTAACCCCCCTAAGCTTGCTTCCAGTCAGACCACCTCACATATCTTTCCTTCTCAGAACCCCAACCCTGCTGCACCCCCCCCCGCTCTCCAGAATTCCCTCCATGCCCCTCCCTTTGCTAAGGGTCCACACTATTCTTTCTTTCTTTTTTCCTTTCTTTCTTTTTTCAGCTCCTGGTGACTTTTTTTTTTTCATTTTATTTAATAGGACAGAGAGAAAAATTGAGAGGGAGGGGAGAGATGAAGATTGAAGGAGAGAGAGAGACACCTACAGCACTGCTTCACCGCTTGTGAAGATTTTCCCCTGACTGTGGGGACTGGGAGCTCGAACCCAGGTCCTTATGCATGGTAATATGTTCACGTAGCTACCACCTCCCTTCCCCACCCTGCACAGAGGGAAAGGCGGGGGGGGGGGGGGAGCCAGGCAGGAAGGTGTTGAAGGTACAGGGACACAGAGCTGTGCAGTAAGGGAGGGAGGTACAGGGAGAAGGGGTGTCAGCCATGGCAGGTGGCCAGGTCTCTGCAGGACACTCATCCCAGCCGCCAGTCCACCTGTCCTGCCTGGTCCCTGGCTTCCGTCACTTTCACCGTTTGTGACTCAGCCCATGCCGAGCAGGGTGAGCTGCTGACCTAGAGGCAGATAGGACTCCCTGGAGGAAGAGGGAGGCAGAGAGGGTCTGCAGGCTGGAGGTGGGAGGACTGAGCAACCCCCGAGGCAGGGCTGGGTGTTTCTGGGCTGATCTGGAGATGTTAATGAGGAGGGCAAAAGCTGGGCGCCAGGGTTAGGGCAGTGGCACACCCCCAGCACACACACACTACCACGCTCAAGGACTCAGGTTCAAGCCCCCAGCCTCCACGTGCAGGGGGGAAGCTTTATGAGTGGTGAAGCAGGGCTGCAGGTGTCCCTCTCCCTCTCTCTCTCTTTACATCTCCCCATTCCTTCCCAATTTCTCTTCATGTCTTCTTTAATATATATATATTTATGCTTCCAAGGTTATCGCTGGGGCTCAGTACCTGCACTATGAATTCAGGGCTCCTGGAGGCCATTTTTTTTCCATTTTATTGGATAGGACAGAGAAATTGAGAGAGGAGAGGGAGATAGTGAGGGGGAGAGAAAAATAGACACCTGCAGACCTGCTTCACCACCTGTGAAGCGACTCCCCTGCAGGTGGGGAGCTGAGGAACTCAAAGCCGGATCCTAGAGCGGGTCCTTGTGCTTTATACTACGTGTACTCAACCAGGTGCAGCCCCCTCTCTCAGTGTCTGTTAAAAAAAAACAACAAAAAATGGGGAGTTGAGTGGTAGCGCAGCTGGTTAAGCACACGTGGCGCAAAGCGCAAGGACCGGCGTAAGGATCCCGGTTCGAGCCCCCGGCTCCCCACCTGCAGGGGAGTCGCTTCCCAGGCGGTGAAGCAGATCTGCAGGTGTCTGTCTTTCTCTCCCCCTCTCTGTCTTCCCCTCCTCTCTCCATTTCTCTCTGTCCTGTCCAACTACAACAACAATAATAACTACAACAATAAAACAACAAGGGCAACAAAAGGGAATAAATAAATATTTAAAAAAAGGAAGAGAGAAAGAAAGAAAGAAAGGAAGGAAGAAAGAAAGAAAGAAAGAAAGAAAGAAAGAAAGAAAGAAAGAGAAAGAACTAGGTAGCAGAGCACAGTGTGGATGTTCAGCCCAACCTGAGGATGCCACCACTCCCCACCCATCTTTAGGCCCTCACAACCCCTCCCTCTGGGTGCCTTGCACCATGGTTTTTTTTTTTTTTTTTTTTTTCTATCTCAGCTGCTCTGGGAAAACTGGGGAGAAAGTCCATGAGAGCCGAGCCTCCCCAACCCAAGCCCTGAGCAAGTGACTTTGCTCCTCAGCCTCCTCGTTCCTCCCCTGCAGGAGTGGAGGGAGCCGATTCTGTTCCTTTTTTTTTTTAAATTAGGGGACTAATGCTTTACAGTCGTCAGTAAATACAATAGCTTGTACCTGCATAACATTTCTCAGTTTCCACATAACAACACAACCCCCGCTAGGTCCTGTCATCCTTTTTGGACCTGTCTTCTCCCCCCCCCCCACCCCCCACCCCGCCACCCCAGAGTCTTTTACTTTGGTGCGATACACTTTTCTTTCCTTTTGATAGAATAGAGAGAAAGTGAGAAAGGAAAGAGTGAGAGTCACCAGCTGCACTGTCTTCACTGATCAGGAAGTTTACCCCTTACAGACAGGGCTGGAGCCTTAGACCTGGGTCTATGCGCATTCAACTTTTAAAAGATTAATCAGGGAGCTGGGTGGTAGCACAGAGGGTTAAGCACACATGGCACGAAGCTCAAGGACCGGCGTAATGATTCAGGTTCGAATTGCCGGCTCCCCACCTGCAGGGGGGTGACTTCACAAGCAGTGAAGCAGGTCTGCAGGCGTCTGTCTTTCTCTCCCCCTCTCTGTCTTCCCCTCGTCTCTCCATTTCTCTCTGTTCTGTCCAACGAGGACAACAGCAGCAATGGCTGTAATAGCAACAATAAGGGCAGCAAAATGGGGAAAATGGCCTCCAGGAACAGTGGATTCGTAGTGCACAGAGCCCCAGGGATAACCAGGCTTAGTGCATAATGTAACACCCCTCTGGAAATGGTCTTTCAGCAGCTGTAACAGCCTGGTAGAGCCTCCCTGCTTCTCAGACAACTCACAGAAGAACAGGCCACCTTCTCCAGGGCGTCGGCGTCCTCCAGCAGCTTCCAACCCACAGGCTTGTAGGTTTGGATGCTTAGGGATCGCAGATGCATGACAGTTCCCAAGATTGTCCCATTGCCCAAGAACAAGTGGCTATGGGTGTGTGAGTGGGCATCCATGCCTGTTGGTCTCAGGTTCACGGCAGAGCCGATGTGAAGTTGGTTTGCTTCCAAAGGCCGCTGTGAAAAGCGGCAGGAAGGACCCCGTCAGAGTACTGAAACAACAGTTCCAGGACCCTGTTGCCCTGAAGACCTGGGGCCTGAGCAGACCCAGGTGACTGCTCGCCACTTCTGTTCTTACGGGACTGTCGACTGGGGTTGAACAGTGGGGCAAGGACCCTCTCTTGGAAGACAGTCACTGTTTAGGAAAAAAATCGGGGGAGGCCTGTGTGTTGGGACACGGATGTAACTAGCACACGGCTGACGGGCGTGACTAGCACACGGCTGACGTCAGTCTACAAGCACAGTAGGAATTTACGCAAACCCACGAGGGATTGTGGGTGCCTTGGGGGTAACTTATTTAAGCTCCGGGCCGCTGGAAGTTGGGCTCCTTTCTGGCCTCTCTGTTCCTGAGAGCTCTCTCTTCCTGCACTTTCCTTCCCCTCGGACCCTGCCATGCTGTCTCTCCCAGGAGACTGAATGCAAATAGCCCAGCTCTGCTAACTAACTTATGGATCTATGGCCCTGGCCCAGCCCATCTCTGTCCCACTGCCTATTTTGCTGTACCTAACCATGGAATAAACCTTTGCTGGTCCTAAGCCCCATGCCAAATCATGCCAGAAGTCTTTTATTTTTTAGTTATTATAGACCTGGACAACAACAAATCAACAAATGAGAGCACCAAATAAACTTTTTTTTTTCACTGTAAAAATAATGGAAGAGTGTAGGAAGTCAGGTGGTAGTGCAGCAGATTAAGCGCACGTGGCATAATGGAAGAGTGTAGGGAGTCAGGTGGTAGTGCAGCAGATTAAGCGCACGTGGCACAAAGCGCAGGACTGGTGGAAGGATCCCAGTTCAAGCCCCTGGCTCCCCACCTGCAGGGGAGTCGCTTCACAGGCGGTGAAGCAGGTCTGCAGGTGTCCGTCTTTCTCTCCCCCTCTCTGTCTTCCCCTCCTCTCTCCATTTCTCTCTGTCCTATCCAACAATGATGACAATAACAATAATAACTGCAACAACAATGAAAAACAAGGGCAACAAAAGGGGAAATAAATACATAAATATAAAAAAATTTTAAAAAATGGAAGAGCAGGTGTTGGGTAGTATGCCAGCTCCCCCCGGCTTCTGTCTCTAATCCTGCCTGTATAGGGATTGGTTTGATCCCACTCAAAGCTGCGGTCTATTTACATAAATCACTTTTACATTTACATAAAGCACCACCCTCCCTCCAGGGCATTGGTGGTTCTGTGGTAGAATTCTCGCCTGCTCCGCCCCCTCTCCTTGTCACACCCTGATTTTCCACCACTCCCTTTTCGCTCCACCCTCTCTATGTCACATCCTGTTTCCACCCTACTTGGCGAGTATAAATACAGCTGCTCTTCTGATTAAACACACTTGGAAATTGCTTTCCGGCTCCGAGAGTTCCAGAGTGTATCTCCTGCGGAAGTTAGTGCGGCACCAGTTCCTGATCCCTCTCCCACGCAGCAGCCTAGATCGACTCCAGTTGAGTTCTCTCCAACCCAGAGAGCACTAGCTCGGGAAGAAGCACCCTCAGGCTATCCCAGCAAGCGGGGAACCAGGCAGTGGTACACCTGGTTGGTAGGCAAGCACGCTGCCCCTGGGCTGGTTCTCCCTCCCATGGTGCACCTGGTTAAGCATTACAGTGCACAAGGATCTGGGTTCAAGCCCCTTGTCCCCACCTACAGGGGTGAAGTTTCATGAGTGGTAAAGCAGGGCTGCATGTGTCTCTCTGTCTTTCTCTATTGTCCATTCCCCTCTCAATTTCTCTCAGTCATATCAAATGAAATAAATAATTTTTAAAACATGGGAGGGGGGCAGGAGAAAGGGACACACCCTTACTTCAGGGTGTCTGCTGCCCATTCTGACACCCAAGCACCAGTCACTTCTCTGACTCCAACTCCTGCTTTCTGTGCAACTCGGTCTGAGGGAGTTTGCAGAGGATGACTTGCAGGAATCTGGGGTGCCTGAAATGGAGAAGACAGCCTTTCACCCACCTCATCCCAGCAGAATGCACCCTAAGCCTGGTTAGGAGCTTCCTGGGGTGCAGTGGACCCCAACCCACCATGTGGTAAAGATGGGCTATTCTATTTTTTCAACTAGAGCCCTCTGGCTTATGGTGGTGCAGGGGATTGAACCTGGAACTTCAGAGTCTTGGGTATGATAGTCTGTTTGCTTGAGAGTCCAATGCTTTACCCACTGCGCCACCTCCTGGACGACAGTCTGTTTGCATAACCATGACACTACTCTCTTTCTACCCAACTTTTTTTCTTCCACCAGAGCTTTGCTGAGGCTTTTCGACTGTGATTGATTCCCCTGCTCCTGGCAGGGTCTTTTCTGCCTGTCCTTCCTTCCTTCCTTCCTTCCTTCCTTCCTTCCTTCTTTCACTTATTTATTTATTTCCCACATGGAAGGGGAAAGGGAGGGAAAGACAGAGAGGAGGAGGACACCGCAGCACTGCTTCACCACTCATGAAATGTCGCCTTTGTGTGGTGGCCTCATGTGGTTGGTGCCCAGGGACTTGAAAGGTCTATGCTCTGCTGCATAGGCTGTCCCCTGGCCCCAGGAAGGGGCTGTGTTTTTTTGTTGGCAACCCCTAAGAAGGCAGCTGGCAGGCAAGGAGACCCCAACCCTCACAGACTGGAAGGTGAACTGTACTAAGGGGGGGTTGCAGTCAGGCAGGGAGTGGAAGAGGTCAAACCAGGTCAGATATCCCAATACAGAGGCTCTGCAGTAGGGGGACACCACCCCCCCCCAATAAAAAAGCTCCTCAGACCCCAGTAGGGAAGGATAGAAACAGGCTGGGGATATGAGTCAATCTGTCAAGACCCATGTCCAGCAAAGAAGCAGTTACAGAAGCCAGAACTCCTACCTTCTGCACCCCACAAAGAACTTTGGTCCATACCCTCAGTGGGGGAAGAAATGACAGGGGGGAAGATGACCAGAGGGCTCTCAACTCCAACTCCATCAGGACCCGGTGAGAGAAGAGAAAGAAGGGCACTCAGAAGTAGTAACAGGTATGACTTGAAAGGAGAGAGAGTGCAAGACCAGGGGGCAGACAGCATAATGGCTCTGCAAAGAGACTCTCATGCCCGAGATTCGGAAGTCCCAGGTTCAATCCCCAGCACCACCATAAGCCAGAAATTAGCAGTGCTGTGGAGGTGTGGGGGGGGGGTAGACAGATATTGCAGGACCATAGGGAAAAAATGGGCAAATATATATATACATATAGACAGATAGCTGTAGAAATAATAGTCAGCCCATATCTGTAACCTTGGGAGAACTGCTGGAGCTTCCAGTGGGAGGGATGGGGATTCGGAACTCCGGTAGTGGGAATGGTGCAGAATCATACCCCTGTTAGCTTATAATTTTGTAAATCAACATTAAGTCACTAATAAAATTTTTTAAAATTTCTTTATTGGGGAATTAATGTTTTACATTCAACAGTAAGTATAATAGTTTGTACATGCATAACATTTCCCAGTTTTCCATAGAACAATACAACCCCCACTAGGTCCTCTGTCATCCTTCTTGGACCTGTATTCTCCCCACCCACCCACCCACCCCAGAGTCTTTTACTTTGGTGTAATACTCCAATTCCATTTCAGGTTCGACTTGTGCTTTCTTTTCTAATCTTGTTTTTCAACTTCGGCCTGAGAGTGAGATCATCCCGTATTCATCCTTCTGTTTCTGACTTATTTCACTCAACATGATTTTTTCAAGGTCCATCCAAGATCGGCTGAAAACGGTGAAGTCACCATTTTTTACAGCTGAGTAGTATTCCATTGTGTATATATACCACAACTTGCTCAGCCACTCATCTGTTGTTGGACACCTGGGTTGCTCCCAGGTTTTGGCTATTACAAATTGTGCTGCCAAGAACATATGTGTACACAGATCTTTTTGGATGGGTGTGTTGGGTTCCTTAGTATATATCCCCAGGAGGGGATTTGCAGGGTCATAGGGTAGGTCCATTTCTAGCCTTCTGAGAGTTCTCCAGACTGTTCTCCACAGAGGTTGGACCAATTGACATTCCCACCAGCAGTGTAGGAGGGTTCCTTTGATCTCACACCCTCTCCAGCATTTGCTGCTGTTACCTTTTCTGATGTGTGACATTCTCACAGGAGTGAAGTGGTATCTTGCTGTTGTCTTGATTTGCATTTCTCTGACAATCAGAGACTTGGAGCATTTTTTCATGTGTTTCTTGGCCTTTTGGATCTCTTCTGTGGTGAATATTCTGTCCATGTCCTCCCTCCATTTTTCGATGGGGTTATTTGTTGTCTTGTTGTTGAGATTTGCAAGTTCTTTATATATTATGGTTATTAGCCTCTTGTCTGATGTATGGCATGTAAAGATCTCCCATTCTATGAGGGTTCTCTTGGTTTGGGTAGTAGTTTCTTTAGCTGTGCAGAAGCTTTTTAATTTGATGTCATCCCATAGGTTTATGCTTGTCTTAGTCTTCTTTGTAATTGGATTACTAGTAATTTTTTTTAAAAGCTCCTCAGAGAACTCCCACATGCTAACCTGGCCCCTTCTCCTACCTTCTGCCTCTCTCACTCCAACCCACTGATCCCAGTAGGCTTCTGCCTCAGGGCCTTTGCACAGGCCATTCCTTCCCCTGGTCTGGGGTTTTCTCCTCCCTCACAGCCAGAGGCTCCCTCCTTCACCCACTCAGGACTCTGTTCAGACACCACAACTTTGGCAAGACCACCCTCAGGTACTTGTTCAGCAAGTCTGGCCCTTGCTGGGCTTCCACAGCGTACTCTTCTCTGCTTCTCCCAGGGCTCTACGATCATGTCTGTCCCTCTGTGCAGACTGGGGTCACGTGACTTTATTCACCCCGGTAGAGCCGCCTCCAGCCACAGGCCTGGCACACAGCGGGTTCGCATTTAGTCGTGGCTGCAGAATGAAGACATTTGGGTGACGGACACACAGAGGCATCGACAGTGAGAGCGTCAGCCACACAACAAGTGTCTCGGCCTTGTCTTCTTTCCCTCCTTTCTTTCTTTCTAACATTCTTTTTATTGGTTTGTTTTTATGATCTTTATCTTTGGATAGAGACAGCCAGAAATCGAGAGGGAAGGGGGTGAGAGAGACAGAGAGAGGGATAGAGGGAGAGACAGAGATGCCAGGCTAGCGTCGCCAGAGAGAGAGATGAGGAACTAGTATCCACGTGATAGTACAATTCTTTACTGATGCGGGAGCCCCAGAGTCAGGTGTGAGCACAGCGGGTTAATCCACGTGGCGCCAAACCACAATGGCCGCCTCCCACTCTGCACGCCAGCCCCTCTCCAGGTCGGGACGCGGGAGAGAAAAGAGAGCGAAACCAGGAACAGAAGTGGGTTTTATGGGATAAAACCAGAAGTGGCAAGTCGGGAATGGAGATGGCTAGGAAAAGGGGTGGAGAGAGGCAAAAGGCATGCTGGGAAGGCGGAAGCATCCTTAGCAACTGTTGCGATGGTTTTAACTGGTGGGATTAATGTACCCTGCAGGCAGGGCATGTCTCGAGGTAGAAGATAGATCAGGTAAAACAATGATTATGTAAATAGGCCATAGTGTCAGCAATGCAGCATGGAGAGAGTGGGGGGCGGGGGGACTGGCTTTAAGGCCCAACACAGAGACACCTGCAACACTGCTTCACCACTCTCAAAGCTTTGCCCCTACAGGTGGGGACTGGGAGACTCAAACCTGGGTCCTTGCGCACTGTAACATGTGAGCTCAACCAGCTATGCCACCACCCAGACAGCCCCGCTTGGCCCTATTTCCTCTGCTTCCTCCCCCTCTAAGGCCTGAGAAGTTGGGGGAGAAAGGACTCCAGAGACAGGACGGGGGTCCAGCACCGAGCAGAGGAGACTGTCCCTCCCTGCCAGAGGTGACAAGGGTCAGAGGTGACCCTTTTCATTCAAAGGGTGTTGGACTTGGCAATGAGAAGATCTGCAGAGAAAAAGTCCCAGGCAGGCGTGGGAGACTGGAGAGGGCCTATCTGGAGCAGGAACTGGATTCAGAACAGGCTGAGCTGTCCCTGGATTCAGAGCTCATGACGTGGGGCCAAGAGCAGCGAGGGAACTAAGGAATGTCTGAACTTGCACACAGAGTCAGCTTCTTCTTCTAGCGTTTGCCCTTCTTCCGTAGCCAGTCAACAGCGTCAGGTTGAGCCTGATGTAAAGTTTCGAGACCCCCTTTGAATCTGGAGAGGTGGCAGTCGTTGACTATGTGGGTCATAGTCTGTCTGGAGCCGCAGGGGCAGTTCGGGTCGTCTCTGGCTCCCCAGCGATGGAACATAGCGGCGCACCGGCCATGGCCTGTTCAATAGCGATTGAGGAGGGCCCGATCATAACGTGCCAGGTCAAAGCCGGTTGACGCTTGCAGGGGTCTGTGATGAGGTGTTTGTTCTTGACCTCAGCTGACTGCCAACTCTGTTTCCAAGAGTCTGGAACAGAGAAGTTCAGTGTAGGCATAGGGGACCAGATTGGATGACGAGACATCAAGCGTTGGACAGGGTGGGCGAAGATATCCGCATATATTGGCAGGTACGGTTGAGCGTAGACGTGGGAAATGAACTTAGATGATGCCGCATCCCGACGAATATCTGGCGGGGCGATGTTGCTAAGAACTGGCAGCCATGGAACCGGGGTGGAACGGATGGTTCCAGAAATTATCCTCATGGAGGAATATAATTTGGAATCGACCAAGTGGACATGGGGGCTACGGAACCATCCTGGGGCACAGTATTCTGCAGTGGAATAGCATAATGCCAGAGAGGATGATCGTAGTGTGGAAGCGCTCGCGCCCCATGAGGAGCTGGCTAGTCTTGCAATGATGTGATTCCTCGCGCCCACCTTTGCTGCAGTTTTTATGAGATGTTCGTGAAATGACAGGGTGCGATCCAGAGTAACGCCAAGATAGACTGGCTGGGCTTCATGCCGGATTCTCGTACCGCCAAGCTGCACATTAAGCTCACGTGAGGTCGAGGCATGGTGTAGATGGAAAACAGATGATACCGTTTTTTGCAGTGCTAGGGATTAGTTGCCATTTTTTACAGTAATCAGATATCAGAGACATGTCTTTCGTGAGTGTTTTCTCAAGGATGTCAAACTTGGATGCCTGAGTTGCACAGCAGATGTCATTGGTTTAGATGAACTTACTTGAAGAAGTTTCTGGGAGGTCATTGATGTAAATATTAAATAGCGTAGGAGCCAGAACAGAGCCTTGGGGGAGGCCACTTGAAACAAGTCTCCATCTGCTAGACTTGTCACCCAGATGCACCCAGAATCTTCTGTTTTGGAGAAGAAACGATATAGTGTTGGCCACCCATGGAGGCAGGCATCTTGAGATCTTGACTAGGAGACCACGGTGCCAGACCGTGTCATAGGCTGCTGTGAGATCAACAAAGACAGCACCCGTCTTTAAATTCTTCTGGAATCCATTTTCAATGTAAGTTGAGAGGGCCAGGGCTTGTTCGCAGGTAGATCTTCCTGGGCGGAAACCAGCTTGGGCGGGTGATAGGAATTTCTCTGTAAGAGTTGAAATTCGTGACAGAAGCAGCCTCTCAAGGAGTT
The DNA here is from genome assembly GCF_950295315.1 of Erinaceus europaeus. NCBI lineage: Eukaryota > Metazoa > Chordata > Mammalia > Eulipotyphla > Erinaceidae > Erinaceus > Erinaceus europaeus. Next base: position 115,212,059 of record NC_080172.1, read on the forward strand.
TGTAACACACGGAGAGGAGAGAAATTGGTCTATAGCTGGCGGCCAGTGTTGGGTCTTTCTTTGGTTTCAAAACTGCTATTTTCTTTGCACGACGCCAAATTTTGGGCATAGATTCGGATTCCAAGATATGGGACAGGAATGTAGTGAGGCACTTCTTTGCCGCGGGGCCCAAGTTAAGAATGAGTTCTGGGGTGATGTTATCATAGCCAGCAGCTGTTCCCGGTTTAACCCTCTTCAAAGCATCTTCCAGTTCAGACAGTGTAAAGGGAGAGAGTTTTGGAGATGGACAAGATAAACGGAAGTCGGATGACCACTCGTGGGAAATTTCTCTTTTCCAGACTGGGTCGATCTTAGCACGTCCAACTTGAGTTAGGTGACTGGCCACTGAGTTTGGAGATACGGGAGGATGGGAGACAGGAGAGGGTTGGCTACTGGCACCCAGACTATGAAGAAGCTTCCAGGCCTTCCCACTTGAGTGGGTGAAGTTCAGGCTTTCCGTGAGTTGTTGCCAGCGGGCTTGGCGTGCTGCATCCAGGGAGGCAATGAGATGATCAGCCACATCTGGGTCGCCCGACTCATCATACAGCTTTAGTAGTTGCTCGCATTCAGCATCAAGACAAGGCATATAGTTAGCACGTCTCCCACGAGGAATGGCTTGGGAAGCTGCTTTGAAGATGGCTTGGCGGAAGCGCCTGTAGGAATCTTCAGAGGGGATAGAGTTGATTGGAATTGCAGGAATAGATTTGTTGGTAAGATCCCTGAACAGACGTCAGTTTGCTTTCTGAAAGTTCCATCTTAGTTTCTCCGAGCACAGAATCAGTGGGAGCTGGAGACCAATGTGGATGATAGCTGGGCGGTGATGACTGTGCGGGAAGATCTTGAGAACTTGTCTCCTAGCGGGAAAGGCTTGGCCGCTGACTGTGCTAATCCAGCACAGGTCGGGTGACGAGTCTTTATTCCATCTAGCACTGTGAAAAGAGCCTGGCTGTTTGGGATCGTATAATAGGGAGAGGTCATTCGCTGAAGCCCAGTCGGCTAAGATAGAGCCGTCAGCACGAGTGGAGGAATATCCCCAGTCTTGGTGATGACTATTAAAGTCTACAACGTAAATGGCTGGGTGATTCGGGCTAGGCAGGACCTCATTATCCCATGAGGCACTGGGAGGCCTCAGAATCAGCTGAACACGCCTGATGTTTATCCCAGTGTCTGCTGTGTGTCCCTGAGCTAGTCCTGCCCCTCTCTGGGCTTCAGCATCTCATGCACAAAGGCCCTTCAAAGGCAGTGTTGACAGCAAGGATGCATCATTCAGTGGGCCACGCAAGCCACTTAGTAGGTCAAGGTTTTTATTTTATTTTATTTTGCCTCCAGGGTTATTGCTGGGGCTCAGTGCCTGCACCATGAATCCACCGCTCCTGGAGGCCATTTTCCCCCCTTTTGTTGCCCTTGTTGTTGTAGCCTTGTGGTTATTATTGTTATTGTTGATGTTGTTCATTGTTGGATAGGACAGAGAGAAATGGAGAGAGGAGGGGAAGACAGAGAGGGAGAGAGAAAGACAGACACCTGCAGAGCTGCTTCACCGCCTGGGAAGCGACTCCCCTGCAGGTGGGGAGCCGGGGGCTCGAACCGGGATCCTTACACCGGTCCTTGCGCTTCACGCCACATGCGCTTAACCCGCTGCGCTGTCGCCTGACTCCCCCAAGGTTTTTCTTTTTAGTTTCCCTTTTGTTGCCCTTGTTTTGTTGTTGTTGTAGTTATTATTGTTGTTGTTATTAATGTTGTCATTATTAGATAGGACAGAGAGAAATCGAGAGAGAGGGGGAAGAGGGGGGGAGAGAAAGATACCTGCAGACCTGCTTCACCGCCTGGGAAGCGACTCCCCTGCAGGTGGGGAGCCGGGGGCTCGAACCAGGATCCTTACTTAGGTCCTTATGCTTTGCGCCACGTGCACTTAACCTGCTATGCTACCGCCCGACTCCCAGTAGGTCAAGTTTTAATTGTTCTTTCTTTGTTTGGGGATAGAGGGGGAGAGCGAGAGACCACAGCATTGAAGCCTCCTTTAATGTGGTAGGGGCCAGGTTTGAAGCTGGACTGGACACATGGCAAACCAGCACACTATACAAGTGAGCTATTTTGCTGGGCCTAGGTCATATTTTTTTGTTATTATTCTTTTGTTTTTGGCCTCCAGGGTTATTGCTGGGGCTCAGTGCCTGTACCATGAATCCACTGCTCCTAGAGGCTATTTTTTTCCTTTCTATTGCCCTTGTTGTTTTATTGTTGTTGTGGTTATTATTGTTGTGGTTGTTATTGATGTCATCATTGTTGGGATCTGACAGAGAGAAATGGAGAGAGGCAGGTAAAGAAGAGAGGGGGAGAGACAGACAGACACCTGCAGACCTGCTTCACCACCTATGAAGCGATTCCCCTGCAGGTGAGGAGCCGGGGGCTTGAACCGGGATCCTTACACTGGTCCTTGCACTTCTTGCCATGTGTGCTTAGCCTGCTGCACCACAGCCCAACCCTCCCCCAGGTCATATTTAAAAAAAAATGAAATGGAGCCAAGATGGTGGCTTGGAGACAACACCTCTCAGGTTCAAGATCCCGGTCCCCACCTGCTGGGGGAAAGCTTTGCAAGTGGTGAAGCAGGGCTGCAGGTGTCTCTCTGTCTCTCTCCCTCTCTATCACTCTGTCCCCTCTTGATTTCTGATGGTCTATCCAACAAATAAATATATTAAAATTGTATTTATTCACTTATTAGATAGACATAGAGAGAAATTTAGAAAGGAGGGGGAGATGACAAGGGAAAGAGACAGAAAGAGACACCTGCAGCTCTGCTTCACCACTCCTGGAGCTTTCCCCCTGCAAGTGGGGACCAGGGGCTCGAACTTGCGTCCGAGCGCACTATAATGTGTGCGCTTAACCAGGTGCGCCACTACCCGCCCCCCAAGATAATACAAAAATTTTTAAAAATTAAATAGAATTGAATCTAATGGGAACTAGCAGAGTCAGGCTAAGTAACAGCTCAAGAAGTTTCTTAAAGTTGCGCATGCACACACACACATGCACGCACACGCACACATGCACACACGCAAACACATACACACGCACGCACACACACATGCACACAGAGATACACATGCACACGCACGTACATGCACACACACACACATGCACACACACACGGTGGGCATTTTCTTTTCTTTTGGGTAGGACAGAGAGAAACTGAAAGAGGAGCGGGAGACAGAGAGGGAAAGAGAAAGAGAGAGAGAGACACCTGCAGACCTGCTTCACCACTTGTGAAGCGACCCCCCCCCCCCCGCAGATGGGGTGCGGGGGCTTGAACTGGGATCCTTGAGTGGGTCCTTGCACTTGATGTTATGTGTACCACAGCTCCCCTGCCCACCGTGATAGGCCTTTTCTGTGTGTGTACAGGACCCTGCTATAAAACATGACTACATTTACTCCGGTGGCTTCTGGTCAAACAAGTATGTAAGTGGCTATGCTAGGGGCCACGAGGTGGCACACCTGGTTGAGCGCACACACTTCAGTGCACAAGGACCCGGGTTTGAGCCCCTGGTCCCCACCTGCAGAGGGAAAGCTTCGGGAAAGCAGGGCTGCAGGCGTCTCTCTGTCTCTTCCCCTCTGTATCTCCTCTCCCTCGCAGTTTCTCTCTGTCTCTGTGCTTAAGGTTACAGGGCCAGTGAATGTTCCCCTAGGTTGGGAACCTGGGTTAGGCACCTAGGTCCTTTCTCTCACCCCCATGCCCCACGCTGTTCTTTTTTTTTTTTGCCTCCAGGGTTATTGCCGGGGCTCGGTGCCTGCACCACGAATCCACTGCTCCTGAAGGCCATTTTTTCCCTTTTGTTACCCTGGTTGTTTTACCATTGTTGTGGTTATTATTATTGTTGTTATTGATGTCGTTGTTGTTGGATAGGACAGAGAGAAATGGAGAGAGGAGGGGAAGACAGAGAGGGGGAGAGAAAGACAGACACCTGCAGACCTGCTTCACCGCCTGTGAAGCGACTCCCCTGCAGGTGGGGAGCCGGGGGCTCGAACCGGGATCCTTCTACCGGTCCTCAAGCTATGCGCCATATGTGCTTAACCCGCTGCGCTACCGCCCGACCCCCTCCCCCCCACGCTGTTCTACAGTCTAACTGCCCACGAGGGCACCAGGGGAACCATGCAGGGGAGATGGCAGGTGACACTGACATTGACAGTCTGGGGAAACACAACTGGAACAAGGTTCTCTGTCCAGGAGGTGGTGGGCTTGGAGGACCCCTGGTTCCCAGTCCTGTCCCAGCCTTCTTGGCCCCCCCACCCCCGCCTCAGTCCAGGTGCTTCCACTTCGCCCCACCCCCACCCCCCACCCCCCCAGGACTTTGGCCCGGTGATGTCACAGGCTCGTTGCCACGGAGACGTCAGGTAGTGAAGCAGCCCAGGGTGAAATCACAGGCTGCTCTTTGCCCAGCTGGGACTGGCAGTCACGTCACCAGAGGTCACTGGAAAAACACAGCGTTTCGCAGGGGGCTGAGGGAAGGGGGGAGACTGAGCGACAGCCTGTGCAAGTGGAGGGGGACACCCTTGCTCTCCTGGTCCACAGCCTCCTCCCCTCAGACCCCTGTCCACCATGTCTCCTGGTCCCTGCGGTGCTGGGCCTCTTGTTTCCATGGCAACCTGGAGGGGCCATCTTGGGACTTCAAGGGGAGGGGTGTCATCCAGATGTCTTCTCCGTCCTCTGCCTGCAGCCCGGGCATCCCGGCTGCTTCCTGCCTTCCCACAGTGACGCCTCAGTCTGCTCCAGAGTCCAGCCGCCCGGGCAGACGGACAGACAGTCCATGCTGGAGTGGCACCTAGGTCCTTCCTGCCGCAGGCAGCCACACTCGCACACTCAGTCTGCTCTGCACCTCGAACCCCGGGCTTCTCCCATCTACCTCTGGGTCACCCGGCCCCTCGCGTTGTCCTCTGGGGCTCTGTGTCCCAGTGTGTCACCACGGTTGCCATGTAGCCCCCAGGGTGCCTCCCAGGGTGCCAGGCCCCAGGAGGGCTGAGAGGGCCCATGCTTAACCCTGCTTCTTCCCAGCAGCCCGGACAGGGTGTGTTTCTTTTCAAAACCACACAGCAAGAGACAGCAGGCTGGGGCTAGTGTTCTAGGGGAGGCGCCACCCTGGACGGTCACAGGCTTCCTCTCCGAGATTTTGTCTTTAAGGATTTTTTTAAGATCATAATTACTAGATAGAGACAGAGAGAAATCAAGAGGAAGGGGGAGATAGAGAGGGAGAGAAAACGGGGGCTGGGCGGTAGCGTAGCCAGTTAAGTGCAGGTGGCACAAAGTGCAAGGACTGGCGGAAGGATCCCGGTTCGAGTCCTCAGCTCCCCACCTGCCCGGGAGTCACTTCATAGGCAGTGAAGCAGGTCTGCAGGTGTCTATCTTTCTCTCCCCCTCTCTGTCTTCCCCTCCTCTCTCAGTTTCTCTGTCCTATCAACAACAACAATAGCAATAACAATTACATCAACAACAAGGGTAACAATAAGGGTCGACAAAATGGGAAAAAACAGCCGCCGGGAGCAGGGGGTTTGTAGTGCAGGCACCAAGCCCCAGCAATAACCCTGAGGCAATAAATAAATAAATAAATAAATAAATAAATAAATAATGAGAGGGAGATAAACAGAGACAGCTGCAGCCCTGCTTCACCACTGTGAAGCTCTCCCCTGCAGTGGGGAGCCAGGGGCTTGAACCCAAGTCTTTGTACACTGTAATGTGTGCATTTAACCAGGTGTGCCAACACCTGCCCCCCCAGCTTTCCTCTTTAAGAATTTTTAAAATTATAATTATTAGGCAGAGACAGCGAGACGTCAAGATGAAGGGGGAGATAGAGAGGGAGAGAAACAGAGATTCCTGCATCCCTACTTCACCACTCGTGAAGCATTCTCCTGCAGCTGGGAACCAGGGGCTTGAACCCGGGTCCTTGCTCACTGTAACATGTGCGCTTAACCAGGTGCGTCACCACCTGGCCCATTTTCTTAACTGCCCAGCCATGATGTGCCCATCTCTGCCCTTGGCACAGGGAGCAGCCAGGAAGTAAGATGCCATCTTCCACAGTCTCCTGGCACTTAAAAATCCCAGCTTTTCCTGCTCCAGCCCTGCAAAGGGGGCATGTGACCCAGGCCCCGTGCACCGTGGGGCTGTCATCTGTCAAATGAGGATACTGGCACAGAACTTGCTGCCAGGATAGGACACTGGCCACCACCGGCACTCCAAGACCACAACTGCTCTGTCCCCGACCCCTCCCAGACCTCAGGTCCTCCTGCAAGGAACAGATCTCAGGAAGAGGGCAATCCTCAGCCATTCTCCTGGTGTGTGTCCCTGCCAGAGCACCTACTCCCTTTGAGCTGGGCAGAGGCCGGGCTCCAGTGGACCACATGCCCCACCCCACACACCTTAGGACACTTGTCTGTGGGGCACCAGGCGCATGATGGGAGCTTCCCCAGTGAGTCAGGGCAGCGGCAGGGCCAAAGGAGACACCGGGTTCCTCTCAAGTCATGGCAACCTTCTAATTCCTCTGCTATCCTGGGGTCTAACATCTTGTTTTTTAAAAAAGACTTTATTTATTTATTTATTAAATTCTTTTAATATTTATTTAATTATTCCCTTTTGTTGCCCTTGTTGTTTTATTGTTGTCGTCACTGTTGGATAGGACAGAGAGACATGGAGAGAGGAGGGGAAGACAGAGAGGGGGAGAGAAAGACAGACACCTGCAGACCTGCTTCACCGCCTGTGAAGCGACTCCTCTGCAGGTGGGAAGCCGGGGGCTCGAACCGGGATCCTTGCGGCTATCATCCCGCTTTGCGCCACGTGCGCTTAAGCTGCTGTGCTACTGCCCGACTCCTTAAAGACTTTACTTATTAATGAGAAAGACAGGAGGAGAGAAAAAGAAGCAGACGTCACTCTGGTACATGTGCTGCCGGGGATCGAACTCAGGACCTCATGCTTGAGAGTCCAGTGCTTTAGCCACTGTGCTATCTCCTGAACCACTTTTTTTTTAATCTTTTTTTTTTAACCAGAGCACTGTTCAGTTCTGGCTTATGGTGGTGCAGGGGATTGAACCTGGGACTTCAAAGCCTCAGGCATAAGAGTCTGTTTGCATAACCATTATGCTATCTGCCCTCTGCCCCTCTCCTGAACCACTTAAAAATTTTTTTTAATTATTTGTTTATTATTCGATAGGGACAGAGAAAAATTGAAAGGGGAGGGGGAGACAGAGGTGAGAGACAGAGAGACACCTGCAGCCCTGCTTCACCACTCATGAAACTGTCCCCCTGCAGGTGGGGACCAGCGGCTTGAACCCGGCTCCTTGTGCCCTGTAATGTGTGTGCTTAACCAGGTGCCACCACCTGGCCCCCTAAAATCTTTTTATCTTTATTTATTTATTGGGCAGAGACAGTCAGAAGTCAAGAGGGAAGAGGGACATAGAGAAGAAGAGAGACAGAGAGACACCTGCTTCCCTTGCAAAGCTTTCCCCCTGCTGGTGGCTCAAACCCTGTCCTTGAGCATTTCAACATGTACACTCAACCAGGTGCACCACCACCCGGTCTCTGTGGGTCTAACATCTTTGAAGACATTAAACTAGCCTCCTTTTCCAGGCAGCCTGCCCAGATTGGCCTCAGCTATCCCCTTTACCAGCAGTTCCAATGGACAAAGTCTGGTCTGTAGTGATTTGCCACCACTGTTCTTAGGACACTGTCCTAGGCCCTTTGAAAATATATAGATAATTTGATAGGATAGAGAGGAACTGAGAGGGGAGAGAGAGAGATAAGGAGACACATGATGTACTACGTCACCACTTGTGGGGGCTTGAACCCAGGCCCTTGTGCACAGCAAAGTGCAAACTGTGGCTGCAGCGCTGCCCAGCCCTCTGCGCCTTGCCATCCACTCGGTCACACTCGGTCACACTCAGCTGTCTCACAATGACCCTGCAAAGCAGGTATTCAGCCCATTTTGCAGATGGGAAAACTGAAGCCCAGAGAGGTTAAACTACTGCAAAAGCTCGTCAGCTAGTTAAGCATCAGGAACAGGATTCAAACATAGACTACTGAAACACCAGAGTTTATGCTTCAGCCAGAAGCCAGCTCTCATCTCCTGTAAGGCTCCTCAGGGTGTGTGTGTGTGTGCGCGCACGTCCTACCTTCCCCACTAATGTACTTCAAGGATAAGGCAGGGTCGCCCTCCTCCTCCCGCAGTGTCCTCACTCCTCTGCTCGTTGCTTGCTGGGCCCAGAAAGTCTGAGGTTGTGGCCAGCAGACACTGAGCCCAAAGTTCTAGTCAGACCCCTTGAGCTGGTGCCTTCACCCCAACATAATCAGATGCCCAACCTTCCAGAAACACTGCTCAGCTCTGGCTGACAGTCGTGCAGGGGATTGAACCTGGGAACCTCAGAGTCTCAGGCATGAGGAGACCTCTCCACTGGGGTGGGGGGGGGGCTGAGTTGGTCTGGAGGACGGGGCAGGGACACGAGGGGGCAGGCAGGGGTGCCCCAGTGCCAGGAGCATAGGGTGGATACCCAGACACCTAGGCGGTGGAGAAAGGGGGGAGGGCTCAGAGCAACTGCTCCCCACCTCTGTTCACAGGACTGACTCCAGCAATGGGCATGGGCTCTAAATACCCATCCCTTGAATTACCCTCGAAGCTCGCTGTTTTAAAGTCACTGTTAAGTAGCCTGGGGGGTGGCACAGTGGGTAAGCCTTTGGACTCTCAAGCATGCTGTCCAGAGTTTGATCCCCAGTACTGCATGGGCCAGAGTGGTGCTCTGGTTCTTTCTCTCTTCTCCCCTCTCTCATTAGTGGATGAATGAATGAACAAATCTTTAACAATAATAAATAAATAAAAGCAAGGGACATGCGCTTGGCACCTCTCACTGCACACAACAAGGAACAGGAATTTCGTGCTTAGACACAGGTCTGAGATGTGAGGCTGGCTGGTGGTGCGTCTGGTAGAACTCGCACAGCACCATGCACAGGGTTCAAGTCCATGATTCTCGTCTCTGTGGGGTGGGGGGGTGGGGGTTGGGTTCACTGCTGCAGGTACCTCTCCTCACTCTTTCTCCCTCCCTCCTTTCCAGCTCTATCTCCATCAGAAAAGGAAAAAAAAAAAAAAAGGCAGGCGAGGAGCCCCAGCAACAGCCCTGGTAGCAAAAACCAAATCAATAAATCCCACTTTTCTGTGACTTGGCTCTGTGACCTTAGGTCAGACGCCTCTGGTCTGAGTCTCATGCCCCTTCCTAAGGCCGCCTGAGGACTAACTAGGTCAGGAGAGTACAGGCTCAGAACAACCCAGGATAAGCGGCCAACAATGGCAGCTTTAAAATAGATAATGAACACAAAATTGCTCCCGGAAACTGAGTTTGGTGACTTAATCTGGTCCCAATCACTCTCTCAATGTCCTCGAGT